>NC_031769.1:20993621-21121123 GCF_001522545.3 Parus major | reverse complement strand
AGCTCCGCCCCGCCGCCGCGCCGAGCCCCCTGCCAGCGAAGGAGATGGCGAGAGCCGGCGAGGCTCCCCGCAGAGCCCGCTCGGAAGAGGGAAGTGCTGGGAAATGTAGTCGTTTGCCAGGGCGCGAAGGAGCGGGGCGAGACCGGAGGGGAAGCCCCGGAGGCCGGCAGCGCTGCAGGGATTCCGCAGTCGCTCCCGCCCCGTGGGGCCGCCCCGGTACCGCACCGCTCCGGGGCTGAGGGAACCCCCGCCGCAAAACTTGCCTTCACTGACACCTGCGGGTGAGGGCGGGGGCTCTCTGGGGAGGCAGCCGGGGCGTTCTCCCTTCCTCCCTGCCCACACCGCCGTCAGCCTTTCCCTCCTTTAGGGGTTCATTTTCTGAGAAAACCTTCATTCCCTTCTCTATGACACTTTTTTTTCTTCCTTTCTTAAATTTCTACTCCCTCTCTGCTTTTTTAACAAAGAGAGTAGGAATGGATTACAACGGAGAATCATTCCTTTCACGTTACAACACGCTCTCCTGGACTAAGCAGGAGGCAGAGGTGCCAAGGAGTCCCCACGATGTCCGTTCCCTGAAACGCGATAATAATTCTCCCTCAGCGGAGGGATGGCTGCATCTGCAACCCAATTCTACACTCCCACCTACCGGGAAGCCGGGAGCAGCAGTGCTGCCTCTCAGCACGGCGTATCTCACCTTCCTTAACTACATTTCTGTATGAAAATGGGACAAGAGTGGCGCTCGCCCGAGGCACCTCTTTCCCCGCCGTTTTCAGAAGGGGCGATGGTAAGGAGGCCATGGCACGCAGCTGAGGTGAGCGGAGAGAGGAGGAGGGATGTCCGGGCAGCGGCAGATGCAGGTCGCTACCGATCCAGGCAAGAAAATACGAAGTCTGACTACCCACTCCAAGGCTTGTACCAGTTGTAAACACATAATAAAGGAGGAGGTGGCATCACAGATAATGCCACTGAAAGCCGCTGCTCGTTGTAGTCTCAAAGATTAAAAGAACAAACAAACAAAATACCTTTAAAATAATTATGTAGGTCAATTTTAATTGCACTGCTTGTACCGACAACAGCCAGGACATCCGGCATCTCCATTTCTGCTCTTAGAAGAGGTTTCCACCCGCCGGGCTGCCTTCTGCCTTCCACAGCTCCCCACGGGAAGGGCCGTGCTCCGGGCACAGCCGCTCCCCGGAGCCACCCGCCAGGGAACGCCGGCGCTCCTGGCCCCGTTTCTCCGCAGGGCTTACCTCACTTACACATACCGTCTCATTAAAGGAACCAATTGGAGCAGAGATTAAAGTAATTCAGTTTATCAGAGTTTGTTTCTGTGGTAAGAAAACAGACAACACGACAGTCCAACAGGCTGAAGATAACAGCAGAGTACTGCATTTGGAAATACATAGTAACTTTGAGGAGAAAGCTGCTGATAAGTTTTATGCTGTCCTGCTAACGCTGCTGTCAACTACAGGCAAGATGCAATATTAGATCAAAGTATCCATTAAATCCTGAAGCAGCTGCTGAAATAGTGTAAAATTAGCTTATAAAATTCTGATGTGGGGTGTCATGGGTGGGTTGGGTAAAGAAAATGAGAAAGTGCTATTTATAGAAAAAAAAAAATCAGTATTATAATATGATGCTTCAATTTTCTTACAAGTCATAAATCCTTACGTTTCAGGCTGTACCCAACCCCTACAGTTATTTCAGTTAGACCAAACTTTCACCAATAGCACACTATTTCACATCTGCTTCTGTCGGTATTTCTGTGAGAATTCATGACATTGGGTATATGTTCAGCAGCAGATACACAGTACACTTATACACTCATTTCCTGGATCAGTACATCATGGATTTCTTTTTTCTCTTGCTCACCAGTGTTCAGATTTAGTGTAGGTGTTACACATGGAAAGTTCACTAACCCAGTGCCAGCCAAAGCTTGGCTGCTCTAAACTAACTATGAAAGCAGAGTTTTATCCAGTCTGTGTGCTCAGTGCATATGGTGATACATAGGTTTCAGAAATGCAGTCCTTTTTTTAGTACACCAATTCTATTTTGGTCAAATCCTTTACTAATTTTAAGAATAATATTTTATTTATTTTTTTTTTTTTTTAGAAATACAGCCAACTAATACAAAGATAAAGGCATTTAAAATATGTGTGTGCGTGAAGCAATTAGCCAAAACGGAGATGAAAAAGGTTTTACATTCCTTTCCTTGCAAACCTCTCTTGTTTATATCTTCTACTCTTTGGCTTATTTATTTGTCTCTTCTGTGATTAATTAATTTTAAAGAGAAGACTTAAATTGCAGAAAAATTCTATATTATGTTGAAGCATCTAAATCACAAGGAAGTAAATCCTGATCTGTATGTCTGAAGTCCCTTCTTATTGTACACATTGATTAGAAATGGATGATTTAACAGACTTAATCCTTCAGAGAAATATTTAAATTTCATTGATGGTGATTTCACATTCATTTGGGAAATCAGGCAGAGAACATCGAGATTCATCTCCTAGTTTTACTTTCTGGGAGTTCCTCAACATTGCTGAAGACTGTGGCAGACTATCCACCTCTGCATAACGAGCTCTTTCACATCAGGGGACAGATTTTTTCTTCTTCTAGCAACTCATAGAATATCTCATGTTGGAAGAGATCTGTAAGAATCATAAAGTCCAACTCCCTTCTCTTTGTGGAACTACCTAAAAATACACCATATCATGGTGTCATCCAGTCCTGACTTGGGGACTGTTTCCCTGAGGAGGATGTTCTGGTGACCAACCACCCTCTCATCAGTGAAGAAGCTTGTCCTGATGTCCAGCCTGAACATTAGCTGTTGCAGCTTCCTGCCATTTCCGTGTGCCCTATCTCTAGTCCCTGGAGAGAGGAGACCAGCACCTGCCCCTCCACTGCCTGCAGTACTGAAGGGCACAGAGAAAGTCTGGGGTTTGTGGCCAGCCATCCACACACCCAGCAGATATTCAACACTGAATCTTGAACTGAGATCTCCACTCAACAAAAACCCAAAAACAACAACAACAAACCAAAACAAACAAAAAAACCACACCAAAAACAAGACAAACCCCAAACAAACAAATAAAAATATTAAATAAAAATATTACAGAGAGCCACCTGAATCTACAACTTCTTTATCCTAAATTAAATTGGACTATACCCGAACACCTACTTTCCATCCCAAATCTTTTTATAGTGCTATATCTAGGGTGGTCTGCATTTATTGTGAATAGCCGCACTATCTAAAGCAAATAACCAAAAAGCAACATTTGCAGAATTCATGGTAAAAAACCCCAAATTATTTATATTATTATCATATCACCTTCAAATGATGGTTAATGGTAAATGGTTAATGGACTTTACTCACATTTTTCTTCACTTGCTACAGATTATCAGTGGTGACTGTGGCGTTATCAACAGGATTTACTTTTGTTTTTGTTATTAAGTACAAGCATAAATAATCTCCTTACAGGGTCCAGAAGACTAGTTATGCTAAGAAATAAATTTTGGTATTTGTTTTCTAGTCCACCTACATATATTCTGTGTAAGTTGTACAATTGCTCTGGATCAATTGGTTGCTAAAATTTTCCCTAATTTTTCTTCAAGAGTGGTGATTAGATGCATATAGAGGTTACAGCTAAATCTGAGTGTCAGTAAGCACTTGAAAGAAAATAGCTTGTTTTCCAGAATATTTACGAGACAAAACATAATTGAAAAAAATAAGAGGGATAAAGGGGAGTCCATTTCCTGCTGTGATGCAAGTAATATCCAAACTAGTCATCCAAAAAGGATATGAACACTCGATCACATTTAATTGCAATTTTATCTTACACTTCAGTATTTCAGGAATTTCCCATAATTCTTTCCACATTCTAATTGCATGTCTTAAAATTCTTAGATTCTGAGCATCTACAGAATGAAACTAGGGCAAGGAAATGCTTTCCACCTTTGAGTACTCAGTGTAAGACCAAGGCAGACTGAGATTTGATGCTTCTGTGGTCATGTAAACTGTCAACATGATCAAAAAGCCCAGAATGATCAGCCTTTATCAGCTCCTGGTGTTTATCAGTCAATGGCCCAGAGGCCAAGTGGACCACATATATGACAACGACTCTCCAGCTAGAGAGCATGGAGGGGTTCATTATTTTTGTCCCATGTCCACAAGTCCCACTGTAATTACACCGGTTAGAGCAGCTACCATTTTTCCAACATTCCTTCACTCAGAGGCTGCCACGAGAGCTTCACAGACACCATCACCAGCTACATTAGCTGAGTGTGTCAGAGCTGAGCCTCTTCAGATGTGGGATGAAGCTGCACACACCCTCACAGGTACATCTAAATGCTAAAAACCTCAGGTTGTAACCAACTTCCCTGCAATGCTAATGGGAAAGCCAGCTCTAGTCACCTCTTGCTTTGTGTGCAGCTGGTTGTGCAGCTGGACATTGGGCAAGAGCTGCCCACACAGATACTGCTGCAGAGCACAGGGCTGACCTGAGTGCATGGATCTCAGAAGTTACTGCAGAACTTCCTTACGTGTGTGTGGTGTTGGCATTGCTAAACCCCACAGGAGTTTGTACACCCCCATGTGCACACATACAGACTGGGAACTGTTTGCTCTCAGCTGCACTGTAATTTACCTGAACAGACACATTTCTGCTCCTCAAAGTCACAGAAAGCAAGACAATCCAAAAATTAAGTGCATTAGAAGAAATCCTTATGAAGAGTTCAAACTGTAATTATATAATATGTAATTATTACAAATACATATAGATAAATAAAGGTTTACCACTGGAAGTACAGTTTTAGTGACCAGAGAGGTAGTCTTTGTCTGAACTGTTTGAGTTTCTCACAATCACTGCCACATATTTTGAAAATACTCAATCTCTAAGGAAATCAGAGATGTTCTATTAATTACCCTTCCATATTTATTTTTTCAAATAGTAACATAAATATATTCAAACTTTTGTAAAAATTGTGGTTGGTTTTTTTTTAACAAGCTTAAAAGGTAATAAATACATTAAAATAATTAAATAAGCTGATTAAATCTGCTTTGGAAATAGTTAATAGGCTTACTGTGGCTTGTGATGCCAACTGAACATATGACAAAGGGGATTCTCTTAACACACACTGAAGTGACCAGTAAACAAAATCTTCATGACTAGAACTGCTTTTGCAACCACTAGCAGTGACTCTCCTGTCTTGTTCTGGATTACAATGAAGTCTTCATATTTTAATGGCAAACCTCAGAATTTTTTTTCCCCTTCAAGATTCTAAAGCCAGATTCCAATGTGTTCAAAACTTCCCTTTGCAGTGCCTGTTAACATGTTCTAGGACAGCGTTTAATCATTTACAAAACATACACAGTTCATCTGATAAGTAGGTTTACTAACAGTGACTCCTTCTACCGTTCACCCTTAAGGTTGCAGCAATCCTTGAGTATATATAGCCAAGGACACACATCCCAGGTGGAGCCCACCAGGGCAGCTAAAGGAGTGTGTGCGCCAGGAGTGGAAGCAATCCTTTAGGAGGAAATGAAAATTTATTTTTTTTTTAATTTTACTTTTAAGACTGAACCAAAACCTAGAAAAAACTCACACCCAGAAACTCCAACAAAACCTTCAACCAAACAAAATTATCTCAATAGAAGAAAAACAATCAAAGAACTTGTTCCTAAAATATATTGAACTTACTGAACGAGAGAGCAATCAGTGAAGTGTCATTCAAAATGAAGAACAAAGTAATTGCCTCAATCTTCTACTTTGAAGTCCCAGTCCTAGAGTACTAAAACCACTATGTATGTACTGGTAATTTACAGGCAAAAATAAAAAATAAATACAGATAGACACATCCAAGATCAACTCCCCCTTAAAACGTTCATTTTGCTCATTTCTGTAATAGCTTACTATATTTTTGGCATGTGACTCCAGATCAGGATTAATGATAAATCAAGCTAGAAGTGACCAGCAAGGTGGCAAAGCCAAAAGCAGCCCTCACCAGACTGTACATGCAATTACATTAACAGAGGAATAAGGAATGTCACCTTTAGGGTGACAGGAACTCCCTAAGCAGCTACTTTCATCATTAAGCTTCCAATTCATACCCTCTGTGAAGAAAACTAATTTTATATAATTGTTCCTCACACATTCCTGCACTCCACGCAGCTTTACCTACGCTCACAGAAAAGAGCCTATAAAGGACAGAGCATAGCCTACAACATTAAACCACTTTCACCATAGGAGCACTAAGTTTCAGAATATTAAATGGGCAAGAGATGAAAATGCAAACAAGAAATTTATGCAAAAATTAATGAAAGTAATTTCTGTGGTTGAGATCTCCTATATGACCTTAAGGCACTCTACATTTATTAACAAAGCTTTGCCTCTTGTAATTTCATACTTGTGCCCTCTCATGATTTACAGATACAGAAATTCTGAAAGAAATCAGCTCTGGTAAAGATCTGCATGATTAAGAAAAAACTCTTCACAACTCTCATGTCTTTTTCTTAGTTTCTGAGTAAAACCAATCCAACAGGCTGGCTACTCTGAAAGAAAAATCAAACAAATTACCTAAGTTAATCAGAAGCCTACCTGTCCTGTTGGTTTCTTGTTTGTTTTCCCACAATGAAAATATATACATCTAACTGCTTTCTTATTAGCTGAAATATACAATAGAGCTATTTTAATTTAATAATACATCAGAGTAGTCAAAGAATGTAATACATCTTTGTTACTGTGTTCTCTATTAAAGCAGCAGAAGAAACAGAAAAGGGAAACAACCAAACATCAGTAATCCGAGAGTAATGGACTACCTTATTTACAGTGGAACATCCAGTTATTTTTAATGTGGTTACATGGAACATATCACAGTCAACAATTTTAGAAAATTGCTCTAAATGCAGCTGCATCATGCTTTGCCTAGCAATTCATTTAGTACAAATGTCAGGTCAGAGCCTTTTACCAGACACAATAAAACAGCACCTTTAAAAAAAACCCAAAACACATGACCAAAGTCAAACTCAAGTTTTATTTTTCATATTTACATATACAGAAATTTTTGCATTAAAAACTTGAAAACCAAATAATCTGTACATATAATATAGCAATTTAAGTCTTCATGAATAGAATCTTTATTTTTCAAGTCAATTTAAAAATCATTATATTAAATAAACCAGTATTAAAATCCAAAAAATGGAGATGAGGATGAAGTGGAAAATAATGACCACACAACATTTGCATTCTGCCCTTCACATGTATCATTTATGCTCATTGAACATATGTTCTCAGTGTAACTTGAAAAACCTCCAAATTCTGAATTTCTTTCACTTGTCTGAAATAACTCCAACAGGGACTGCAGTGGTGAGCTACAAGTGCTTCTCTTCTCTTCAGGAACAGACAGTCCATCTGAATTCTTTACACATAACTCCATATTCTGTTTCTGGGTTTCTCTCTTATTCCTTTTTAAATTAAGCTTCACTTTTCTGTGCAGCTTTCCAGACGTTGAACTGTGGGCAGTGCTGGCAGCTGATGCATAAAGTTCTTTGTTCACAGTAGTATCAGATACTTCAGCCTCCAGAACGACATTGTGCTGCATTTGTTGATGATTATCACGTAAATCGTGATGTTTCTTGACATATGTAGGATTGGCATCTGTTTTTTTCAAACACTTTGCTGGAAGAACTACTGAATTATTTAATTTTCTTTTTTGCTGTAATAAGTTTTTGTCTTTTTCACTGAAATTTGTAACTTCACTATGAGAATATAAAGTATCCATTCCTTCCTGAAAACACTCCACATTCTTTTTACTTACATCTGGTTCCAGTATTTCCTTGCTGAATGGCTTAGAAGCTCTAGACGAGTTCTCGGTGTACACTCTGTCAGTTTTCTGAAGGGGTGGTTGTATGGAATTTGATGATACAACAGTCTCTCTTAACTTCACAGCACAGGGGCAATCAGTCTTAATACTTTCATTATTAATTCTGAACTTACTTTTTAGTTCCAAAGGTTGTGGTGGGTGACGATAAAGAACTGAACAGACAGATGCAGAAGCAGGGGCAGGTATTGGCACAGAATTTGGTTGTACTTCTGCAGGCTGGCGATCCAGTTTGAGTGCCTGCATTGCAGTATCCTTCCAGGAGTAAGTTTTCAAAGAAATGCGTTGCTTTTTCAGTCGCTCTTTTAACTCATCTGGTCTGGTTATCTTTCCAATAATAGGAGAAAAATATCCTGTGCTACATTTTGTCCTACAATGAAATAGTTTAAGAATATTAACAAACAAAAAACACTGTGCAACCTAACTCCATATACAACTGATCTGACAAAGGAGCTTTTGTCTTTACTCCTCAAGGAAAGGTATTTTTAGAGTAGTAACACACTATTTCTACAGGAGCAGAGTGCCTTATAGTTTTGATGTTTTCTTACTGATTTCGACAGCTCATGAAGATGTTTTAAAAACACACAAAGTAGTCTAGTATTTTAGTACATCTCAAATTACAGTGGCATTAAGAATAAAATAAATTAATGAATATAATGCAATGACTATAAATACAATATAATTACAAATATTCTATGATATATATACACACAAAACTAACATGATTTTCTTGACAGGACTTCAAGCATAACAACTCTGAGTATTTTGAAATCACAAAAGAAAGAAAGGCTTCTTTTCATTAGACTATCAGTTATTTGATTCTATTTGCATTTATTTTTATTTCTTTCTTCATTATTTGCCTTTTTTTTTTATAAATAAAAAAGTTATTCCTTATCTCCTGGCTCACTTTAAAAAATCAGAGCAACCTTGAATCGTGTTACTGCTTCATGTAACAAAGACCCTGGTGCCTTCAGTCCAAGACACCAAACAAGCCTTTCTTGCCCTTTCAAGCTCTTGAGCTGCAAAGAAAGGAACATCTGCTTTCTCTGTCTGGCACAGGCAGCACAGAAGCCAAGAGATTTAGAGTACAGGCAGGAAGGTTTTCCACAGGTAAGGAGACCAGACTGACTAATTTGATGTCCTTAAACTACTAAATATGACAGAAAACATTTGGAGCAAGATGTCAAGACATTGTCTGATAGCAATATTTCAGTACAGTAGATTTTCTGTTACAGGAGCTGAAGATAAGTAGGACAACTTCTGGCAACTTTCAGTCTCATCTTTCTCTAATATCATCTGCACTCCTGATATTTTTTTTTAGATTCTGCTTTACAGAACTGATTTCCCACATACAACCTCATTGAAAAATTCCATTATTTATTTCACCCTTAAAAACATGAATTTATCCTGTTCTATTCAGATCAAGAATTTCAGAACTATCTTTATATTCAATGTCCTGACTCCCAGAGTCTTTAGAATTTACAAAATGTAAATACTCACCCTTTTATTTTTCCTGTATCATCATCTTTGTATGCAACAAACTCATAAACTAACTTTGAGATTATATCATCAACAACTTTATACTGTGTGCTTTGTGCAAAATTTTGGTGCCGTTCACTTTCAAGATGCTGCAATAAAGAAAAAATATGAAATAAATCTAATATTACAGATAGGAATATGCAAGTCAACAGTACAACAAGGAGCAAGCAAATATCATAATTTACTACCAACATCTCTAAGACATGAATTACTAGTGCCTTCAGCTATCAGAAATAGGTTTAAATCTTAATTGCTGCTTCTAACATGGGAAAAAAATACTAATTTTCTGGTTATTCAGAATAATATTTTAACATAAAAAATTATAGAGAAACTTCTGGTGATACCACATTAAAGAGATATGATCATATCAAAGCATATACTTGACATTTCACATACTGTTTGCAGATCTTCATATTTCTTCCCACAACATTCACAATATCCTCTCTTTCTTTTGTCCTGAGGAAACTGAGCAGGCATTCCACAATCCTTGTCACTGTTTATTTTGTTTCTGTTAAGAGAATATTAATGAGTCTTAAACATGGAACTGAGTGCTCAACTTGCCCCTCACAGCATGTCCATTCTTACTCACTTAAAAAAAATTAAAAAAAAAACAAACCCAAACCAAACTTTTATTTCCCCTTAAAACTATTTACATTATTTTAGTCAATGCTTAAAAAATCACAAAGAGCTATGCATAGATTTAAAATCAAACAAACAAAACCCAGAAACTGTAAGAAGACAGGCAGATCCAGTGAAATAATATGTAAGCATAGAACATCCAGGTTAGTACAGACATACTACTATAACTGACTCAGAATAAATAATACAGAATTACTAAACAAATGAAAATCAAAGGACATTTGGAAGTCTCTGTGCACAGCTGATAAAACTCAAACTAGAAAAAGAAAAAATTATTTTAACACCCACTGTTGGTTAAACATAATTTTGAATATGTTGATGCTGACCAAATGCTGTTTTTCTAGGTAAAGGATAAGTGGGAATGCAAAAAAATGAACCTAAAGTTCTTCCTGGACATTAAAATATGAAGAGGTTTTCAACAGCTGGTCCATGATCTTCAAAATCCTCATCTGTGAAAAGCTACTACTTGATGCAATCCACTACTAAACCACCTAATGTTGATATGCCAGCAGTAAAGCAAAATCATCAATCTCTACTTCCTTTTTATTATAAAGGATTAATTCCATCTCCCTACTTAGCCAGATTTTACCAAGTATCTGCACAGATGTAAGCTCAGGACTTTACATCTAAAAATCAACCTTGAAAGATCTCTAGCTTACAAAGCTTAGCAATGTACTGTTAACACCTCGCCCCAGCATTTCTTGGGTTGCCCAGGACAGGGCACTCTAGCCTGTGCTTTAACAGTAAAACTCGCAGAGAACCAGTAAAGCAGGACAGAAGCAATAGAATGCATCACCTGAAGACTGATTAAGTCTGCAGGTCTTGCCCAATGCCGAAGCAAGTAGAACTAACAACTTCTCTACAACAAGTTCTCCTCTCAAGTAACGATAAAAGTGAACATTCCCTTCTCTCCCAAAACTTATACTGGTCACATTCACCTGCTGAGTATGAAACCTTTTCCCACTTAAACATCTCTTCGGTATGTGCACACCTGAAATGTTACTTAGGAATTTTTACTCAAATATAAATCCTGAATTTTTTAATATATTGTATTCCATAATCCATCTAAACAAAACTTGCCTTTTTGTTTTTGTAAAGCTTTAAAAAAAATGGACCTTTCCAGCATCCTCTGAAGACACAATCAGAAATTGCCTTATTTATACAGCAGTAACCCCTGCAATACCTGTTTTTTCCCTTTTCATACTGCTGCCTTACTTGCAATTTAAAAAAATAAAATAAAGTAAGTCCATAAAAAAAAAGCATCATGGCAACATCAACTGAAACCTCCAGCTCTGTATGGTCAAGACTGGACAGAACTGTGGAGAAGCCACTTCATAAAGAAAACAGGTATCACAACTAGTAAGTATTCAGCCCCAAGGACCAAAAAGCAGCAACTTACTAAATACACAAAGTTCCACATATAGCAAAGCTATCCTTCACCTATTTGGTCTCTCCCATAAATCAGTTTTAGAAGTCAATGAAAAAAGCTGGGTAGAAAAAAAATTTAAAACCCACACTGATTCACAGAAAACAGTACGTTAAGACTCTTAAATAGTTTCAAATAATAAAATGTATTTGCTGAAGTTCTAACTGCATCTGTAGTGCTCAAATAGAGTCTGAATGCCAAAATTTATCACATAAACACTTGCTGTAAAGCCAGCTGCAATTCTACTGGGCAGCTGGCTTCTACTTTTCAGCTTTGAAGAGTTGAAGCAGTATTAGCAGTCTAATTTCTTTAATTATCAACAGTATACACTCTGTATCAACAATGGTTAGGTACTGTGATTGAATATCACTGCTTTATAAATTTAACTACTTATTTCAGAACTATATGGACAAATACAAAAGGAATCTTAATAAACCCACTTCTTGTGAAATACTTACTGAACAGCATCCAAGATGAGGACAAAGAAGAAACCAGTGTCAGAAAGGAAAAAAATATCTTATGGTGACCCATAGTGAAAGGAGAAGGCCACACTTTTGGATGTATGTATCTGTATGCCCAAAAAAAGGACTAAAGACAGGATAAAGAGGGAACAGATAAAGGGACAGACAACAACAGTGCACTAAATGCATCAGATGAGAGAGGGCAAATAGTATTAAATAGCACAGAAAATTAGAAGAAAAGCAATTATTTTAGAAAACAATTAGTTATGGAATAATTCAGAGAACAACTCTCTCCACTATCCACACCTCAATAAAATAAAAATTTCAACAAACCTTTCCTTAGTCTGAGTTTGCTTTTGACCAGAAGGATACTTCTTATCCACCTCAAATGGACTATATGGCTTTGGAACACAATAGTTCAGAAATGGAAAACTCAGTAACTGCAGATAAAATGGTCGGTACTGGCTGTATAAACACAAAATAAATGCATGAGAATCATCAAAAATGGAAAAAAAGGCTTCATTGCATACATTACTTCAGGTCAAAAATCTTGAGAAAGTGTTTCTCTTTTATATATGACATACACAGAATGCTAAGCAGATAAATATCTTAGAATAAGTCACTCATTCCTTCAGTTTCCTTAGTTGTCTTTATAAAAAAATTTAAAAAAGCATTGGCTGTTGGGAACTGCTGTAGCTACTTTTCATATACTGAATAATCAGTTGACTGAAATGCTGATGGCAGAGTTCAGTCTGATTTTTTCCCCCACATTACTATTATAAGCTACCCAGGCAAAATTACAGCAAAGCATCACCTTCTGATACTGAACTTTTACTCATGTTGTATAAAGATTAAAAACCAGTATGTTACATAAATATTTTGAAGTGTTTAGTACTCCACTACAATATGAATTTCACATATTGTTAAATTCACATATGGTGAATATAAATGTATGAATTTCTTATCCTTACAACTGACTCTGTTGGTCCAATTCTCCCCACTATTCCCATGTCCCTCATACCTGTTGCACCAACTCACAGTGCACAACCAGGTTTAGATCTTTTTTCAGTTCAGGAAAGCGTCAGAGAAATCAGGTCAAAGAATTTAGCACTTATAAACAACACAGTAAGTCAGAAGTTAGTTAGCAATTTAAAGGTGCAAACTATGCTGTGCAAACTTTTTGTACAATTCATTATTCTCTCAACTTCTGACTAACTGGTGTTTTGTTACACAATGAAGACTAACTGGTTACAGGACCAGAAATACGTGAAATTTTTCAAGGCTGAAAGTATCAAATCTCATGCTACTGTGGATACTGAAATCAGATTAATAGCTTTCAATTTTTCCCTTTAAAAATAAATGATTGAACAGAAAATTAAACCTAATTTTGATGAATTATTTTAACTAACAACTTTTCTTTCCTGACATCTAAAGAAGGAGATAAATGTAATTGAGTTCAAACTACAGGAGTGAAATTCAGTATACAGAGTTTTATTGGTCTTTTGTGCAGGATTTGGAACTAAGGAAAGATGTAAAGGCTCAGGATTCCCTTTCATTCCTTGGTAGGAAGTAATCCAAAGAACCCTCTCTCATGATCCACAAACTGGAGTTACCTGTTAACTTGCCACTTCCATCACTTACTGCAAATATTTCCTACTCTACTACTACTACTGCTCAATCTCATTTGGTGGCTAAAGACATTTGTATGGCATTTTAAGAGGACAGTACACTTGACATCTGAAGTCAGGAAGTTAAAAGGATCTAAAATTTAAGGCCACACTTCCTGAAGAAACTCTCAGTTACTCAGTTTGAGAATCATATTACTAAATGCATGAAGAGAACACTTACCGACTCCTATCTTCCACCCTGATAAATGGAATTTTCAATCTACCTGCTCAGAAGGGGAGAAAAGGAAATTAATATAGAATTACTTTTTATCATTTATCAGGTTGCTCCAGTAGCTTAATAAATAAGCAGACTTTATTTTAGAACTCATTATGTACAGGTTTTGACAAACTTGATTTACACAAAGTTTCTCTACATCCTTCTTTTGGACATACAAAAGTATGGAACATTTGAGCACAGGAGAAATGTAGCACATTTATAAGCATTCAGAAAATAAGTCAAGCCAAAAACTTCTACAATTATTGAAGTACTTACTTTTTGACTTTTGAGCAGTAATGTGTTTCCCCTATTGAAAAAAGAGAGATGGTATAAAATCACTGTATTTTCTGCATTGTACTTAAAAGATTAACCTGCAGATAATTTATAAGATTAGTGTGTTTAATCACTGTGTTAATCATGGCTTCATACAGTCAAGATGAATTTTTGAGGCAAAAAAGCTCATCAGTACTTTGAAACAAGGTAACATGTTTCCCAAAGAAATATTTCTTTCTACACTGAAAAAAAGAAGTGTTCTCCTTCACATGCCTCAATTTATTTTTTCTAAGACAAATCTAAACAAAAGAAACCCAGAAAGGTAAATTTATACACTTACTCTCTCCACCCTGAAAATACCCTGGCATAGTTGAAAGTTCAGTCTTTAATACAGATAACATTTTTACAACACTTTGTAAATCCTAATTACCTGCAAGTTGTAAAATGCCACCAAAACCTGTAGGACAGCAAGTATGTCCAATTAAAACAATTCTTTTAATGTGAATGGATTGACACAGGCTGAGTCTTTTAGTATTTTTAGGAATGAAGACTAGCATTTAGAGGAATATTTTGTCTTCAGAAAAAAGTGATGTCTATATTCAAGCATCAGCTGTTAAATGTAACTGATTCTGGTAAAAGTACAAACTCATTTCATACTATGTAAAAAAACCTCACCCATTATCCACGAACACAGTGATGATTTTGCAAAGGATTTTATGTGGTCTCAAGAATTAGCCAATATTACATTCCAAAACAACATAACACATGCTAAATAGTTTGGTTCCATTAATTTACCAGGCCCCATGGCTAAACTAGACAATTGTGCAAATTACAGAGCAACTGCAGATGGCACACAGAAGAGCTACAAGCTTTAATGCCTCACTATATCATACACTAAAAACTTGAGAAAAGGGGATTTTCACTTGCCAACTCCACATACTCAGCAAAATAGCTTCAAGATGGTTTATGCTTTTTCACTAAGAAGAAAGAGCTGCAGATTCCTTATAGAGACAGCTTCTCCAGGAAACATAACTATGATTTTTCAAAATGGCCATCAAAATTAAAGAATTTCTAATTACTGTGTCACAGGGAAAATTATACAAGGTAACATAGCCACCATTCTACATCATACTAAAACAACAATACATTAATTACTTTTGAGGCAGGCAGAACGGAAATTTTAGACATTTCAGCACTTCTGACTCTTAGACATCCTTTGCAAGAGCACAACTCCACACACTATGGAATCAATGCTACTAATACAGTTATTTTTAAATAATGTTGAAATATACAGCAAATACTTTGTATTTTCAAAGATGGTTTTTAAATCAATTCATAAGACATACGAGTCTGAAAAACTGAAAATGAGCAATACCTTTATTAAAGTAAAATCTACAAGCTTGACAGTAGGCAGTACTTAGGACTTTAGTACTTAATGTTTTCTTAGTTAATGAAACAAATGGCATTTTTATAAATGGCAGAGAGGCACTTACCACATCTTTAGAAGAACTGCCTGCTCTTTTGATTAGATAGAGCTCCCTTTTCTTTTGTTCAATGCAATTCTTAACATCTAGCAAAAAGTGTGAGAATTATTTTCAGTTAACCCAATTTTTGTATGTTTTGCAACTTTTAATATTTCAAATTCAACAAAAGAACAGTTAAATGAACATTATATGTTCAAGTCAGGCTTCATTTAACAAAAATATTTACCATCAATATGAAGTATCTTCACTCCCCAGCTCAAAGCATTGGATAGTATACTACCAGAGGGGATTAAGTCCTGCAAGCAATCAATTATATTAATTATTGTAATTATTAATTCCTTAAAATAATTAAAAATATAACATGAAATATGAAAGCTGAGATTAAATTACAGATGCTTTCCTTCTAGCCAAAAGAATACTCCTCTAGACTCCTGTCTCTCTGTACTACTGCACCTCACCATCAAAAGAATACATTTAACCTTCAGAAAGCCAAAACTGTCCTTTACAGTCACGTTTTATAGTAAGATTTGAATAAAGTGAATTTATACATTAACTTCACGAGCACCTCTCAAATGCTAGTAATATTGGCAATCCTGACAAATTTTACTACTTGTCCTAAGACTCCAAAGACTTTCAATTCTTCAGGAAGTACCCAGAAAGCATACCTGACACTTCACTTAGGACAATCCCTCAATTTCTGCCTGAGCATTCTGCGACTGACCTCTCTCTAAAATCATTAAGACCACTTTTGCTACTGCTCGTTCTCTAGAAAAAACAAACTACCAAGGTTCTGAAGCACAACTTTGTTGATTATTTGGCTTACCTGTTCTTTGATTGCTTTTTCAACCAAGGATCTTCCTCTGCTCATACGTACCTACATTAAAACAGAAACACATTTGTAGCAAAGAGAGATAATTTACATTGCTCTTAATGAATACATATGTTACCTACAAGGGTCTTTTGCTCATTCTACTGCTGATTTTTCAATAATATGCATCTTTCTCACAGGGTTACAGCTGATACAGTCAAATTGAAAAAAAACCCAAAACAAACAAACAAACAAAAAAAACCAAACAACCCGAACAAGTAATCAATAATTTTCAGCCAAAGAAGGCCACTGCAATCTTAGCACTGGAACAAAGCAGATGGTGGAATAAGCAGCCAGTGACACACACCAAAAGATGAGGTTTCATCACCTGGGATTGTGAAAATTATAGTCATGAATATAATCATAGCCTCTGTTTTATCCCCTGCTTTTCTAACACCAGTGCATTTCCTTTTTCTACTTTTTGCAGTTTATTCATTATGAGTTGCCTTTACCTATCCAGGTTGTTTGCAAAATGAGGTGACATCACCTATACAATATAAAGACCAACCTGAAGCCTGGTCATGTTTCTAAATAAACACCATATATATAGTAGAGCTAATTATTTTCAACTGTATTTTGAATGGACACAAGACTTGCCCACATAAGAAACTTCACATAAACCTGCATAAATTCAGATACTGTCGCAAATAATGCAATCCCCTAAGAAAGAGCTCAGAAAAACAATATTCATAATGTTCAATTTTAATTATTTCCTACTACAATCAGAGTGTTTCTGCAGATATCAGCATTAACAACATCAAATCAGCCACATTTTAATAGGCTGTGTTGCTAAAGAGACAGGAATCACTGGATGTCATCATGTGCCTGATCCAGCTGTCAAAAATGACATTAATACTGTAAGTCAGATATACTTTGACATTAGAACGTATTTTAGTGTACTCTGCTTATTTGCAAAAATGGATTATTTTTAAAATTAGTTTAAAAAAATTTGCTGAATTAGTTTTGAGTTACAGTTATATTTAACAAGTTGGCCTGAATAAATGCAAAATAATGTTTGAAAGAAAAACCCTTATTCACCCATGGAACTGCTGCCACCTTTAGGAAACAAAACAGGAGAAAAATTTTAAGAGCATATCCCATGGATTGCAGCTTATTTGCAGTATTATTACTAAGAAACTTACTGTATCTACTATCTTAAATGAACTTCCATCAGGTCGATCTTTTCGGTTGCTAGGATGAGGTGAACCATTTCCTCCATTAGATGCAGATTCTGGACTCGGAACAGGAGAAATCTGGCCAAGAGTTGATGCAAATTTTGCCTCCTTTTTGTTAGTCACCAGATAGTTGATATCTTTACTAAGAAAACTCTCCACTCGCTAAATATAAAAATAGAAAATAACTAATTATTCCAGGATGATCATTAACTCAATTTTACACTGACTATTGTAAGGGAAAGTGATAAAACTTCTAAAACTATTAAGTTCAAAAACACTGAATTAATAAGAAAATATTTTCTGAATATCTGGATGACAATTAAGTTGTACTAGCATCTTACCAGTCTCAAATTCTAATTTCAATTTCTTACTTTTGTAATCATTATTGAAAGAGCTTTGCTTTGTTCTGATTATGCCAATTTTTTATTATCTACCTGTAATACCTTCCAATTACAAGAATGCAAACACTGCATTAAGGAATAACAGACTAATTCAAGGAACAACTCTCTCTAATTTTACATATCAGAAATTACACAGTAGTGTTCAGCTAAACTTAAAGGCAGATGTTTCCAAATGTAATTAACAGTCTGAAAGAAGCTATAAATTTACTGAGTTTAGAACCAGCAGAAAAACTAAAATTTCAGAATAGCTACCATGTTTCACACGTACAGTTTTCATAACACTTCTCAATAAAATAAAGTCTTAAGTAGATACAAATTCTCATACTCAGCTATATAAAAATGTGGTCATTCTGCATTTACTCTCTTCCATTTTGCTGCTTCAGTCTCTTTCATTGCCAACTACAGTGTGATTATCAGCTATGTGCCTTGTTATTTAATGTCAGATTGTATAATTTGAGGTATTTTCCTCTTTTCCACTAATCAGTGTAGAAAGCACAAATCACACAGCTTGAAACTGTGCCTTTCAATTCTGCTCTTTTAGAGAAACGGGATATACAGAGCAAGGCACTTCTAAGTGCACTCCACACAAGCAACAAAGGAACATGTGGTAATTGTTCATGATGCTCTTGAGCACCTCAGGTTGAGGCATTTACTCTCCAGAATAAGCCAAAAAACCTTCCTTTTCAGTCTCTGAGTTTTGACCTTTTCACATACGAATGCCTAAAATTCTGGTTTAGAAGAAAGACAAATGAGAGCATGCACTTATTTGATGTTAAATGTAAAACAACACATTTAACTCAAAACCATGTTATTGCTATTCCTTACTGACACTATTTCAGACAGCACCTTGATTTACAAGCACCAATTTCATAAAGCTGCTAAGTATCCCTCTGAGGTGAAAGAAGTATTACCAAAGCGATATTCAGAACAGCGAGCAATTTAAGTAGCTCCCTTCTGCCTCTGTGCTTAAAAGGTACAATGCAATTAGTATTATTATTGTATACCATATGCTTGTATCAAAGAACTCCTTCCATACATTAAGGACAACTAGGAAAAAAATTAGTAAGCTGCTTATGAAGTTTATAATTTAAGCAAGAGTATTCAAAAACTAAGATACTCTGCAAAAAGTAGTTAGTGAATTTACTGTCTTGCAGAACGCATATACAAAACTCTTCATTTAACCTCATTCAGGTTCAGCTAAACATTGTTAGTTGTAATATGTAATCATGTTAATATAGTCAGAAGCAGCAGAAGAAAAATCACCTCAAACAATGAAACCTAATAAATTTAGACAAAATTTTAAGCCAGGTGAATAATCAACTGAAAACAAAATCTACTAAGAACTTCTGTTCCAATCAGTAAAGCAGCTTGTCCTGAAAACCCACAGAATAATTTGTTGGTAAGCTCACTGTTTGTACTAAAGTTTAAGAGAAACATAGATAAGTAAGACCCCATCTCAGATAACTGCAAATAACATTAAAATGTAGTTACAAACAACACAAAAAAGACATTCCACATGTGCACATTTCCTTCTAAGTTCATATAAGTCTCTGTTATTAACTTACCCCTCCCAGCTCTTTGAGGTCCTTTCCTAACTTTTCAGAGATCACATTTGATGGGATATCGAGGTAAAACACCTTCCCAGTGAGTGGCTTAAATCTGAGTTTCTCTGGTTTTCCTGTGTCTTTTCTCACATTTTTCAGGGAAGATTTTATCTTTTCTGTTTTTCCTTGTATTCCATATGCTGGGGAAAAAAAAAAAAAAAAAAAAAAAAAAAAAAAAAAAAAAAAAAAAAAAAAAAAAAGGCAATTTAAACAGAAATGGACTTTGGTTATATTTTCAAAAGAGAAAATTTCTCAATTATGATAATGGATGGAGCAAGCTTCCATAGAATGGTTTGGGCTGGAAGGGACCTTAGAGATCATCCTTTTACTAGAACACGTTGCTCAAAGCACAATGCCACATATTGGTTTTCCATTGGTTTTTCTTCCTCAATTCCTTACTCCTAGTTGCTTCTCTTCTGGAGAAGCTCAAGACAATGAGAGCTGCCACAGGAAGTAAGCAGGCCTCTTCTGGAGACAAAAAGGCAACATGCAAAACAGTCCCTCTGTTAAGTATTCCTTCCCTCCCTGAAACAGTCTTAGGAAAGGGAGCAGAACCACTGCTCATGCTGCAAAATCCTCTAAGTTTTATGAGCACACTAAAAAACGCAGGAACATCAGTCAGTTTTGTAGGATCTGGAAGAGAAAAAAAACCTAGAGAAATAAGAAAACGAAGAGACAGGTTGGTGTAACTGATCCAGAATCTAAACAAAAAAAGATGTATGATAAGCAAGCTTGCAAGGAAAATTCTGTAGACGATCATGGACCAAATACGGTGTTTTACTCACCACACACATGCCAGGGCCATTCAAAAATGAACACTATAAACACTGCAATTAATAATGGAGCACACATACTAAACATCTCAGGGATAATCTAAACTTTGGAGCACTCAAACTGGACTACAGTAGCAATCAAGAGTCACTTTGCAAAGCAGCTGCGTTCTCACACCCGGGGCCTAGGGAACCCTCCATACAAATACCGGCGAAGCCCTGCCTGGCGGGAGCAGCTCGCCCAGCAGCGGCCCGGCCGCTTCCCACACACGTGGGACTCGTTTTTACGTCTAAATCCCCACCCCACGCAAAAGCCCTCCAGCTGCCCCCCGCTCGCAGCGCCAGCCCGCGGGCGGCTCGGGCCCAAACCCGGCACGGGGCGGGCTGCGGCGCCTCACAGCCCCAGCCGGGATGGCGGCAGCGGCTGAGAAAGGCCTGAACGGCGGCAGCTCCCCCGCGCTGCCCGCAGCCCCCCGCTACTTACGGGGACGCGCTCCTTTGTCGGCGGCCTCGGCAGCGCTTGGCTTCATCTTCCCGCGGAGTCACATCGTGCTCTGCCCTGCCGGCCCTCCCGATCGGCACGGCCGCCGCACACCCGCCTTCCCGCCTCCGGCACGGCGGCGGCTGCGCCCTCACCAACGGCCCGCGCGGGCTGGGCCCCGCCCGGCGAGGGCGGGCGGAAGGAGGGGAAGGTGGCGGTGGGGCCGGAGCTCGGCGCCCTGCCTCGGGAGGCGGGGTAGGAGTGGCTGCCTTCTTCCCTCCTCGGCAGTGCCCGGGCTCTGCTTGAGTCGCGCAGACCTTTGCCCCAGGCGGGCGCAGCCGATAAGCGGGTTTGTACGCGGTTCTGGGCAGCGCTCCCCTTCGGAGTTACAGATATATGAAAATTTGACAGTATCCCCACCCACCGTTGCAGTTGTTAGCACCTGAGAGGCCAGAGACGGTTTGTGTAATTTAATCTCTTTTATCCAACTTGAAGCGTAGTGAAAAGAACAAAGCATTCTTGTAGAGCCAATGAAAAGCTTAGATCAGTGTTCCTAATAAAGTTAGAGCTGCGCTTAAGCACAGTGGTACGTTTTGAAAGACACATCCATTTGGGGATATTATTTTCTGAAGTAATTTCACTGTCTTCTCCTATCCTGGCTAGCTATAGATATTGTGAAAACATTCCTAAATTGCTGTGACCATACCTATGCAGCCATACCTCAGGATTTGCTCAAGGAATTAACATTCGATGGTAGCATTATTAGTAGCTGCCATCTGCCTGTTACACGAGGAGCATGCCAGGGAGCGCAGTCATCACTAGCAGGCTGTGGCTGTCGGATCAGCCAGGAGACCTTCCTGGGATCTCAGGAGAAATGGGAGCAAGAGAAGGGCTGGCTTAATTATTCTGCAGTGCTCCAGTTTATGGGCCACAGGCTGGGAGTTTATCCCTGTAAGGATTATTTGCATGCTCATAAACACTTTGTTGCAGTTAATGCTTATTAAACATTTAATGTGGTTTGCAAGAACATAAATGTAGTAATTCTGTAAGAAGGATTTTGAAGATCTATGGTCTTTAGAAAAGTCACTTGCAAAACATGGCTCAAATACTCTCAAATTTCAAAAATTATTGAGATGCTTGTATATAAGTAAAAAAGCAATATTGCTGGTTCTACATAAGTTAGTAATGAAAATTGAAAATATTTATCCTTTGATTTTTTTTCTGCAAATTTTGAGTATAGTCTTACAATATGTTTTTCTGTTCCTCAACAGGTTTTTCTTTTCCAGGGATAAAGCCATGGCTGAAATGAGTAATATCAATATACAAAAACTTACCATTGTTCAGCAAGCAATAGCCTCTTGTTGTGGAGCTATAATTACATCATTATTTGGTAAGGCAAGCTATGAAGTTGGCCACAGAGAGAATCTTACAAAGTGATTACTCTTCAGTTTGACTCGGCATGATGTCTGCTTATGTATGTTTCTACTAATATGTTAAAAAATATATTTTTGGATAGTTTTCTTTTATTTATTTTTTTGTCTTTTAAAAAGCATGGTTAATTGAAATCTTTTGTGTCCCTGATAATGTCTAACTATTTCTGAAAATAAGAATAATATTTACTAATTTTGACTTTGTTTCCTTTTTTCCATTTGGTATAGTTATTAATTGCTTTCTGTTGAGAAGAAACAAAGTTATCAATAAAAACTAATTTCCATATTTCCTGCTGCTTCAAAAATATTTTAGATAAAAGTCTGCTTTACAGTATAACACACAAGTCCTGCAAGGCTGGTCCCAGTGAGGCATAGTAATAACAATTCTTCTCTGATATCTTACCCCATCAAATACTTTTAGTGTTGGATTTAGTTTGTATTTTTTTCTTTTTCCCTAAACACTACTGCTTCTAAGGATACATTTTTCTTACTCTATTAAACTTCTGGATAGTAGATGAAATTCATCTTCTGCTTCAGGTTCAGTCATATCACTCAAGACCTCCTTCCCCATGCATACCTAAGGAGGCATTGGTTGGTTACATCCAGCACTTCGTGTCTCTTGGAATTCTACAAGCTCATTAGCTCCTACTTTGTGCTGCTGTTACTTTTTGTTTTAAGAAAGCCTTTAGTTGTGACTTAGGCGTTAATGTGGATTAAGCTGCAGGGAAATGTGCAATTTTCTAAGTATGATTTTCCCCCCACAAAATCTCCAAATGTTTTCAAAATAGGATCTTGCCAGGAACCTGTCAAATTCAAAGTCTTTTTGTTCTGTTTCACTGCGTGTCCTGTACATCAGACCTGCGGAATTCCCAAGATGGATTTCAATTGGGTGTACATACATTCTAGTACGTTCCAGTACAGGGTTAAGGTGTTGGTGCTCAAGAGAGGTACAGGAGCCTGGCTCCTGTCTGAAGTGCCAGTCTGAGACAAGCTAGAATAGTGTGAGTGGCTGAAATGCTACTAGATGGCAAATTTTAAGCAATTTAGTTGAACTGCAGGAGTCACATTTAGATCCCTACATTTAGATACTGAAGTGTGAGCCAAATATTCAACCACCCGTTAGTCAACTGAGGCAGCACCAGAGAGCTAAGGTGTGACTGCATTGCCTGAGCTTAGGAGTGTTTTTAGCGAGACATGGACTAGAGCGTTTGACTTTAGTTGACACTTGGTAAGTAAGATTTTAGATCTTGTGTCATTTCTGTCAATTCTGTAGGTATTTTGGATACCTTAGAGACTCAGATGGGACCAGCTGCTTATATGCAGGCAGCTGAATCGAGCCCTCAGCCAATATAATCAGAAGAAGGTGGTCCAGCTGCCCAGCCACTGCAGTGTTCAGCATGTCTCAGCCTGTGATAGTTCAAAGGGCTGCAGTGGAAGCAGTGAAATGTTCACTAAACCTTCACTTTTACTTTTCAAGAGCTCCAATGTTTTACATATTGTCTACATGCAGCAAAAAAGAAAAGTACATAATGAATTTAACTTTTTTTTTTTTTTGAAGTTGTATTATGGTAAGTTTATTGAAAAAGAACAAACACATGAAGAATGCTGTGCTATTTTATATGATGGAGGCCAAAATTTGATTTTGTATGCCTTATGATACACTACATATAAAAGATTAGCAGCAGAACATAATATTACAAGTTTTAGCAATTTCCAACAACATGACACAGTGGTTTTTAAATGAGCTTTGTGTATCTCTAATACTGCATTAAAGTTAATTTCAACAAACAATTTCATTTAGAAAATTAGAAAAGATAGATTTGATGTCTTGCAAACTATACAGGGTGTGTAGTTCTCCTTTGTCCTTGAAAACATTGTCTGCTAACAGCCCTTTACTGTCTGCCTGATAACACTGTAAAAACGGTTAGGATTTTTCCCCCCCTCTCTCTGGAAACAAAAAAAAAAGCTTGTAGAAGTTCATGATAAGGTATCTGTAAACTTCTACATTTTCAGGGCATCCTGGGTGTTTCTAAATGACTTCTGTTTCATTTTAGTAACTCCTCTTGATGTTATCAAAACTCGACTGCAAACCCAAAACAATCCGTTCCATAAAGGTAAACAAAATGTGTAGTGTAATGGGATCAGTTTGCTCTTTGCTCTTGTATTTAGCTGATAGTTGTAGTTACTGATACTTGCAAAATGTTTGAATTTGTTTCTCCAGTATAATGGTGGGGGGGGGGAAAAGCAACACACCACTATATATTAAACAGACACAGTAGAAAAAAATCCCATACATCCATACCATTTTAAACAGGCTTTTTTTTTTTTTTTCCCCTGTCTTAATATTTTCATTTAGGCTGAAGGTACAACTAATACTGAGTTGAGTCAAACAATAAAAAGCTGTTACTAAATTAATAAATATTTCATCAGAGGGCTTATGTGATCAGGATGTTAAATCAAAGTTCATCTCCTCCAGAATCCAGAGATTTTTGGATGGAGAAGTCTTAACAAGTCACTTTCCACTTGGGTTCTAAATAGATGAAGATACTGTGCTCTCAAAGGTGTGCTAATGGTGCCTACTAATTACTTGTACTTAGTAAATGAGATTAAAAAGGAAAGAAGATGACTGGTTTTGCATGTTGAATGTGGAGGTATTTGCAGTCACACTTGCACATTAAATTAAGAAAAATACTTGAGCCTTCTATCCTGATTTTGAGTAAGTTCTAAAGCCTTCAGAAATCTGCAAATGTAAAGCCTGAATTATTTTTTTGTAATGGCAATAATATTTTATCAAACAGGTTGAAACTACATGATGTGGAAGAAATGAAAAACAAATGGAGGGCATGATCCAGTATAAATATAGACCAAGATAAGATATAATACTACTAATAATAATATAGATAAGATAAATACCTCCTCTTGAAGTGGATGCTGAGGCTGCTTAATAAAAGATTTAAAAATCTCAAAGATCTTCACAGTTACATGTAATAGTGACATTCAGGTCTTGTGTTAGATTTACTTTTCAGCAGATGGTAGTATAACCTAAATATGTCTCTTGGGGCCTTGTGAAGTTCTATTTAGTTGAGCAGTCTGAGTGGTACATTTGTACCCTCTTTCCTTTAACCTAATCTATCATTACTGACTTACCAAAATTATTTTGCCCCTCTGTGTCTAACCAGAGATAAATCTGTGTTGCCATTATATCCAATTTGAAATTGCTGCTGTGTAAAAACAATCTTGCAAGCATTAACTATATTCTTATATACCATTTTATTAGGGAAGTGTTTGGTGTCCTCCAATGGCCTTATGGATCATGTATATGTTTGTGAAAATGGGGACAGCAAAGCCAGGTATAAAAAACCTGGGCATTTCAAAGGGACATTGGTAAGAACATTTTACATGTCTATGAGACTATGCATTAAGTAGCATACTGTAAAGTTTTCAGGTTTTTTGGGTTGTACTGGAATTTGTTATCATTTGAGAGGGTCTTCATGTGGTTACACTGTTGATTGATGATACCTTCTACTGTCTGCAATAAAGTACATATTCCTTCCTTAAGATGAACAAGGGGGCAGCTGCACAGCTCTCCTCACAGGTTACAGGCTTTATGATTTTATTTTCCCCACTTCAGCTATATTGGCAATAGTTACTGATTGCAGGTAATAATTTTCTCTTACTTGTTTACAGCCCTTGTGCCCACATATCTCACAATATGATCCTGAGCTAACTAATGGTACAGATGGTGTTTAAAGTTAAATTCATGTGTCAAGTTCTCTATCCATTGAGACTTACAGAACTAGCATTTTCCCAGACACTTGAAACAAACTTGCTGGCAAATACTGTCATGCTAGTTCATTAACCAAAATTATTTTTTGACTCTGCCATGAAATTAAACCTATGATCAAGGATTTTTCAGAATTAAAATCTTGTGAATGGGATGTTAATGCAAAAGGTGTCTTCAGCAGTTTTACAGGGTTGATTTTAATTAATAACTTTACAACTGTAATTTTTTCAATCAGTTTTACTATGTAATTTCAGAAAGTTATTTAGTTTTCTATTTGACCTGAATGTATGCCTGTTTTTGCCATAACAAGGTGATTCTCAAAGAAGAGTGACTATCATGTAACTTTATCTTTGTTTTATAAAAAAATGAGTCCTATCCCTTATCTATACCTTCCTGTTTTGTAAACTTGTTGAAGCTGGGTTATAAACATATTAACTAGCTAGTATAAAAGTGTCTTTTTTTGTTAAACCATGTTAGGACCTCTAGGGATTCCTGGCTTTCTTTCAAAGCTAGTCAGGTTTGCTGTAATAGAACATTTATTTGTTTTTCCCATTCAACTTTTTACCTCACAGGATTAGTCCATCAAGGCTGTCTCCTCTAAAGATATTTGCTTTTTTCTTCCTCTAAGTCCTTTCTGTGGTCTGCCAGACTCTCTGTCTTTTGA
Source organism: Parus major (assembly GCF_001522545.3). NCBI lineage: Eukaryota > Metazoa > Chordata > Aves > Passeriformes > Paridae > Parus > Parus major. Next base: position 21,094,362 of record NC_031769.1, on the reverse strand, counting down.
GGCCATGATAATGTCTGGTGTTAGGCGTATTCTAATCCATTGAATCTCAACCTCTTTCCCCAAATGTTTTAAGAAAATGAGATATCCTGACATTACAAAGTTTGAGGTTTTGCTTGTGATTTCAGTTGAATGATCTTCAAGGCTTAGTGTTCCTCTGCTGTCAGTCTCCTGGGAATATACAAGACAGCTGCAATAATAATTGCAAACTTGTATATGGTATAGTGTATATACATTACATATATGGGGTCATGTTGTCAGAGGAAGCAAGTATTGAAGAATCTTTGAGAATTAGTTGCTATTTCATGCCTAGAAACTCTGCTACATATTGAAAAAAATTATTTTAGTGGATTTTTTGAAGAAGTTTCCACAAGTTGCTGCAATGCCATATTAGTTTTGAAAATAGTATTCACAGGGCTGTCAGTCACTGATAAACGCTTAGTACTTTAGCTTTTTAAAGATGGAAGGAAATTCTTAATTTCAGTCACATAAATTATTCTGTTCAGTCCAGTGGAACTGTTTGCATGATTAAGTGTGATAGCTTGTATAAACAATTACAAAATGGGGATCTTAGAATGATAAGCCATTTTAGAAACATACTTTCAAAGACATTAGTTTTTGTGTTCTGCCAGCTAAAATATATTACCAACTATAAAAGTTTGTAGGTAATTATGGCTCTTTGGTTATATTTTTAGGATGCATTTGTGAAAATAATTCGAATAGAGGGAATTAAGTCACTGTGGAGTGGACTTTCCCCAACACTGTAAGTTGAATGGATTTTTTTGGTAACATGCCCTAAGTTATTGTTAAAAATTTACTGAATTATTTTTGACAAATTATTATGCTTATTTCTAAGTTATTTTTAAAATGTGGTCAATTCTGAAGTTGTGGACTAATCAGTTTGATCAGAAATGTCTATGAACAGTATAATTTTTCCCAGATTTTAGAATTTCCTGATACATTCTCAGTAGTTAAACAAGATCAATAGACTTCTCATTCTGCTTTTTTTTTTTTTCCTACTGTAACCACTCCTTTGATAGCATCATTGAATCACAGGATTTGACCTGGTCACTGGAAAGGGCCAGTCTTCTGCACATTCTTCTTGTATCTTGCTACTTAATGACTTGCTATCAGCAGCACAGCTGTTTACAGACACTCTGTTGCACCTCCTTGCTCTCACTTAATTTTTGTAATCATCTTCTTTATTTCAAAGAACTTTAGGGTTTTATTCTGTCTGGATAAACAGATAATTCATTTTCTCTCTACAAGAGTCATTTACATACTTAAACATTGCAATCAGATCTCCTCCTGGTCTTCTCTTTAGGCTTAACAGTCCCAAATTGTTCTTTTTATTCGTATTAACCTGGTACAGATAGAAATTGAGACCTCTATAATTATGTTCACTGTCATAAACCAAGAAAGTTTTTGAATCTAAGATGTGTATTAAACTTGTATCTTGTAATGTGCACAGTGGGAAGTGACCAGTAGAAGCACTGGTACACTTCTGATTTGCAGATAGTGCCCAGTGTATAGGTACAAAAAAAACAAAGCATGGTGGAACTCAGCTTTGTTTGCCCTCCAGTATGTGACAATTTTAAAATATAAACCTTAGGACCTGACTGAATTCTTCTCCAGCAAAGAACTTCTTTTCTGGGGAAAGTCACACAAGTAGAAGAGAAGGTCTAAACTAAGCCATGTTGGCTTTCCAAGCATGACAGTCCTCAGTGTTTTTTGGTAATGGTGGTACATGCTGTATTGGTACACACATAACACAGAAGCATAATTGCCATCTTATAGCAAGATGTGGTGCTTTACCCTTACACTGAATGATTATTGAATCTACCTGTCGTTACTATAGTCTGTACTATGCTGGGATGGAAAAAGCTTATATTTATGCATACTACATTGTCTCTCAAGTAGTGAGTATCATGGCTGTTGATCAAGAGTGTAACATCCAATTGTTACATAAAATAAAAGTTAAGGTTAGTAGTACTTCTGTCATGTTTCATGTGGGTTCTTCATTTTCAGATCTTTCACTTCCCATTCTTTATCAAAGTAGTTCTGGAGCTGGTATGGAATACATTTTGACTGAGATAATTACCATAATTTTACTTATGGTTTTCCCTAATGAAACAAAAACCTGGGAAATGTGTGGATTTGAAACTCTGAACTGGAAGCAGCGAGTCAAAGCTATGGGATTAATGTTGTAGTTTTTTTATTAATGCATTACACACAGCTGGAGATTTAACCTTTTTTTTTTTTAATGTAAGTAAAATATCCATACAAGACAGTTGAGTTTATTCTCTTGCTTTCCTTGTATTAATTTAAATTTCCTCTCTTCTGTTTTAGAATAATGGCAGTTCCTACCACAGTAATCTATTTTACTTGCTATGACCAGCTGTGTGAAGCTTTGAAAAATAGACTAGGAAAGCATGATGAGCACATTCCAGCTATTGCAGGTTCCTTAAGCAGATGTAAGTTGCCCTCTGTTTAAAGAGAAAACAGTGTGCTGTTTTCTTGAGTTTGTTTTGCTGACTTTCATTTAAATATGCTGTGGGTATAAATGATGTATAGGAAGAAATACTATCATCACCCAGTATTTCTTGGGCAACAAAATCTCTAACTTGAAGTAATGAGATTTGGTTTTGCTGAAATACTTTCACTACATTTGCAATTTTAGATTTCTAGATTTCTACCAAGGACAATTTAATTTAAGTCTGTTCTGCCATCAATCTAATAATAAACATTGTTATTTGCTATAATGGAAGGTACATAGGTAATTATAACAAAGATGAAATTGGACTTGTACTGGTTATACTGCTGTATGATGCAAATGGAATTTGTATATTTTCTTACTTTTGTTTTTCCTTTTACTCATCTATTTTTGTAGAATTAACTAAGATAATATATTTTAGGGCTTTCTTAGAAGGGTCTGATGATGCAGTTCCATGTTCTGCCTGTGACAACCATGGGCACTGGCAGACTAGTAGAAAAAGGATTGCTATTTTGTGGTGGTGTAGCATGTTGTTCTTATTAGGCTGTTCCAGATTTAAATTTATGCATAAAACCTTATTCCAGCAACAGAAGAAAAATTCTTGGATCTAGTAAAATTTTTAATGTCTGTTAGATGTGTGATGGTAGCTTGTTACTGAATGATGACTCATTGACCTTTGTGCAAGATGCAAGAGTTACTTTATCAGATGCAGATTGCCTGCTAATTGTTCTTGATAGTTTAAAATAAGAGTGGCAAAGATGCTTAGAAGTCAATAAAAGCTTAATCTGTAACCACAATTCTGTCCTTAACACAAAAAAAAAGCCTTAAACATCAAGATCACTTTCTTCAAGTTACAGTTTAAAATGGCAACTAATAAAAATAATTGAGTAAGTACTTGAAATTTTCAGCCTATTTATGTTCTAAACCTGAAAATGAGGATTCTCAACATGTTACATTGATTACAACATGCTAGCATTGAAAAAAAAACCTAAACTGGAAACATAGTTACTGTGAATAGGCATGGTTTTCTTTTCTGGAAAGGAAACTTATTTTGGGAATTAGTTCAAGGAAAATGGGAGAGTTGAAAAAGTAAGGTGAGACATGACTTGAATGTTCAGGAAATTGTACAATTGGGTATTGATTTTTCTAAAAAAAGCCATGTTTCCTTTGCAGTCAATTCTGCTACTGTGGTGAGTCCCCTGGAGCTGATCAGAACTCAAATGCAGTATCGCAGGTTGTCCTACAAGCAGCTGTACCTGTTAATCAGCACTAAAGTGGCTGTAGATGGGTGGTCCTCCCTGTGGCGGGGCTGGACTTCTACTATTCTGAGAGATGTACCTTTCTCAGGCAAGGTTTATTTTCCATGTAGTTTTTTGTTTATGTTTCTAGATATTTTTTCTCTGCTTTTAGATCTTTTTAATGGTTGGCTTTAGGAATGACTGAGATTTACTTTTTCTCTTTTGAGTATTTTTATTTATAAATTTTCTGAAGATGTGATTTTCCCCTCCCCCCATTTTGTTTGTGGATATCAGATAGGATTTATTGTTACATTCCCTTTCTCTGTATTTAGATGCTTTCTTCTCTTTAGCTTATGCAATGACTGCTTTTGAAGAGTTTCAGTTGGAAATTTTTTCTGTGACAGAAATAGGGGCTATTTTCTGATAAATGCTGTATCTAAGGGTTCTGTTACATAATTTTGGAAACATGTACAGAGTGACACCATAGTGTCTTCAAGATTTTATTTTTTTTTAAATCAAGATGAATTTGTTTGTATAACTGCTCCAAAAAAAACTCTTTAGCAAGACTACAAAGCTGAAAGCCTAGAAGAAGAAAAGTCTGATTTAAAGCAGGGTTTAGAGCTATTCCTTAAGATAACTGGGTCAGATGTTACAGGGGAGACTGCTAAAGGACCAGAAAGCCCCTGTCCCTTTAAGGTCTGTTTTTGTCAGAGCTCTTTTGGATCATCAGACATCAATTGTCATTGAAGCAGTTTCTGTCGTTGAGGTAGGACTAAGAATAACATCTTTAAACACTTTATGTTGGCCCAGAAAAATTCTTCAAACCTATTTTTGGAAAGATTCTTATTCAAATCTGGTTTTGGAGTCAGAGAACCCTTGAAGTATTTGACCTGCTATTTCTGTTCTCCTACTTCATTCTTAAGATGATCTGAAATCTAATTTAATTTGTGTTTCCAAACAATCTAGTGGGCCAGTCACTGGTTTGGGCTGTTACAGGATATGTGCACCCAGTGTAAATTTTAAATTGTCTGTGAACCAAACTGAGACATAAGTGGGGTGCAATGAGGATACTTACTTAAAAATTTCAGTTGGTAGTTAAGTGGGTTAACTGAACCAAGTTATTTCAGCTGTCTTCTTTTCAGAATTTATAATGCTCTGTTCTATTTCACATAGCTACTGGGAGGTGTTTGAAAACTGTGATTGGAATGCATTTCGCTTAAAGATCCAGTTCCTTGATGGGACTTAATGTAGTCTTCTGTAATAGGGAAGGCTTCTGAACTATGAAAACATGGTCTCACTAAGGCTGAAGTTAAAGACAACTGCCGGAATTCATCTGAATTCTTTGTCTGAAGAGTCTCCTGTTCAATATTTATTTTTAATTTACTTATTTTTCTTCTCTGCCAAATGGAATTTTTTCTTAGGCTGTTCTCTAAGGTTTGTAAGGGAACTCTCCAATTCTTCATCTGATTCCTGCTGTCTGTCTTCAAGTAGAAACTCTCATTCTTTTATTGGTTTTTGTCTGTAGCAGTGTGGCTGGAGCTAGTGAGCTTCCTTCCCCCTGCTGATTTTAACAGAGTGGGAAGATCAGAGCACTGGGAGGGAGTGCACAAAGAAGAGGGCACTAAGGTGATGTGCTTGCATTCTTCTCAGCCCTTTTCAGATTCTTGTGTCCATGCCTGCTGTTCCTCCACTGATCCAAGCCAGGCTTGTTGATTTTTAGTCAGTTCGGCACAGCTCTGGCATTCCCTGGACAGCCAGTGTGCACTCATTCATCTGTGCCCAGTATTTTGTGGGTATGATGGTAGAGTCACAAGTTAACCTATAAGGCAGTAGCTGCATGTTGAGAAGTACTCAACCAATACTGAGCAGGCAAGTAGAAGCCTGAATAAAGGAAAATGTATTTAAAAAAAACCCCAAATGCCATAAAATTCTGCTTATGTAAAGCTAAGGGTGTTTAATGCCTTTTCCAGCTGTGTTTCCTGATACTTTTTTTCCTTGTAACTGCTCTCTATCTGCTATGATGTGCTCCCTTTGTACCTTCAGTCTGAGCTCTTCAGCTTGAATAATGCCCCAACAGCAACTGAATCTCTGGTGCTGTCAGTTTTCACCTTTGCTGCAGGGAGTTAAGTCAGCTGTCTCAAGAGTTAAAATGAGTGTAACATTGAGCTGAGAAAGCAGGTCCTATTGAAAATAGTCAAACAGTACAGCATGACTCTGGAAGCAAAGGATAATTAGAATTCCACTCTATTCCTAGCCTAAGTGTTTCAAGCATGTTCCTTGGGATGCTAGCTAGACTGAACAAAACTTAAGTTATGAATGTTTATAAACACAGAAACTGATTTAATAATAATATTTGAATCCTTCTTTAAGCAGCGTCACAGACAACATAAATGTAAATGGTATTCAGGGAAATGAGTCCTGTAGGTGCTTAAGAAAATTTTGGATTTAGATAATTTATATTAAATTAGGGTTTTGTACATTTCAATAATAGGCTCTCCTCAAATCCTCAGAATGACTTCTGACATACTGCCTACTTCTACTTTTGCAAAATGTTGGAGGCCAGGCACGTGTGCTGGTAGTCTTTATGGCAAGAAAATGCTGTGAAATTTTTCTGCTGGCACAGCCTCCAGAACTTGGTGTTGAATGAGGCGTAGTTACCCTTCAGGATATGGAGCTGTCATTTCCAGTATTTAGTTGACCAACTGCAATGACGAATTACTCTGTGATTCAGCCCAGTAGTATATAGTTTGAAGTTTTAGTCAGAAAGTAGAAAAAGTGCAGTACAGTTTAGTTGAGCATATGGTCACAGAAACAGATGTTATTCCTAAAAGTTGTTTGCTGGACTTTCCTTTGACAGTCCCTACAGAGGCATTCCCTTGTTACTAATTTCAGGGAGCAAAATCATATTTTTTGGTTCTCTCAGAATTAAATTTTATACTGTGCCTCAAAAAAGTGTAAGGCAGTTCTGAGCAACATTTGATTTTGTATGAAATGTGTTTTTATAAAATTAGTGAGATCTGTGAAACATGAAATATGCCTGAAAACATAGCGAGTAATTAGAAGCCTACATTTTGATTTATGTTAAATTGAATGTGAGTTTTATAGGGCTTGGGTTAGATTGTATGAAGATAGAGGTTACTAAGGTTCCTAAGGGAATGACAAAATTTTTTGGCTAATTTGTATCATATGAAGAAATTTGGGATATGAAGAACAAGGGGAATGAAGCAATCTGTCCATGGGTTATCACATAGGACACTTAACCTTTCAGCTCTTGTTTCTCTTTGCTTCTTTTGCCACAGTAGAATTCTTCTATCTAGACTTAAGAATTTTTGTACTTGACATACAAATCTGTTGTAATGTAATTTTATTTTTTTGTAACCATAGCAATGTATTGGTATAATTATGAGCGTTTCAAGAAGATGATGTGCAAGGAAGTTGGTACAAGTGAACCTACATTTTTTGTCTCTTTTACTTCAGGAGCAGCATCTGGCTCTGTAAGTATATAATTTCTTTTCTGATGCTATTCTTTATTATTAGCACTAATAAACTATTTAAAAGTGGTATGATTTTAGATGATTCTCTCAGAAATGTGTATTTTGGGGTATTTGTACTTTAAACACATGGTGTGGCATTCAAGCTGACTAAATAAATCTGAATAAACTACAGTTTTCTGACATACAAGACTTAAAAATATCATGTCCTTGGAATATCAAATCTAGTTTCAAATTGTGCACTTTAATATCAAAATTTAGGGTTAAATTTTAATTTTTTTTGTGCACTAACATTAGAACTCATTTCCTGATAGATTGCAGCTGTCACAACTCAGCCATTTGATGTAGTGAAAACACATAGGCAGACTCAACTTTGGGAGAGTGAGACCTTAAAAAGTAAGTTGTTGGTAAGAATAGAAAAACCCTATAGTGTTCCAAAAAATAAAACTTAGTGTTTGGGTATAGCTTTTGGTAGGAATTTTAAATATTTGCCACTTCTAAAGTATATATAATTATTTTATCACTCAGGCATTTTTTCTTTCCCAAACTGTAGTATCTAGACAAGATATTTTTTTATCTCCTAGGAGAATACCATACTTGATTAATGGCATGGAAGAGGGAAAAGGTGTGAGCTCAGTACAATTTAGCCTAATAAGATGGTATAAGATTGATACAAAGGAATCCAAAGCTATTACATTGAGGCAGACAATTGGAAATTTGAGATGTCCCTGCTTATTGCAGGGAGGTTGGACTAGATGACCAGTAAAGGTTCTTTTGAACCCAAACTATGATTGAAGTAAGTTGCATTTAAATAGGCAAAAAATGAACTTAATAGCAAACATTCAGGTGAACAGTGATCTATTGAAAAAGTCTTCTAAGTAACATTCACTACCACTTGCTCCTACATAACAATATTCTTGTGATAAGTATTAAACTAGAAAGTATTGTGCTCAAGTTGTGTATTTTTTACCTTCTTTTCATGTGATTTCAAGAAATTATTTTTGAGGGCATGAATGTCTCAATTAATGAATGTCCCAACATCTTTAAAGGATGAAAGAGGAAGTTTCTGTTCAGTAGAGCACTGCTCTGTTTTATACAAATTGAAGTCATATATATCTTTTTTTCCTATTGCTTGGGATGTGGACTAGGAGGACTTTCATTAACATAAATAAATATTATATCATGGTTTTAAGATTACAAACTGTTAAAAAGGCTGAGTATCCAAATAGTTTCTGCTTAGAAAATAAGTGCTCACTTTTTGGCATGAGGTTTCATTCTCTCAGGTAATTTTTTTTTTTTTTAGAGCAATAAAATGTATTATTATATAAATGTATTATAAATAAAATGTATTATTATTTGATTGCAGAACAAGTATTAAAAAAGTTTTAAATATAAATAGTTACCATTTTAAATTATTTTACTGTGCTGATAAATGTAAGAGTTCTTTCATAACACCACTTTGAAACATGTATGCAACACAACAGTCTGCCTTATATTTATTACATTCATAGTCAACTAGTTACTTTATATTTTTCAAATTCCATTATGGTAATCTTTAATTAAAGATTACCAGTTTAATACATTAAAAATTGAAATTTTTGATTTTTTCAATTTTTTCAAAATTTTTGAATTTGAATGGAATTCAAAATGATTTGATTACCAGTTTAATGCTTTCCAAATCCAGTTGCTGTTAGAGTTGGACACTGTCTGTGCATTTACATTTTGTTTCTCTGTGGCTGTAAAAATTTTTTTAGGCTTCCAAGAGCTGTGGGATATTCCTGATGAATGTATTCTATGAAACTGCTTTGGCTTTTTTCAACTGTATCAGCAATCCAGTAAAGACTATAATAGCTGTTCATATATCTTACTCTAGGTGTAAGACTCTTACTACAGGTCTTTTCCATGTCTTGCTGTTTCAAATTGTGCATTTGCATGCTGTATTAATTTAACGTACTGTATAAATAAGATGGATAAAATTAACTAAAAAGGAGTTAAAGGTAACAATTACATCTATGACTGTCTCTGATTTCTAAAAATATTATTCTGTGGCATTGTATGGATTGCCTAATTCACTGTTGTCTTTTACTGTATTGAGTTCCACAGAGGGACAGTAAATCAACCTGGGCAATTATGAGGAAAATTGTCGCTAGAAATGGGATGTCTGGATTATTTGCTGGTAAACGTTTTCCTATATCTAAAAAAATTCAGACTAGAGAGTTTTTAATTATAGATATTAACATGAATAAATTCTATATTTCCATTTCTGTGGATACTGTCAGTTATCCAATAGTTTGCATCTATAAAGCAACACACATGCAGACTTTGGCCTCTCCTGGGCTCTTCCTGGCAGAGAACCATGGTATAAAGCCCTGAAAACCAGCCCAAGAAAGCTGGTTAATATTTAAGGATCACGTCCTCCAGGCTCAGGAACAATATACCCTTGCAAAGGGAAAGTTAGGTGAAAACTCCAGGAGGCCTGTATGGAGGAAGAAGGAGCTCCTGGACAAACTCGGACACAATAAGGAAGCCAGCAGACGGTGGAAGCAAGGATGGGTAACCTGTCACAGAGAAATGGTTCAAGCACACAGAGATCAGGTTAGGAAATAAATCTGGCCAGGGATGTCCAGGGCAACAAGAAAAGCTTCTATAGGTATGCTGGTGATCAGAGGTAAAACATGGGAAAACACTGGCCCTCTCCTGCATGACTGAGGCAGAAGTGGCAAAAGATACTGAGATTAAAATTATATTGAGATAAAATCCTGTAGTAGTTCATACTAAAAAGACCATCTGCTAGAAACATTCCAAATCCAGGATACTTACCAGACTTCACTGCACTGCACTGGTTCACTGGGGGCCCTTGTGTGAATGACTGCACAGCTGGTTAAGCCTTGCAAGACTTAGGTTTGCTGAAAGAGATTAAACTGCTTTACTTGTTCTACAGTGATGGCATAGCTGGGTCACAGGGTCTGTATATTTCAGAGCACTGATGCTAAAGAATGCAAGACACCACAAAGTGTCAATATTATTGATATTAAATTCAGTTAACAGATTAAAACACTTACACTTAAGTCCTGACACATGGGTAGCAGGGTTTAGAGATACTCTTGATCAGACACCAGTTCAGTTCAGTTGGCCACATGTAGCTGAGATGACTGGGTTACTCTGCCTGGCTCCTTGCTGCTGTTCCAAAGCAACACAAGTTCTCAATGGGTTGTGTGTCATCTGTGCTGGCTCTCTGCAGGTGTCTCTGCATTTCAAGTGGAAGTAGAGGGCTGGCTGTGTGCGGACAAGGGAATTCAGCCTTATTTCCCTTCCTTTAAACTGATTCATTTTCTAACCTCCGCTGGCAAGATCACAGTTGACAGTAATGGGAGACGTTTAACACCTAAATTCCATCATTTATACATGGTTTATTTATTTATAAATAGGATTCTTCATTTTAGTAGAGTCCACTTCTTGTGTGCTCCAGCACATGAGCCCTGCAGGTCCAGGTGCTCCACTTGTGTGGAGTCAGAAGGGGCAGAGACAATGGACTTGAGGCAGGCAGACCACACAAGGTGGCAGAGGTGAGGGCATAAGGTTATTACACTGCTAATACCTACGGCCAGTAAATTCAGTATTTTGAGGCATGTGAGCAGGTAGAATCCCAGCTCTAAACTGATATACTATGGTATTGATATCTGTGATCAACACATTGTACTGCAGCACTTGCATCTGAAAACTAATAATAGTGAACACTTCCCTTTCTCTTTTGGGCAGGTATTACTCCACGGCTGTTTAAAGTTGCTCCTGCTTGTGCCATAATGATCAGCACGTATGAATATGGAAAGTCTTTCTTTTCTCATTTAAATGAAAAAAAGAATCAACGTCCTTAATTCTTCTTCGCCCAATTGTATGAAGTCAATGATAGAGGTTGTGCCAATTTAAATCTGTGAAGATGTTTTTTAGAATTCCTCTTACATAGAACTTAGAATTCTACCATTACATTTGGTAACTAAATAAAGCTTCATTTTTAACTTTCACAAAGGATTAATTCACTCTTTCTATTAAAACTAAGAAAATGCACATTACCCTTAAATTATCATTGAAGATTTTATTACTTTTCTTGCAGCTGGAGAGAAAAAAGAAAGGAAGGAAGAACAAAAGAAAAAAGGAGGAAGAGACGAAAAATTGAGGCTGGACATAGCAATGAATAATAATGACTTCCACTGTGTTAAATTTTAAGTCTTGATTAAATATCTTAGTTGGGTTTTAAAATTATGTTTAAAAATGCTTTGAATTTCCAATGGTAAGATATATTTATTTCTCAGTAAGGAGGTTGATACAGAGTAAATTCAGTATTTATTCTTGCTGCTTGTTACGTGTTTCATTCTGTACATTTGTTATTTGCAGATCTCTATTTTATGTAAGTGCATATTATAAAAGCTTCTCAGGTTTATTTTAACAGAAAAATTCTGTCAAATTGGAAAAATACTTACGCTCATTAGTGAGAGAGCACGGTGCATACACTGATAGGGGCAGCAGGGGCTTTTTGTTTAAGGTAATACTCACAGAAAATAAAGCCCACCTCTGCATTGAAGCCAAAGGTGCGCTGCAGGAACACTCCTTGCATATTTCTGGGAGGTGCACGTTGTCACTGTCACCACACTCCAGGGCAGGGCCAGACCCTGCACACTTTGTGTGGGGTCACCTGGTTCTGTGCCAGCTTGACTCAGCTCTGTGCCCCTCTGAAGGGAAGAGCATGTTTACGTTGCTGCCGTAGCCACCCCCTGCCCCAGTGTGCTGCACTCTGGGTAGGAACAGCTGCAGCACTGCACTTGACTGTAGGCACTCAAATTACTAAATCAGAGCTGCCTCTCTATGATTTAAATTACTTTTTAACTACCCTCACTACCTCCCTCCTTTCGTGCATTTTCAATGCCGTTGTTGAATTTTTTTTGTGTATTTTAATGAGGGGGGTACTGATACAAAAGCAACTCATTAGTCAGATTATTAAAGACACTGACATTTGAGTGTGCTTTATCCAAGAAATGGAGTTCAGTCCCTGGTGAAAATTCCTCACACACTGAAAAATGCTCTACTTGTAAAGACATGAGGTTCCACATGAGGTATACCATGGTGCTGGCAAAAGGTGCTGCCAGAGGAAATGTTTAACACTGTTCTTCCACTGTGACTTTTGAGTGTAAATTTACAAAATAAGGCCTAGGGGAACACAGCAGCAGCAGATATTGGATGACACTGAATGATACAGTGCAAGAACAACAGTCTTCCCCCTTGTGCAAGAAAAGTATTTGCTATAAATTCAGTAATGCTGTAGTTTACTGAATGGTCTTACTTTATCCTGTGTGATTAAAACAGAGACAACAACTTGTAAGTAGTGATGATACAAAATTTTTAATTTACATGCAACATTTATGGAACATCAAGGCAACAAAAACATACAGTTTTGGTGGTTTAAAATTATTTTTAAAAAATGGTTTATGTTTAGAACTGAGAAAGATGCACATAACTGATTGCCCATGCACAAAATGACACCCAGAAACACGTGTCAGACTACATAAAAGACTTCAGCTAAACGACACATGTAGCTCTAAGAAAAGAGCCATCAGTGAACACGACTGAAGATCATGATTACTGCCCCTCCAAAACACTGATGTGGTGTGAGAAGTGTTTAACAGCAAACAAGACCGATTAAATCACTGTACATTGATGCAGAATGTTAACTTGTGGAATCTGGATTCCCTCATTTTATTTGTAGTAAAAATGCATCTCTAGTTTACAAATTTATATTTAATAATGTTACTCAAGAAACAGGTGCTTAATGTGATAACAAAAAAAAGTTCCATGAAGGAATGGACATTCTGAACATGTATGAAAGGATTTAATGGTCAGAATGGTTTTAGTACAGAGAAATTACCTGTGTGGGTACATGAGGGCTTGAAAGACCCGGTGGTTTTGTTAAACTGCTTTAAAATTCTGCATTAAAACAGCATCAGTGGTTGTGTACCCTGCCATGGATATAGTGACCTCCAGCAGCATGGATTAGAGAGATGAGGAGATGGATTCTTATCCTCTAGCTAAATCCAGCAGCTCCTTGAGTTCCAGAAATGCATAGCCTTGTACTTAAAAAGACTAAATATTTCAGTTAAGGTAAGAATGAATTCTCTTTTTTTCAAGCCCACCCTATGACAACCAGTTTGAAGTAGTAGTGCCAAGGTATCATCACAAGAGGCAAATCAACTAAACCTGTACAGAGTGTAGTGACATACTGTAAACACCTAGGAGTAAGCAATAATTAAAAATCTGTCTTGTATTGCAGCTACTCATGTAAACAATTTATGAAACTTCTTTGGCACAAAAAAGCATTTCCCCTAGCACTTATAAATACAACATACTTACATGCATTTCACTTTTGTTGAAAAAGTTACTAATCATACTGATAAGCATTACCTTGATTAGCAAAATTCATAGATAAAGGATCCATTGTATCTTACAAAGAATTAAGAATATAGTTTGCAATTCAAAAATTATTTTGCAAACTTTGAAACTGGGTAATCTGGAAAGTTAGTTACATTTAAAAAAATGTCTACCTTTTTTTTTTCTCCTATCAGTAATTTAAATCAATGGCAAGTAATTTGAGAAAACTGACTTAAAGACATTCTGCTGTATTACCTAAGCAAGAAAAATACCTACTGCACTACTACGGGGATGAGGAAAGTCTTTTAACACACAAATACATTCATTACATTGTTTCCCCTTTTTCACTCTCCTTTGGATCTTGCCAATAAACACAGAATCCAAACCTCACAAGATGCTTACCCTCATCATTCATAGGCCCCATCTTTTCAGCAAGAAACTTTTTGTATAATGTTAGATTATCTATAACCCAGGCCACTTAAAAGCATTTAGTGAATTTGCTCACCATTTACAAATCGCTATGTATGCTTGATTGATATGACCAAGTTACATTTGTTATTCACATGCAATTTCACGAGTTTGTGTTTCAATGTGACTGGGACATTTCCTAAGTGCCATGACATTAACAGGAATGCCAAACCTAACACTGAGTCAACTTGAGAAAAGCTGTTGATAGATTAAGTATGCTATTTGAGGTCCTACACAACATACACAGATGAAAAGCTGGATTTTTAGGTATTTATTTGCCTACAAAGACTGGTGTTCATGATTCTGTCTGCTCTGCAGGAGTTGATAAGTATTTAAAGCACTGCAGAGTACAGTGGCTAGAGCCAGTCCAGGCTAGTGCAAGGAGAAACAAAGCTGATGGCATTTAACTATGGGTCTGATTTCCAACTGTTTCATTTTAAAAAACAGTCATAAACATCAGATTATACATTCTGTACCTGACCAAGGGATTTAAATAACTTCAGACTAAAATAGAATATCTGAAAAGTCATCGGGGGGAAAAGAAAAAGCAAATCAAAACTGACCAAAATTGTGATTTATAAAGGTATCCTTGACAAGAAAAAATAAAGCAGCTTATTTTTTAACTCAGAACTAGCAGTCTTCACTACAAGTCATCTGATGGAACATAAACCAAATGCATACAACAGAAAGCTCTTCCTTCTTGTGTGCATCTCAAGATGGTGTTAAGCCTGGACTTGTCATCTCTGTTGTGGGACTTGCAAGGTATTCACTTGATTTCAGACTTGTGAGAGACTTATAGCTTGCTACTGATGTAAGAGAGCCACAAAGACCAAGCAATGACGGAGTGTCTTCCTTTCCTGTTAAGAAAAATAAGAATTAAGCTAATATTTTTTGAGGCGCAAGATTAAATGACCATAAAAAAATGAGAAAACAGAAAAAGCTGTTTAATCTACACTACTGTGAATTCCATAGTATGCTACAGCTCAGCCATGTTTCATAAATGCGACTGGGAAGACTTACACCAACCACAGGTTCCCTCTCCAGCTGGTACAGAGAACCCTACCCATGCCTTCCAGGCTGGGCTGAAATCAGTCTTGAATTATATTATATTTTAATACTGCATACAAGTAAAAAAAAAAAAAACAAAAAAAAACAAAACAAACCTTCAAAATTTTTTATCCTTTATATTTTAAAAAAAGAAATTTTAGCAGTTATGTAACACTAAGATTTTATATTGGCAAATCTATTTAAAGCTTAGAATTTATGAGATACAAAAAGGATTCTTTTATAACAATTTATATTCTATACCCAAAGTACTACTGTTTTACTAATCTTCCAACATTTTCCTGCTTTTTCAGAATTGCCCAGAAGATGGAGCAGCTAAGCTTTGATAAGAGCATCCAGATTTGAAAGGAGGTGTATGCATATATTACATCTATATAGACAGTTCATATAATGTTCCTCTCTCTATTTTAATGTCAGGCTGTATCTCCAGATAAATGTTAAATGCAAGATGTAAGAATGACAGTGATAGTTGCAAATCCAGTGCATTTAATCATTCTTTTAAAACCAAAAAAAGGAAACATAAGAAGATTGTTACAACAGAAAGATGTCAGCAGGCCCTCCTTGTAGTGAAGCTGACTGGTTCTGTGATGGAGAAAGAAGAGATGCACAACATATTTGAAGCTCAGCTTTAAATACAGAGGAGTGGAATGGGCATCTTCATAAATCCAAACTTTTTGAAGCACAGTCCCTCCACATAACAATGAAAAATATGTTTTTCAATGTGTGTTTTCTTCACACCAAAAATTTGTCTCACAGGGACTGGAGTTCAGAGCTATGAAGAAAAAAATTAAGGGAAGACATCAGACTGGCTCTGTACCTTCATTTAACAAGTTAATTCCATCTTGCTTCCCATCCTGTGAGTGACCTGGATCCAGAGAGGATTGAGAAAGACTAACTTCTGCTGAAAGTTGGTCCAGACTTTGAAAACTTTTCCTGCAAAGCAAGCAATATTTGATAGCAACACATTTAAAGGTCTAACTAGGATATTGAACTCTCCTTAAAAGTTTTCTAAAAAAAACTATGCAGCTAATCTTTCTTCTCTTAGACACTATTTTTATTTCCTAAGCCAGTTCTTTCCTAAAGTAATGATTTAGTTTTTTGCCTTTTTTAAAAAAATTAATCCAAAGGAGGAAAACTTAGGACAAGCAAGAGAAACAAATTTTTGTTACCAGTGATCTTTGCACATTGTAACAAGTGACTCCAATAGGATATGTTCCAAAGTATGCTGAGGGAAATAGTAATTTTCAGTTTCCCTCTTCCTCTAAGGGGGAATCAAAATAAAGATGAAACTTACTCATCCCACTGTTGATTGTGCTTTCTATAGAGTAGAGTGTCCAAGGCAACAGCATTGACATCCAGAGCTCCTGGGGAAGGCCACTGATTGGTGAGGTGAGTAGTTAATTCTTGTCTTGATCTCAAGTCATTATTCTTTAGCACAGTTCTGTAAACACAAAAAAATTGTCTATTAAATCCAATTTTTTAAGGTGAAGGGACAGAAGAGCATAGAATCATTGTGGTTGGAGAAGATCTTGAAGATCATCCAGTCAAACCATCACCTAGCACTGCCATTGTAACCCCTAAACCACATTACCTACTGTCAGACCCAGATGTCTCTTAAAGACCTCCAGGAATGGCGACTCCACCACCTTCCTGAACAACCTATTCCAGCCTGCTGGCGTTCTCTGGACACACTCCAGTATTTCAATGTCCTTTTTGGAGTGAGGGGCCCAAAACTGGACAAAGTACTTGAGGTGCAGCTTCACTTAGTGCTGAGTACAGGACAATCAACGCTATTCTTGATACAGGCCAAGATGGGATTGGCCACCTGGGCACACTGTTGGCTCATGTTTAGCCACCTGTCAACCAGCATCCCCAAGTCCCTTTCTGCCAAACAGCCCTCAAGCCTCTCCTCCCCCAGCCCGTAGCACTGCAGGGGATTGTTGTGACCTAAGGGCAGGACCTGGCACTCCACCTTCTTGAACCTCAGGCAGTTGTCTTCAACCCACTGATCAAACCTGTCCAGATCTCTGCAGAGCCTTCCTACCCTCCAGCAGATCAACACTCCCACCCAACTTAGTGTCATCTACAAATTTACTGAGGGTGATCTCAATTTCCACATCCAGATCATCAATGAAGATGTTAAACAGGACTGACCCCAAAACCAAGCCTAGGGGAACATCACTAGTGACCATCCAGATGTTCTACTTCAAGCGACCAACAGACTGCAATTTTCACAAAGCATCTTAAGCTGTTCGCTTTTCCCAGGGGAAGCAACTTAGAAACATATTGAGTCATATTTAGGAACAAAAAAAAAAAATAAAAATTGACATTTGAATCCTTCTACAAACGCAATAAAGAAAGGCAACTGCATTTAAAAGGTTCTTTCTGCCACCATAATGATAATTAACAGGCTAGCTATTTGCAAGCCCACTATGAGAATGTGATGTGCTTCCCTTGACACCAATTTTTTTTTTAGTTTCAACACCCTTGCATCCTCACTTCAATACTTTTCCAGAATGAACTAGAAACCAGACGTTAATTCCACTGTATGCTTTCAAGGCAAAATATAACACATAGTTATTCTGCTTTCCACCACCTTAGTTTCTAGCAACTATGTCTATAACTGATATAAAAAGTATAAACTGAATACCTTAAATGTTCAAATTAGTTTTGTCTCATATTCCCAGAAAAGCAAATCAGTTTTCTTAAATTCTAGAAATGAAGAAACCAATATGCCAGTATTGGAAATCACCTGCCAAAAGTCACAACGAAATAAGTACATAGTTTTTTAAGCTCAAGACAAGACCAGCCTTTTTCCAATAGCACAAGACAACCTTTAATCTGCCCTTATGCTGCTGTAGAGTAACTAGAAAGAAAAGCAATATCATTTTGTAATTGGATTTTGTAAGTCCTCCAAGCCACAAAATACAATAGTAAAATGTTGCTCTACAAGGAGTTTGACTATCTCTGTCGTGAAGCAAAAAGCTAACTTACTCATCTCCATATGAAATGTACTCAGAAGTTCAAAGCCAAATGCCACGTTGCTATCCAAAATGTCAAATTAAAAAACTATTTATGGCACATATACATTTCTGTGAATTTTCTAATAACATTGTCAACAGGTCTATTTTTACAGTACGGTTTTTATTCAGGTAGTATTTTGAACTGTTTAGACAGGAAACTCTGTAAGGGCAAATAACAGTGCCCAAAGAGCCAAAATTTTCCACAAAACAAAGCAAGACTGTAGAAAGCTCAGTATGAAACTTTTAGCAGCTGAGTTTGACAGAGGAGACAGATTCACAGTTTTATTACACGAAAAGGGGATGAAGCACACCTGATTAAAACTGATTAAACTAGTTTCAAGAAACTTCTCTCACAATGACTAATTCCCTCAACATTCATAAAAGTAAACAATCAGTTTTTCTACCCAGAGATCAACACCCTCATCCTCTTCTCCAAGAGGTCTACAGGAATAACCACTTTCCTAACCCAAAGCTCTCAATAATTTCAAATACTTTGCATGGTATTCACTTCCCCATGTAATAATAACCCTAATTCCCTGGGGAACATCAAGCATTACACAGGGCTGTTACAGGTTTCTTGATCTGAGGAAACTGAAACAGCGAGATAACAAGTTCTTATGAGGTTTGCCAGGTACATTACATCACCTCCTTATTCAGAAGGACAACTTGAATGTTTTCACAGAAGTTTCATAACAGGACACAGTTTATATGAGCAACTATGCCCACAGTGCCTAAATGCAAATTTACACATGTAACACATACATGCAAATTTCCATTTGGACAACCCCTGTACGCTATCACAGACACATTATCACAGACACACATCTACAGACAATTTGCTAATAGTGGAAATTTTGCATTTGACATAAGTTTCTATACTGAATATATCTATATTTCTATATTACACAAATCTTCACACCCTACTAACCTGAAATTTCACCATTTCTGGGTGAACAAAGAAATTCACCAAACTTTTCCAGGAATTTTAACAAAACAGTTAAAGATAGTTTCAGTTAATCACTTCTTAAACCACTCCACCACGCTCAAGAAGAAAACCAGGCATCAAGTAGAACACAGAACTAAATATTCTCCTCTTAACACTCATTTTGAATCTTTAAAAATATGTAAAAATAGATTTGAAATTATAAAATCAGTCCTAACACAGTATCAAATATATATAAAATAGTAGCACAGACAATAGAAAGTTAGATAAAATATTCACACCAGATGCTATTAGTTACTACCTAATTTATCAGCTTTGTAGATTGTTGAGCTCTTTGCTCTTATGCAGACATTTTTCAAGTATCGTAAGATTCCTCTGCAGCAGAAAGCCATTATAAAGGCATGCAAAAATGGGTACTGCCTTTCTTTAACCAGACTAACTTGAAGAGTCAAAGTATTAAACTGCACAGAAACATAGAACCACTTAGGCTGGTGGTGGTTCTAAATCCACTTTTTAAGATCAACGAGTCCAACCATAAGCCCACTACTGCCAAGTCCACCACTAAACCATGTCCCTAAGTGCCATGACAACACAGCATACAGAATGCTCACACCCCTAATCACCATGAAGAAAAATGATCCTCCTACAGATATTCAGATACAGGAAAACAGGTGGAAACAAATGCATTTCCTACAGGAAAAAGTTAAAAGGGAAGAAAATATGATCAAATTTTAATGAAAAAAGCAAATACAAATTCCAAAACTCAATGTGAAAAAAAGCCGTGCAAGACTATCTAGTGCTGTCCTGCTCTTGTTCAGACAAAATAAATGTTTTCTAGAGGTTAAGAGCTCTCAAAGGAGAACAACTTATTTTATCCAAGGCATATTGAATTAATTTCTACAGTAGTGCTGTTGTTCCCCAGAATGCAAACACCGTAACCAGGCAGGACAGCTCTGTGCAGAGGCACTGCAGGGTTTAAGGCAGGACTTCTCCTCGCACCAGGACTGCAACGAGTATGTAGTTCTATTTTTAAAAAAGTTCAATAAAATATGGTTCTATTGGTTTTGTAGCTGTGAGGATTGAAGGATGATGCAAGATAAGGTTTGTAGATGGTATGTTAAGCCATTTAATATAGGAGTAAAAACAAGGACACTCCAAAAAAAAAAAAAAAAAAAGAGGGTAAGTAAGAGAGGCAAAAAAATTTACTAAAGGAAGAAGTTAAAAAACAAGGAAATACAATTAAATCTGTGTGAAAACAACCACATACACCAAGCTGTTAACTCCTTTTCCTCCATCTGGAAAAGAAAATAAAAACAGTGGCTGAAAGTAATACTCTCAGGAAGTTGGTACATTGAGAAGTTGGCAGTTGGTACATGGAGAATACAGTGGATCTTTGTAAGAGATTGCTTTTAATTTTAAGCAAGTGGCTGTTTTTTGAATGAAAGATAGGCAGTGTGTGAGATATGGCTGAACAGGGCGTCCTGGACTAACACAGTGGGACTGCAGAGTGCAGAAAGTTTTGTGCAGTGTAGGAAGATTAGGTAAGAACTTATCATGAGAGCAGGGAGATTGTACCATAAATGGGTTTATTCTCAAATCTAGACATGAAAAAATTCTTGACTGTCTGAGAGCCTGTGAACTTCCCCTCTCTCATCTAACTAACTGGTATATTCTGTGTCTACAATTATTTCCATCTCTTTACAGTCCTGTTGGCAAAAGGTAGCAGTAGTTGCTTCATAATCTGCAAAAAGAAAACAGTTATACCCTTAGCAGTCTTTAACCCAACCAACACTTCTGTAAGATAACTTTGTTTAGGATTTCAAGTTCTGCAAACATTATAAAAATAAAGAAATAGTGAAGAGATAGGCAGAGAAAGAATATTCAACAAAAACCAAAACAGCACTGTACCAGCTACTAGGAAGAAAAATAATTGTATCCCAGCTGAAACCAGGGCATTTCTTTTAAAATTACCAAACACCCTTTGTACTCCTTTAGAGCATAGATTTTTCCACAATGCATATATATATATATGTAAGGGAAGTATAATATACACTTGCCATGTTGTCCCGGGATAACATTTATGACAATTAAACTGTAGTGGGAGTATTTTAATATCTGAAAAAAGAAAAACTCCACACAAATTGAAAATGCTACTGCAAGTAATAACTTGTTTAGCCAAACAATCAGCAGAAGAGATGAGAACATCTTAGTACTAAAGTACATGATTAAAAACTAATAAATATTTGCCTTACATTTGTATATTTTGTTGTCTATACCAAGAACTAGTATTAAAATTAGGCTCCTCTTCAAAAACAAAAAAACCCACCTGTTCAGTAAAAACATCCTGCTAAAGAATTCCTGCCTATTACAAAAGATTACTGATGAATCATTAACTAATCAATACTAACATACTACCAGGGTGGAAATAAGTGTCTGCAGATCCATATGCTCCCTCCAGGCCTGTAAATTTAGATGTTTATTCAAGAATAACAGGAGCAGCCAGAGCATTCATCCGGTTTACACAGCTATTCCCAGAAATACCTCTGCATGCTCTTGACTTTCAGTCCTTTAATTGTGTATTTAAGAAGCTGGGAAATGTGAGATTAGTGAACTCTTCCAATAAACATCCTTCTCCTCTACTGTTCACTTGCTCTGTGTTTGTTGGGTACTCTCCAGAATATCTACTTGCAGATTTCCTCAACTTTTATTATTTTGAGATGTTTATTTAAAGATTTATTATTTTGAGAGTATTAAGCACATAAAGGATATGTTTTTGTATGGTACACATAAAACAGTAAAATGCAATTGACAAATTACTGCCCATTTCTATCCCTGCTGTGTTTCAGTTCTGGCACAATCGTGTTAGAGACAACTGTGTAAATGAAGCATCAAAAATAGCTATTTTAATTTTCTTTTTTACTAAGTTTTATTGGTTGTTGTTGTTTTGTTTGTGTTTATGTTTTTAAAATTTAATTCTTAAGATAGACCCTCAAAGTATTAAGATAAGATTATCTTAAGATAAACCCACTAGTATTGCTTCTGGCAGCTCAGCTGTCTTTCAATAGATTAAGAAATTACTGCTTTGAATTACTGCATCTAAGACTTCTGCTCCTTGAAAGTGTGACCTGAATTAATAGTGTGAGAGAGGGACAGAAGACAACCTGTATGTTGGGCTCTTGCAATCACAACAGAAATTATATAAGTGATTATAGCTGGTCACTTACTATACTGTAACTATATTATCTCTGTGAATTTAAAAATAAATAAGTAAATAAAATTTAATCTCAAGTTTAGCCCTAGCTAATATAGAAAAGCCTTTCCTGCATAACCACATAAAATTTCTGGTCTCATTTCAGCTATACCAGATTTCCAATTTCAATTCATTAAAAGCCTACTCCAGAAGTTTCATTCACATAGATTTTTTTGTTCAATAAAACAAAAGTCAGTTCTGTTTTCAATTATACCTATGAAAAACTAGTAATTTCTTACCTGCAAGTTTAATTTCTCCAAATCCAGAAAATGCCAGTCCAGTTGGCAATTTGCCCTCCTACCAGCAGATGAAGACAGGAAATAAACCAAACAGACTAATTCCCTAAGAAAGGGAATTACATCAGATGAGTGTTCCAGTTCAAGAACTACCTGAGCAGTGAAAAGTAAAAGTGAAAATAAAAGCTTAAAAAAATAAAAACATTTGCATAAGAAAGAACAAGCTTTAAAAACCTTTATTTAGGACAGGAGATGTGGAATGCAAACTCAAATTGATAGCATAAATGAATATAACTAAAATCTGTAACAGCAACTCCAAAATAAAAAGGGAACTCCCAATCTGTCAGTACTGTAGCACAGCAGTGAGCTGTCTGGACTGGTATGTCATTGGACTTTGAGAAATTAGATCAGCAGGTATGAAAACGAGTTACTTACCAGTAGATTTTGATGCTGCAATACAGCATCTCTCTCAGATTTGTGCCCTGTACACTGACACACTATTCCCCAAACTAGATGCCAGAGCAGTTAGATCCCAGCAGACTTTTTAAAGGCAGTTGCTGCAGTGAAAAAAAACCAGTAATGTCCTACTGCAACATATTTTCTTACTCTGACCAACAGATCTTCGTGTGTCACAGCAATGGCACTACCTGTGCCACAGAACAGATATCCTTGGAGCTTCTTCAGCATTTTTAAATCCTCCTTTATTGTCTCTTAGAGAGATCTTGAACTATATCCTAACAAAATTAATTATCAATTTTATACAGCCTTTGATTTCCTTGACCTTTGGATAAGTTGAGGGAGTTTATACTGTCAGAAATACCAGGAGCTGGACTCCTGAGTTCTAGTCTAACTGCAGTGGAGATTTTGTTTCTGAACACAGACATCCAGAATGGATCAAAACATACCATAATAAGTTATCTTTGCATATGCTCACTAAAATAGCACTGCAGCAAGTGACTGACACTCTTCACATCTGTGGACAAATAACCAGGCCTGATTCTCTGGAGGAGGATAACAGGCACAACACAGACAGTTTTCCCGGATAGTAGGTCTTGACAGAAAACAAGAGTACTGAATTTGATCAGCAACCAAACTACTGAAAAAGCAGAGAGCAGGTTTAAAGTCAGTTCTTCAACTATCAGTTCCTCTCTGCTGGGACATGGAGGACTCTTAGCAAACAAACTTTCTTTTGACGGCTTGTCTAATTTGCCTTCTGTAAATATCCTCTTAAACTCAGTTTGTCATATAAGGATTCTTTTTCCCTTATGTCAGTGATGTAAATACAACATATCTGTTTATAGCTGAATTCCTTTTAAAAAACATTTCTACAAGGGTGTGAGAAAAAAAAAATCAAGATCTTTCTTAGCAGATCAGGAAAACTGGTATTCTCAATAACTTTTTTGTCATTTTAAATTGATTCCTTTGAATTCAATAAAAACAGGATAAACAACCGCAAAATGGATAAGTAACTTTGGGTTGACTGAATGACCATTTTTTCTTTAAAATTTTGCTATCATGTTAAGCCAGCAAGAGTTTCAGAAGAGCTATCCAACAGGGTAATTGGAAGATTAATCTTCTACATACATACAATTATTTGCCAAAACTAGCACATATAGGCTGTTTCATAATGCCATGGTTTTAATTACAAACAAAAAATTAAAATATTAGCAGCAAGCCTTGAGTAATACAAATCCTTCTTGGAAGCTGAATGTGAATTCAGAGAGCTGCCAGACTATGCAAACAGTAAGGCAGAGCTTCAAAATCTTAGAAATTGCAGAATAAAAAAAAAAGGAGGGCAAAAGTCTGATCCAAAGGCAAAGGGATAAAAAAAAAACTCCGAATAAAAATCCACAATCAGAGAGTAAAAGTAGAAATGGGGACACGGAAGGGGGTAAATGGTTGCAAATAAAAATCTTTGCCAATGCAACTTGAGTTATAATTTGGATAACAACATAATGAAAAATTACAGTGTTAGGTGGTTGCATAAGAACATCTAAATGACCAACAGAAAAAACACCTGTCTATATCTCAACCACTTGCCAAAACAGGACATCAGCTATTAAAAGCTTCTTGCTCAGGAAATCAGGGAGTACACTGGTTGTATTTTCTTGGTTATAACTTCAGGCATTTCACTTTATCTATTTAAAGCCTTTCCAGAACTCATTTAGACTGTGCTTTACTTTAACAAAATATTGAAGAAACACAAGACACAAAGTTAAAACTAGAAAAACAAGCTGTAACCTGAATTTACAAATATCGCCCATAATTAAAAAAACCTCCAACATTTTTTCAATTGTGTGTATGCACACTGAACTGGAACTCATCTTTCTTTTGAACAAACTATTTGTATTTTAGAGAAATTTATAATTTTGTTATGAAAGTATAAAAATAATTTTCTAATATTTTTTTACTTGATGAAACTTAATTCCTGATCTATTTAAACTAATAAATCTAGTAAAACAAATTCAAAATTTAGGATTATGTTTAAATATAAATTCCTTTTGTCTGATGAATTGCAGAGATACTCATTCCTTCAGTAAATCAATGATAAAATAATTTCTGCAAATACAGAAGTAGTCTCTCCTCCCCATTCTAACTTGGCACTGTTCTTTCACCCTCAAAAAAATGATTATTTTTTTTACTATTTTTCATTTAAAGCCCATTTAGTTTGGTATTGAAATTCATGTAACTTGCATTAAATATATTAGAAAAACTAAATTCTGCTCAACTTTTCTCATTTATGTATAAGCAATATGAAATATTTGCTTTTCCCATCAGTATCTTCTGGAATATAGAAATAAGTGTACAGTAGATGAGTATGAAGGTTAAGAAATTAATCACAAAACCCTGTGACTCTCAGAAGCAAATTGTTAAATAGTTAAATACAAGGTTATTTATCTAAACAGATAAAGCACAAAGAGATCAAATTCAGGCTCTGTGATTGCAATCCAGCAGTTAATGATTATGCACCATGATTGACTTACCATCATTTTTACCTGTTTTTTTCTAATCCCTCCATTTGCAGTATCAAGTTATTCAAACTTTCGTGAAAACAAAGCCTCAGGTTCACCTGAGGCTCCAGACACAAGATAATTCTCTTTATGGAATTAGAAGAGGAGGACATGATGTCTGCTGTATTGCTATGCCAAAGCAAGTATTCTTTTTCTGCCACAGTTCAGGTGTATTAACAGAGGAAGAAACTCTTAATCTACACAATATGCTTTCCAACTGTGAATGCACATCATTTGCACTGCATTGTACCGAGGCCTTCAGAGGCTCAAAACTTGCCATTATTATTATTTTGAAAGGCCTTACTTTTCTCTCTTCCTAATCTTTTAATTCTACGTTGGACAAATATTCTGGAATTTGGAATTTTTGCATAAGGTGCTAATGTCCAAGTAACTCATTCAAAGGTTTCTTGCTTGGTACTTCTATGCACTGCCTTTTATCCATAGAAGTGAAGCTATGGGAGAAAAGAGAAAAGATGCCACTACAAAAACAAATGTTAGTATTACATATTAGACTCCTAGAAGGGGACACACTGCCATGCTAATGTCGTTAAGTATACAAAATAGTGAAAGAAAAGTCCCTTTGGGTCTCTAACACACCAAGGGGAGTGCAGGAAAGAAGGAAGCAGAAGGCAGACTCCTCACAAAAGGGAGTATTTTTCATTTTGGAGCCAGAAAACATTTTGCTGTAAAAATTACAACACATCCTTGAAGACACCAATAGCTTCAAAAGCTTTAAACTTTTTTTTACAATGTTCAGGTTTATTTTAAATAAACCTTTTAACCCTCCTTTTTAATAGTTCAGAATGAGATATTAAAATGTGAGGGTTTAAAAATAAATGCTCCCCTATCTACTGCATCTTTTAGAGTAAGCACTTTTCCTTAGGCTGCTGTCAACCCAGGAACTTGGCTTCCCCTTGCACAATAAACCCATGTGGATTCTGTGGTAGTATTCTAAGAATAGAATAATCATGTTGGAGGCTTGATTGCAAATTGTTTAATTGTGCATAGTTCTGTACCTTGCCCTGTATGTTCCTCTCTGAATTGCAGGAGTCTCTCTGTCTATGTCCTACGCCCAGCTGAACTTTTCCTAGTTATATTTGCAAAAAAGGAAACACCCATGTCTTCTTGGCTTTCCACCTCACTAAAAACAGAACTTCCCTTCTTGCTTCTCAACTCACACCCTTGTAAAACAGAATGGGATTACAATACTGCAGCAAACTTGAAAAGAAAAAAAATTACACAAAAACAAATTTCAAAACACTGCATAAACAAGTTTTAACATTTCTCGAATAAGTAATATTTTTTCTATGCTGTAAAAAAAACCTCAAACACACACAGACAAGTTGAAAAAAGAAGGACCTGAAAATCAACCAGACTGCAATACTAAGGATTTCAAACTGCTGCTCAAATTTGAGGGAGAAGCAGAGGACAGTCAGGAAGCATTACAAGTAAAAGCATGGCTAATGTGAATTAGAGTTTGATAGCAGGATCCATGAGAGCTTTAAAAGGGAAGGATTAGTATTCTCAGTTTTCACATTCTAGGAAAGAAACTTGCCAAGATCAAAGATTAAATTTTAAATCTTCAACTTCCTTTCAGTGAGGAAATAAAGCAGCTGCAACAAATTGGATTTACTGTACTTAAGCAGTTGAGGAATTCAGTTTCTTTGAAAAAAGAGGACTATCTGAAATGAAGGCAAAAGGGCTAAAAAATTGATCCAGCTTTCCTATTTCTCCAGATGATTTAGGTTTTGAGCTAGGATTACAAAGCCAGGCAACCCACATTAAAGTTTTACTCATAAGGAGACACAAAACACAAGCTAGACTTCAAAGCCTTTGCTCACACCCTCCTGCTTCCATTTTCTTGGAGAAGCTTTTCTCTGCTTTGTTCCTGACAGCACAGCTACAGCCTACATCCTCTAGAGCTTTGTGCCTTCCTCTCTGACCCTCCCCTGCCTGCTCACAGGCAGAACGCTGCAGACTCCAGAGCGTCTTGACAAAGTGAGGACAAGCAGAGATATTATTTTCATAAGCAAGTTTTTTAACCAAATGGGGCATGACCATTCATTGAAAAGAAATCATCTTTGCTACAGAGAACACAGCGTACCTTCCTTTACACAGTCCATAATAGATCTGGTAGGACATGGTGTGTTTGAAACAGAAAAGCTAATTTTGCCTGGAGGTAAACATATCTGAATTTACTCTGCACACTGCTCACAGAACTTGCATTCAGGTGCTACATTCAAGAGAAAATGAGCTGATGGACCTTTCTGAAAGGCAAGGAGCATTACCCTGAGCTCCATGCAGAGCTAACATAGAGGAAAAAGTGTGGACAGAATACTCCAGCAGACAATGCCTGGAAAAGAGGGAAGCGTGACAGGCTGTGCACACCTCAGGTGTGAAGGCATACACAGCACATTGACTGCAATTAAAGAGTATGACTGAGAAAAAACCAGCTGCTCAGGGTTGCAGGCACACTGCCATTTCCTGTCTTTACAAAGACATCTGTATTATTCAGATAGAAAATGCAGTATTGCTGGATATTAAAATATTAAGTATTAATATAATAAAAAGTTAAGCTGTATTAAGTCATAGAAAATGGAGGAAAAGCAGTTTGGACCTTGAAAAGAATAATTTTGAATTAATTTTGAAGGAACAGCCAGACAAATTAAACCTATCTTTAAGATTTAACAACACACAAAAAAAATTTCTTAGTTGCAGTCAAGCTTAAATCAGTATGTGTCTCCCTCCAATTTAATTTGATTATCTGTGATAATCTTATATTGATTAATTATGATTATCTTATCTGTGCCTTAACCAGTAACAAAATTCCAAACATGGAAGACTGACTTTTTTCTCCCCCAACTTTTCTTCCCTCCACAAAACACCATATCAAGATGAGGATCTAGGAAGAAACAGTAGAGGGAGATAAAGAACAGAGTGGTATAAAATACAGCATAGTCATTCAATTTACAAAATAAATTTCACATAAATGTGATAAATTGATAAAAATAATACACCAGTTAGGACAAAGGGGCTGTACCAAAACATACTGCAAATCACTGTTTTCATTTCAGCAAAAATCAAAGGAGAAGAATAAACTTTTAAAGCATTTTGAGAGTTCTTCTGTTTTGCATACAATGCTTTCTTTTTTCCTTTCACCTAGTTTAAAAGGATGTTCTATGTTAAAGTGATCAACTTTTATAACATCAGTGAGATCAATTTTTATAACATCAGTGAGATCAATATGCAGGAAATGAGCCAATCAGGAAATTGATGGAATCTCTCTCGTAATCATACATCAATATTTAACGTATACAAATATCAATTTCAGATGCAGAATCTGAACTTTAAAGTAATAAAATCAGAGTTTGTTGTAACACAGGCAGTGTGTTAGTCATAAAAAAGATTAGGAATCACCCTAAGGGGGGAAAAAGCCTGTTCAAGCTGAGCTAAAGAGTTTCAATGCAAGGATATTGTGGGCCAGGGGTTCCAGATTTTGCCCAGTCATATCTTTGAGCTAATTAGTCCTTCAAGGCAATGGTCTTAAAGTGAGATGCAGAAGATAATCCCTTGGGGTACTGGAAAAAAAATCCTTTTTGTACTGCTATAAATTTTCTTTTAAATGTAACATTTTGTTTCTTTCATCTTTATCGTATACTCTTCAATTTGTATTTTTGTATGTTTAAGAATGTAAATAAATAGCACAATAGAATGTTTATATAATTTATAAATAATTATACCTACATTGTGGGGGTGCTTAGAATTTTTCTCTTAATGGGGTGTGTGATCAAATGTCTCTCTGTGCTTCAAGAGACATTAAACATTTCTTTGCAGAAACATAGAGGAGGAAGGAATGTCTGCCTCTGTACATTTTGAATACTCCAGGATGCAGTTCCTTGATGATCTGGGATCTCTCTCCCTCCAAATTACAATTCCACAATTTGAATGTTACAGAATTCAAACTATTTTCTTCATCAAGGCATGCCATGGATCATAGGCTTCTCCTGGCTGTCCTCCTGTGAGCTGTTATTTTCAAGCACTTAAGAGCTGCTGTTTTTATGTACTTTAAAGCCTTTAGAACTGCCTCATCCTCACTGTAAAAATACACTATTCTTAGGGAAGAGTGGAGCCAAATGCACTGTTCTGTAGTGTTCAACTACAACAAGTCCTAGGAAAAAACACATCACAGTGATTACACCTGAAGAAACACATGAAGGCCCCGAGTGGCTCATCATTATTACAATTCACACAACTGAAATGCCTCTGAACACTGATGGGCTGGGGGCATTGACCACCTCTTCACAGCCTGTTCCAGTGTTTGACCTCTCTCTGGGTAAAGAAATGTTTCCCAATGTCCAGTCAGAACACTCTTCCTGATGAGCTGTGTATTAGCTTAAATGTGCTGAACTAATAATCAAGTTGTCTATTGCATATTCACTTTTCTAACTTGATTTGACATGCCAACAAAGTAAGAGGTCCAATCCCCAGATGGCTGAGCATATTGCTAAGAAATTCAATTAAGCTGAGAGACACAAAAAAGATTACTCTTTTGTGAATAACTAATTGATAAATTTTCAGCTTCACCATTTTACAGATATTGGTATTCATGAGATCTGTAAAATGGCTTTTAACTAAATTGGAAACTATGTAGTTCATTATAGCTTGAATATTCAAGTGTGTGAGACAAAGAATACCGAAAACTGTAGAATATGAGGCATAGCAGCTGTAAATGAAAAATTCTTTCCAAATTTTTCTGACCTCCTATTCCCATATTTATTTCATGCTTTGCAGCAAACCCTGTTAGTAAACATGCATACAGAAAAGTTTCTGTGTAAGAAATCTAATTTTTAACCTGAAGGCTTTGTTGATCTGTAGATCCTGGGTTAACTGGTTTCTAAGTCAGCAACAAGAACAGTCTGTACTGTCAATAAAGCCAGGTCTCTATTCCTTACTTTACATTTCTTATTTTGGTGGGGGAAGGCAGAAATAGATATAGACTCAGATTCTGTCAAGTCCACTGACAAGATACATAAAACACTTTGCTTTGCAAGCCTGTGAAATACCATTTTGGAAACCACAATGAAACCTTACTCAACAGAAGCTTTGAGTCCCAGACCTTGCTAACTTAAGAACAGCAGCCAGTAGAATAGAAGAGCATCACTAAAACAAAAGCATAGAATGTTTATTTATAATAGTTTCAATTACACAGCGAACAATCCTAAACCAGATCCCAAAGTGTTTTACAAACAGCAATGCAGTATGCCTTGGGCCAAATTACAGTCCCAAACTTGCTCTTATCTGCTGATGAAGAACTCAGATTACAGCATACATTCACTACTTCAAAATGCTAGTAATGGTAGCGTAACAAAACACTAAGTTTTGGTATTACTTTAACATCATTCTAAAATGGCTGGACCATAAAAAGCAGTTGGCCAAAACTCATGCCTCATTACAGACACATTACTGATACAACACATTCTGCTGCCAGGTCACCTTTGGTTGGAATAAAAAACCCCAACACAAATACCAAATTTCATTAGAATAAGTTAATTATGACTGATGTTGACCATTAGAAACCTGCTAGGAATATTTCTTCCCTTCCTTCATCTGACAGGCACACTGCACTCACAACAATAAAAATGTAAAATTACACAGTTCAGACTTCCTGACTGCAGTGTCTCACAAACAGATATACAAGAACACTGTCAAGATACAACAGAGGTTATTCCACAATTTGAGCCTTTACATATTAAAGCCATCAAACAAAATCAAACCTGAAAGACCAAGATCTTCAGAACAATCTGACTACATATATCTCAGCTAAAATTTAACAGCAGGTATGAACTTTCAAAATTTCCAGTATCAGAGTTGGTTTAAATGAGTTCACACCTTCCCCTACCTCCTCCAAATAACCAGGGATGCCAAAGCAGTATAACATGAATCATTAGGCATATCAGTAAGCTCAAAGAAGAATTCAAGAACAGGTATGTCTCAAAAACTTGCAGTCTATCAGAGGGGGGAAAAAAAACTTGGAAAAACATTTTTTTTCTTACTCAATTCTGCATTTGGCCTAAATAAAATGCCAATTCCATACTTCTGAACATTTTCATAAAATCTGTTTTAATCACTGGCAATAAAATGATCTATCATGAGAAAGAGAGCAGCAGGAAAAAAAAAAAAAAAGCTTTGCCTACAAGCTTGAAGTACTATGTAGAAAAGATCCTTTTGGATGGTGTCTTCATCTACTCTCTTTATCATTGTTTCAAAGATCTCAGATGGCTGCCATGTTACTCCAGGGCTCATACATTTATAAATTAATCCAGATTTATGGCAAAAAAACTTGGTTTATATTTGTTATGAACAGAACATTCGACTGCTGCAGGTGCACCCTATGGCAATTTCATGGCAACCTACCACCAGACAGTGAGTCTTCCATCTGCCTGAGTCTTCAAACACAGAATTACAGAATGGCTTGGGTTGGAAGGGACCTTAAAGATCATCTTGTTCCAACACCTTGCCATGGGCAGGGACACCTTCCACTAGACCAGGCTGCTCAGAGACCCATCCAAGGTGGGAATGTCTCTGCAAAGGAGAGAACCTCCCCACCCAACAGACAGGGCAGAGAGGATAAACTGTGTAATGACCATACGGTACTCAAATATTTATCATACTAGAGATCGCAGATGCTATTAATAAAAAATAAGCTTTCTTCTGTTATAGAATTTTGACTTGCATTGAAGAAAGTGTGATAGTGAACTGTTTTTCCAGTTTGAATTGTTTTAGGACTACCAGATGAACTTCTATTCTGTCTGAGCCATCACAAATAAATTAACATCTAGCCAAAGAAAATAAATATATATTTTACCCTCTCTTGCCTAACTTTTAAAAAATCATCTTCAAAAGTTATTTGTTTTCAATGCTTTCAGGGGTAGTCTTAAAACTGAAAGTAATAAAATATAAAGAACGTTGTATAAAAACCTTTTAAAAATTTAAGCAAGTTTACTGTAAGCTGTTTCAGATCTAAAAAAAAATTAAGTATTTAATCTCAGAATTATTCTGTTTTACACTACCGCAGTTTCCAGGGAACCATTCCCAAATCTAAGGCTTGTCAGAAAAAAAACCAAAAACAAAATACATAAATTTCTTTAAGATGTTGACTCATTTCCATAGGTTCAGAAACTACATATTGTATAGTTATATAACTTAAATAATTTAAGTAATACTGCTCTAGCAATGCTTCTCCATTATGCTAACTTACAACTGGTCTTGCAGTTCCACAATGATATATTCCAGCTGCTCCTTCTCCATTTTATGGGCTAGATCCATATCTTCAATTCTTTGTAACAGCAGTTTATTCTGTGAGACAGATTCAGACAGCTGGTTTTCTCTGAGTCGAACCAATTCTTCAAGATAACCCTGAAAATGTAAGTAATTAGAAAACTTTAAAGAACACACTATCAAAACCACTTTTAATTATGCATGTTGATATTTTTTGCTTTATGATGTATATGATTTTACTTTGGGTTTGCTGTAGGTCTTGTTAATTATTTATTTTTAAAAAGACTAGAAAATTGACTTTAGATTAGTTTGAGATTTCCTAATAGGTAACAGGAAAATCATTATTTATTTATATTCTTGCACAGGAGTAGAAAAATGGATGAAAAAACAAGACAGGAAAGCCACCAGCATGAAACACTAATTCATCTTTAAAAAACAACTGTCATGAGTACAAGAAAAAGATCAGAATTCTACAGCCGAACATTGTGAATACACAAGGGTAAGAGGAGAATATATCTACATGGTTCTTTATAGTTAATGAAAGTGATCCAGAATTACCATGAATAAAATATCCAATCTTATTTTAAAGTTTCTTTGAACTTCTGAATCACACGTTAAAATGACAAAGAAGGTTCCAGCATGTCAGATGTTAGTAACTTCTTAGAAATTGTCAATTAAAACCAGGTACAGCAAGTCTACAGTACATAAAATTGTGCACATTCCTTCGAAACCTGTGGAAAAATGTGCAACTGTTTTCTAAGTGCCCACATTTTAAAAAAGGTACTAAAAACAAGGCAGTTTTCAGAGACACAGAATAGGTGTGTCTGTTCTCAACTCCTGTTAAGAAAACAGGTTCACATTAGCTGGTAACAAAATGCTACTAGTGTAATTCATCACCACAAAGACTGTTAAGGGTTTGAAGCATCTCTGGTATGAAAGGAAACAGAAGGAGCTGGGATTGCCCAGGTAAGGGCTGAAGAGGAAAAAGGAAAAAGGAAAAATAATTATATCAATGTGCATCAGAGTTTAATGGGAGGGTGTATGCATGATGGAACCAGACTCTTCTCAGAAGTGACAGCTGGTGAAAAGAGGCAATGGGCACAACCTGAAATACAAGTATATAGAAAACTAGTTAAATTACAGGAAAACTTTTCTTTCCTCTTTCCTTTTTCCCTCATTAAATGAACACTGGGATGGGTTGTCCAGACAGTCTGGGGAATGTGTATCCCCAAGATATTCACAGCCTGACTGAAAAAGGCCTTGAAAACCTACTCTAGTCTACTTTATTCTGAGCAGGGGAGTTGGGCAAGACAATCTCCAGAGATGCCATCTGACCACAACTATTCTGTGATCCTATAGTTAAATATAGTTCTAGCCATTGGATAGATTAATGTTTGATAGGGACTTTTTAGTTTCAGTACAAATTCCAAGGAATCTTGAGAGCTTTTCAGTATGCCTAGTTCTGCCTCACCAAATACAACTGTTATTTTGACTCCTAAAATATTCCTTGGAGTTCTAAGTAGCACTTCAAAAGTAACAAATGATGTGTTACAACATATCAAATTTCCTGCCTCTCAAAAACACAAAAAAACCCACAACAAAACAAAAAAAATCAAACCATTTTACAGAAACATTTCAGACCTGAAGCACCACTATCAGAAACCTAATCCTATGTACATAAATACCTCTATCTATAATGACACAGAGATGCACATCCCATCAGTAAAAGCATTTAAAATTCCAGTATAAATAGTACACAAATAATTCAGAAGTTTACTACTCAAAAGTGAACAGCTTAAACCATTCCAGAACAGGAAAGGAGTAACTCCCATATAAATAACAAATGTGCAAAGTATGACTCATTGATCTGGACAAGAGACAACTTGGAAAAGACAAAGTCATCATATTTCCAGTGGCCTGGGCAGGGCAGAAAGGAAGAGACAATTCCTAACTTTTCAAAAAACAAGAGCTAGGCTGCATGAAATCAAGCTCCTAGGAGCCAGATTCAAAAGACAGAACAGGAGGCTTTTTTCACACAACAGACGGTAAATTCACAGAATGCTTTGCCAAAAAAAAATTGTTTGGATGGTGAAATTTTATATGGGATTGAGGGGATATTTGACAAGTATTTGGAAGAGACATCTATCACAGATTACCACACAGACAAACCTTTTAGCTTCAGGCAGCCCCTCAGCTGATATACACTGGCCACGAGTGCATTAGAAGAAGTGGTGCATAATGGTGTGCTTTTTGTTTATTCTTCCCTGCACATCTGCTTTGGTCAAATACCCAAGAGAGGATAGTAGGATAACCAAGGAGCCTTGGTCAAAACCAAGGAGCCTTGGTCAATCCAATAAAGCAATGCTAGGATTTAGCTTGCTGAAGTGATACCTGACCCTGTGGTAACTCTCAAATGGCTCAGAAGAGAGACCTTTATCTTAGCTGCAATCCAGTTGCTTGTCACACTGTAACTGGGTGCTATTAATGACTGCAGCAAACATACTTACTTGGGAGGCACAAAAGGAATTTATCACTGTTTGGGCAAGATGAACGACAATAGAGCAAAACTAGGATCCACCAGAACCTACTGTATCAGTTACTAAAGACATTATTTTTAACTTGGTCTTCTTGTTACACACACCAAGTTTTCCAACACACAGAATGTCAGAAAGCCCCTTTGTTCAAATAAAAAGTCTCTGATTAACTGGTACCTACTGCACTGAGTGCAACTCAGTTGTTGGTGCAACATATTACTGTAAAAAAAGGGAAAGGACAGAAACACTTGGGAAAGGAGCACTATTACCTAGTCCATCTTAATGGTCATTTGTTCAAGTTGTAATAGAACAGATGCAATAAAGTTGAAGTGAAACATAAAAACTTGACAGGCACATCCCAAATGAAAACAATAGAAAATTTTCTGACTGCAGGAAAAAAATAGTTATTTTGCTGCTGCAATTCCAAGTAGGTATTCCAAAGGAGGACAACTAGGAAAGTGTCAACAGCTGTCAGAGTAGCTACCATTTTGAAAATTGTTTAAATGCACCAAACTTTCCAAAGATTTATCCCAAAACTGAATTAAATTCACCCCTACATTAGTTACCTATAGAAGTTAGCAATTCATTAAGAGACTGTTACCAGAAATAACTTCCATGGAATGGGAATGGTTCCAAATCTTAGACTCATGAATAAACCAAAATCACCATTTGCTGTTACAGCCATTGACAACCCTTGTGCTTATGTAGACATAAAGGTTCCTAGTGATTCTGACTGTGGATGTGGGCTACACGTTTCAGTACTTTTTCTACACATGTATGTCACAACTTTGATGGAGTATCCTTGGAAATGAACCATTTGGAGGTACTAAGAAAAATACACATGCCCCTATTTTGTTCTCTTCAATGCTTCTACAGAACCGACAACACTCTCCTCATGGTGGGGAAAAGCGTGCATTCAAACTGATCCTATGTTTTTGTCTGGCAAGGATGAGAATTCCTTCCAGTGGTTCAAGAGAAAAGTTTTCATTTACATATTTGAAGAGATTCCTTTAGAATAGCATATTTTGCTTTATAAAGAGAGGGCCCCAGGAACATGAGATCTTTCCATATGGAAAGTAATAAAATACCAGCTGAGAAGATTGGACCAGCAACTTGGATGCAACAGTTCAGGTCATATTTCAAAAACAAGAAGTCTAAGAGACCCAAAATACAAAAGCAATAATTGTATGCATAATTAAAAAATATGTAAGTATATATTAAATATCTACTATTCCAAAGTAGATATGACTATTCCACTGTTACTTAGAAAAACTAGCTATGTTCTTTCAAGTGCATTAAAATAAACCAATTTTGATTCTACCTGTTCCATATTCAGGGAAATAATTGCACCTCCAAGCACCCTTGTGTGGCCCCAGCATTTCAAATGGTTTACTCTATTCAGAGTTTCATAAAAATCAGATTTTTACTCTAGGAAAATAGGATACTAAAAATACTAATAGTTATTTTAAAAAACTCAACCAGGTGTTAAATTTTTTTCCTGCAATTTTTCCTGACCCCTCCTTTCTTTGTGCACTATTTCTTCAGTGTGTGTGAACAGTCTGCCCTCTTCCCTCTCTAGTAGCTAATATGCATTTTAATTACTGTAGCTGTAATATGCTAATATTAAACATGAAATGCTAATATGAAAATCCTAAATTGCTAAAAGGTTTGGACACATATTTCATTTCACTTTTAAGGTATGTCAGATGTAGATGGAAAACCTACCTTTGGCTTCTATAATTACATTCAATATGCTGCCTAAATTAAAATCCAACATAAACACATCCTTTCGTGTTTTCCTTTCCCATTCTCCTTCAATCAAGTTGTAAAACTATTTTCTAAAACCCATCTCAGTATTCACTGAGTTTTGCCTTTCATCTAAATGGATTACTTTGCTGATCCTTTTTGTTTAGTTTAAGACTAAGTGTTAAAGTTTAACATCACTATCATCATAAAAGCCTTCAACTGTCAGTCTACCTACAACAATAAAAATCTGTGGCTTCTAAGGAAGAGAAAATTCATGTGAACTTCAAGCTCACAACCTAACAGCATTAGAGATACAGTGTCTGTAACTCCAAGATTGGATAAAGAAGCCAAAACTTCTACATCAGATTGTGAAATCTGAGCTCTGAATTACTGCAATTCTCTTCCCCAACTTCTCAAGCCTCTTTTCCCTCAAATCAGGGAGTAAAGATGCTTGGATACTCTGAGAATCATAAAATTTAGGACCACTTACATGAAGCTAAACAATATCTAACAATACATTTTCCTGCCTTTAGTTAGATGGATATGTCACCATTTGGCTGGTGATGAGCTTTGGTTCCATAGCCCCCACACAAAACTAATCTTTTACCTTCTGTTCCAATGCAAGCCGGTACTTCTGTTCTACCCTTTTGCATTTGTTGTACCAACTGTTTTCATCTGTGATGAAAGGAGGACCAATGTTCTCTGGAGTACTGCCTTCACTGCCACTACTGCCCAGCGTTCTTAGCTCTTCTTCATCACTGCTGATACTGTCAGAACTGAAGAATCATATTTATTAGCCAAGTCAAAAACTGTGCTTATAAAAATGCAAATTCTGGTCTAAATTGAAACATTGCATTTCTAAATAAGCTCTGCAAACATAAAAAAAAAAGCCCTGAAATGTTGGAATATGATGGATTACTAAACACAACTTGTATTTCAAGCTTTTGTTTCTATAGCCACCGAAAAAATGGGCAAAAATTTGCTTGTGATCTTCATCAAGTTAGATAACTGTATGTGGGCTACTTTGCTAAGTACTAAGGGTAAATAGCATTACAATAAGCTATCTAAGGAAGTGATGATTTAACCTTTTCTGCACAAATTCAGGGCAAAGTGCAGTATCTAAAACCAGATTTTTCTTAAAAATAAAAAAGCAGGAACCCTAAAAAATGGTTTTTATTATGTTAAATCTAGATAAACTTAAATCAGAATGTGTATCTATGTTTATAGCAAAGATCCTGTGCCTGTTACTTCACAGAATGTATCTCCCTACATAGCAAGACTCATTGTTAAAATATCTTCCAGAATCAATGCATGCTAGAGAATGCAGACATCTGCCTCAAAGACAAGAATTTATTTGATCTAGAGAAGACAGAGGGCATGTCATCAATCCATATAAATATCCCAAAGGCCGGTGTCAAGAGGATGTCGCCAAACTCTTTTCACTGGTGCCCAGTGACAGGAGGAAGAGCAATGGCCATAAAGTAAAACACAAGAAGTTCCACCTCAACATGAACTGAACTTCTTGACATTGAGGGTGGCAGGACACTGGAACTGCTGCCCAGGGAGGTTGTGGAGTGTCCCTCTCTGGGGACATTCAAAACACACCTGGACACATTCCTGCTCCAGGTGACCCTATCTTGGCAGGGTCTTGGACTGGATGATTTCCAAAAGTGCCTTCCATCCCTAACAATTCTGTGATTCTGATTTATCCCAGTACCCATTTGAAAATCTTCCCTTACAACTGTATTTCCCCCTACACTAACAGAGTTTGCTAGGTTTTTTTTAAAGTAGTGATTTCCATAACCCCACGATCCTGCCATGATATAAACTGAATCACAATTTTTCTGTCACTAACATGTAAGCTAGTAAGAACTTCAGGACTGTAAATAGGATGTTTCATGCTCAGTTGTACATCTTCAAGACTATGCCTAACTGCTTTTCTCATTTTGGTAAACCTAATAACAGAAAACATATCATTAATTTCCATGCTTTTTGGTGATGTCTTGATTTAATTAAATCTACTTGATTTATTAGATAGTGAGAATTCTTTTTATTATTAATCATAAGGCTGATCAGAGGAGCAAAATGGAGCTAAAAAGCCAGTTTACATAGCCATTGGTCACGACTTTCTTTTATGTGCTAATGTTATGCTTATGTACTTATACTGCCTACGTTGTATCTTACATTTATCAGGGTATATATAATTTTTATTTACAAAATAACTACTTCTTAATTTTATGGCTATATAGAAAAGGCCTAAGAAAAAGGACATTTTGGTCTGGTGATCATCAAACGAGATGCAGCATTTGTTTCCCACTGAACTGTTATTCTGAATCAACGAAACAAAATTAGCATGACTCACATTTCATGAGTCATGTAACAATTCCAGCAGTCTGAAAGAGCAAGGTAGCTGAGTATACAGGTTTGTACTTAGAGATAAGTATCGTTTTGCATATGAAATGAAAAATAAGAGGCCAAATAAAAAGTAAAATTTTGCCAATGAAATAAAATTTTAAAAAGCAGAGTAAAGCTAAAAAGTACCTTTGGGTGAACTTCAAGTACGGTGTATAATCTATGACAGCTGGATAGCTTCCATCCAACCCCTCGCCCTTCAGACAAAAACTGATAAAACAGAGCAAGAATAGTAAGTTTATTATAAGAAAATTAAATGACAGTGACAGTTGAATATTACCAACCTGAAACTTAATTTTTTGTAATTTTTTTGGTGCTATAAACCCTAATTTTTAAACATTCACTTTTATTCTTAATAATACAGAAAGATGGCAAGAGAATAACAGGAAAGGTAACTGAAACAGCAGAAACAGAAGAATTATGGACAAGCTTGGAATTTTCCACATTCAACATTATTCAAAGAGTTTGCAGAGTGCTTATATAACCACTCTACTAAGTAAAAAGTCATTTTCTCAAAAATATTTCAGGGTCTTTCTCCTTTCAGACACTTACAGGTAATGAGGTTCAGGAAGCTAAGGTACATTACTACACCTAACTTTTGGAAAATGTCCCTAAATGGCTGTACCTTTATAAAGCTTTCAGTTACACTGTATTATTTTTTTTACTAGAAATAAATTATTGATTTAATGTTTAATTATCACAGAAGTGACAAAATGATCATACTTCCACAAGGCTCATATTCCTCATTCCTCCTACCTCTGTTATTGATAAACAGATTCTAGTAAGTCATAGCTTTTGCTAACTGAATTGCAAAGTGCCATTTCTGACAATGTAGTAATTTAACTGGTATTTGGGAAGAACATCTAAAGGGTTGTTGTTTTTTCCCCCTCAAAAAAAAAAGAGAATAAAGAAAGCAAAAAAGCACCCCTCCAAGATCACAATTACCTAATTCCATACTGAGATCAGATTATGTTCTCACACAAGCTCATCTCCAGCCCAAACTCGTATTTACATTTCCACATAGATAAGCTAGCCAACATTTATAAGAGACACTGACTTGAAAAAAAAAATTATATATAACATGCAAGGAATGGCTATGGCTTCTCAGCCATTCAAATCACAGTACTATCAAGGCTCTGCTCAGTGGTGCCAAGCAGTAGGACAAGAGTCAAAGGGCAGAAACTGATGCACAGAAAATTCCACCTGAATATGAAGAACTTCTTTATGTGCAGGTGACCAAGCACTGGAACAGACTGTCCAGACAGGTTGTGGAGTCCCTCACTGGAGATATTCAAGAACCATCTGGACACAATCCTTTGCCATGTCCTCTAGGATAACCCTGCCTGAGCAGGGAGGTTGGATCAGACAATCCACTGTGCTCCCTCCCAACCTGAAACATTCTGTGATATGCAGCACAATAAAAATGCTCCTGTAGTACTAAGCTGCCATTTTGCACAGAAAATTCTTAAGACTCTTAAAAGCTGCACAAAATGTGTCTTCGAGAGCCAAGCAGTAGTCTGAATACCATTAACAGGTTGCTTTATATTAGGAATCAGAGGACAAAGAAAGAACAAGTACAGCCATACAACTAAGCTCTCATACCCTAGTATGTACCACTAAGGCTTTTGAGAGACAAACACAGTAAACTGATGACTATTTATGAGAGGATTTACATACTGAAGACCTAATCTTGCAATGCTTCTTCACATATAGCTGTAGTCCTTCCAAGTACAGGGCTAACACAGAAGCAGTTAAATTTCAGATTATTAAATTAATAAAATGTGGTAAGATTTGAATTTTGCTGTACACAAGGCTAGTACTCTTACCATCCTGCAGCATACTTCTGTTCTTCCAGAACATATTTGGTGGATGTAGTTAAGACAATCTAATGACACAGTGCTGGAAAAAGAAGCTATCCTGTGTTTTCAACCTCTCTCTAACCCATTTTTCCTTTTTTTTTTTTTTTTTTTTTTTTTTTTTTAATGCAAACATAACATTCCCCTTCTTAAAATAGTATTGGCACTTACCTGAATCCATGATGGTTCAGCAGCCATCAAGACCTGCATTTTTAGGCTGTTTTCTTTTTTTTCTTTTCCCCACCCAGCTGCAGTTCCACAGCCAGCTGAACTAAATACTCTTTACCACCAGAAATGTTCTGCTCATTCCTTATTTGCTCCTTCTCTAAGCATTATTCTCCCATAATCTCTGCCACTAATAAGATGCTTCTGAGAACCAAACTAGCTAACATCGAAAGAACTATCTGGTCCTCTTACTGGGGATGTTTTTTCATTCTGCAACAATTTAAGCTGGCTCATAGATGGGTCTAACAAACCTGGCACATAGGTACATAAACAGCAGTAAATCTCTGAAGGGCCTTTTGGCAGTGGTCAATCACTCAATGCATCCAGCAAGGCTACTATTCTGTTTTCTGGCAGTTTACCTCCTATACTGGTTTGTGACAAGCATTAATGCTACTGCAAGGTAAATACTAATAGTGAACTGACAGAAGAATGAGGAACAGCATTATTGAACTCCTTTGCCTTGTGCTGGGTTATGAAACTCTCTGCCAGTGGCTCTGCCTGAGGCTAAATTGACCCAACCAGGCATATTAACAAGGTCTTGCACCAGCCAGGTTCTGTCTTCTTATAGGTACTATAACTATCATGGTGATGGGTTTTTTTTAAATAGATGTATGTACATTGACATACCATGTTGGTTTTTTTATTATCTAGAGTGTACTTGCACCTTTGTTACCTCAAAAACACAGAATTAATCATATAGAAAAGCCTACAAAAACCTGGCTAGAAATTGCAAAGGTCAATGTAAGCAGTTCAGCTGCAGGTAATTTTAACACAAATTGATATTAAGCAGTCATTTGTAGGTCACATTTTTCAAATTTGGAAGTGATAAAGTTAAAGATTGCTTTCTACATATGCAGTTACAATGCTGTCCTCAAGCACCAGGACATAATCAAGTACTTAATCACAGTTTTCCTTACAGTTTAAAAATAACTTTAAAAGATGTCATGCCTATCAGCTTCATTTAATACATTTGAATTATCTTCTGCAATTAAATTTCTGATTCGTTTTAGGATTTTGATACCTGAAAAAACTACCCCATAATCATGCAGTTATATAAAAGCATAACTCGGTTCTTATCTAGAAGACCCATTCAAGATCTCTCTCTTGCCCTCCTCTTTGCCTCAAGTTTTGTCTCTCAAAGTACCACGGGAATTTAAGAATGTTTTCCATAATACATTGATTTATAAATACTTTTCCTGTGCATTTTGTTATGAAGCATATACAGTACCTGAAATCAATTGCATTGAGTCCCAACAGCATACCAGCAAGCATATTTGCTTCTTCACCAAGAACAATTGCTCCATCGTCATAAAATCTCCTTCAACAAAAAAGAAATTAATTCAGCTATTTTTCATATTTAACAGAAAACTCAAGAAATCCAGTTTAAATAAAAACAATTAATGAACCCCAGAGTCATTCATATTTCATTTCAAATAAAGCAAACTAATAGACTGCATAGCACAAAACACCACAATCTCATAGCACAGAAGAATTTAGATATAAGCAAAAAGAATTTTCAGTATTAGTCCTATGAACTAGCAGAACAGGATGCATAAAATGCAAAAAAAATATGAAAGTATGGTATACTTTACCTCTAAAAGGAAGAATTTATGTCATGTACATAAAGAAATAATTATTCCGTCACATGAAAAGAAGTTCTCTCTCACAATTGTACTTGCAGGTTCTTTTAAAGTTTAATTTTCAATTTTCATTATTAATAGCTGATCTTTCTTTAAAAAATATTTTCACAAATCAGCTATTTGTCAGGTAGTTTAACTTTTCTTAAAATATTGCATACTGGGGAGATTTTTGCTGTAAGGTCACCAGAATTCACCAGAGAATTGCATGTGGTAAGAGGAAAACCAAGAGGTGCTCAGTACCAAAGGCAAGGTTGAAATGTCACTTACTAAGAACCGAGATGCACAGTTCACCTTTACATTCTAGCAGCAAATGAGTGCAAGAAGGTGCCAGATTACTGAATACAACCTATATTTCAGACAACAACCAGCAATACTCCATCTGTTTTAAGAATTGCATGAAAGCTTCTGGATGGTTCAGAGATGGTGAACATGCAGAAAAGACATGTTTTGAGGCACAGCTCCAGAAACTGAATTGTGTTATAATGCATGCTGTGAAAAGTCCCACTTTCGCAGCTTTCTAACAGACTTCCATTCGCTATAAGGAGATGAGCTGTCTAAGATCTCAGATGTTCTCAGTAGAAGGAAGAAATCTGTAAGACTTCATCTCAGAAGACAGAAATTATAGTCCTGCTAGTAAGGCTAGGAAGTACAAATTCATCTCTGTACTCTTACTTCAGGAAGGGCACTGGGATGCTAAGCTGGTTGAGCCAGAGAACTGAGCTAGAGGGACTGCTCAGAGTGATTCAGCACAGTGACTCTTATTTGTGAACAGCAGTGCCTCCAGTACATGTAGATCTTACCAGCCATTTCACTGGCATTTTTAAAATCACTGCCAGGCACCAATCTGCACCAAGTTCTTGTAAAATAGTGCCTAGAAGAAATCACACAAAAAGGACAGGGCACACCTTCAATGGTGAGATGCAGAAGTCAGCCTGGCAGCGCCACTGTTAAAGACAGCTGCAGCAATCCAGCCAAACCAACTTGGAAAACCCACAAATCTTCATTCAGTGCTACACACTTAACATCTCACAATACAACAGTCTGCTATAATTTAAGAGTCTGACCAATTCATTAGAAAAATAATTCCGCGCCCATGCTTAATCCAACCCCTCTTCCAAGTGTAATATGCACATACAGCACTAAGAATGTGAT
Source organism: Parus major (assembly GCF_001522545.3). Taxonomy (NCBI): domain Eukaryota; kingdom Metazoa; phylum Chordata; class Aves; order Passeriformes; family Paridae; genus Parus; species Parus major. The sequence goes on along the minus strand of NC_031769.1, from coordinate 21,049,886 downwards.
GCTTCACTGAACTAACTCCAGGCACCTAAGCACACTAGTGAGGTTTAAAAGGAGCTATCAGCATGATAGATAATCTCGTATGCTACATACACGTGTAACACAAGAAATTCAAAGTTTATACAAATAATTATTAAATATGCATAAAGTAAAATATATTATTTAAAATGCTAAATAAATGATGCAAAGCATCACCCAAAAAATCAAGTCAGTTATTAGTTATCTGAAATCCCACATGGGAAAAGAAAATATGTCCATATTGTCGTTTGCGACTTTGAAATCCATACAACCAAAACCTGAAAATGTAATTTTTATTTCCATTAGATGTATTTTAAAATATTACTTCAAAAGAAACTTTGCACTTACTATGTTTGGAATGCAAGAGAAGTTGTTTCCAAAAGCTATACCACTGAAAGAACATTCAAATATATTAAACATTAACATGTTCAAATAAATGAATTTGAAACTGCTAATCAAATAAGACCATTGCTATCCACTAACAAACTACACTACCAAAACAGGGACAAAGAATGTACTACTTAACTACATAATTTGTGACCCTACTCTTCCTCATCTCCTCCTTAAAAATCCATGCGAATTTTCAGTTTGAACCAGCATGAGCAATTTTTTTCCAGATTTTCTTTGTTTTATGTGCTTCTTGTCTACTATAAATGCAAGCAAATCTGGGTAAAATAAGACAACAGGTTTTGAAACTGCAATGAAATGGGATGTTTACCGAGTTGTGTTTTAAAAGTCAGCTGGCAAAATACATGGAGATCTTTGGACAAATAGTATTAAAACAAACTATACTCTAAATGAACAGAAATCCTTACAGAGAAAATTCTTACTGTTCTAAGAGCCCATTCATTATGTCTAAAGTTTCAGAGCTCAACATAAAGTACATCGTTACAGATTCACTTATATTCAGGTGATTTCATCTAAAATCTGTAAGACATACTTGTTATGAGATTAAATATCATCTAATAATTACATTATCTAAAACCAGTCCAAAACTGCCAGAGTATTCTTTATCATAGAGCATATTCTCGTCCTTGTTTTTATCATTAGAAGTTAAAACAAAAAACTGTTACACATTTTTCTTATCATGGCAAAAATACTAGCCATGCCTGATCACTAATTCTGCTACTCTACAGTTTTCAAGATGTTCCTGGAATTCTTTTCCTTTTTTTTTTTTTTTTTTACTGAGTCCTTAGTCTTTCTACCAATTTTGAAAGGAATACTACATCTATCCTTACTACACCACTATTTCAGATTTAGTTCCTACTTTAGAGAGGCTTTCTTTGCTTCTGACTTTTCAAGAATTCCAGGCATATTTCCACATTTTTTAAGTCATGAAAAGATTTTCAATTTTGCAGTTTTACCCATACTAAAACCAAACCCATACCAACTCTAGACATCATTCATTAGGTTACAGGTCTTTCATTAATGACATTCTTTACTATACAAATCAAGTGAACCATTCATTTCCAAACATATATCCCTCACTTCAACAACATTTACTAAAATATTGCAAAAATCAAATTCTTGTAGACCTGGTTGTTTTGAAGTCTCTCAGAGCTGTGGAAATGTATTCAGACAAATGTTTTTCCATAAGTGCTACTCTTATCCATGCTCGACCCTGCAAGACGAAACAGGTATCAAATATTTAAGCATTACAGAAAGAAACAGTTTTACAATCTGAATACCAATACCACTGGTTTACCTGACTAAATGACTGATTAACAAAACAAGCATTAAACAGAAGCAGTTGCTAGGATGTACTTCATTATAGCAATAATGAAAAGAAAAAATGCATTCTTACAAGTACACAAAGTTTACTGTGAAATAAAGTTATCTAAAATTTTAAGGAGAGGGTAGAGGGATTTTTTCTTTAATTATAAGCTCCAGCCTTTTGAAAAATTCATGTATGTGAGAGGCAGCAGATCAGGGCAGAAAGCTTTACATTTCAAAATCAATAGTATTGGAAGCATCCAGTTGTTTCCACAGTAAAGTGGCAGTAACTTGTCCTCAAAGTGATTCTCTTAGTTCTTTCAAATATTTGAGGGCTTTACATAAAAAAATGAGTTGTGCAATATTTTTTCCTCTCAGTAACAACATTATTAGAGGTGCATATAAAATACAGACATGAAATCAAATCCAAGAGGCCTAAATCTTGTAGAGTCCAAAAGCAAAACTTCACTCAAACAGTTCCATAAACAACGGGAATAGCTTTAAAAAATAACCCTTAGGGCAGCACATTCTCCTGTGTTTGCAGGTCTAGTGCACAGGATTGTAGCTTACAAGAGGGAGACATTTCAATGTCTGCCACAGTTATGACTGTGTTTTTGAGAACATTAGGAACATTTCTTGTAAACCATAGAAACATAGAAACATTTATGTACATAGTAAGATGTCTTTACGCTTTATATATTCAGTGCTTATTGACATCTAGCTGAACATCACTACAGACATTCTACCAGAACCAGTAGCAGATTATAATCCTACTTCAGCATGACCGAACTGTGGCCTTCTAGGGAGCCTACAAGAAAGCAGGAGACTCTTTACAAGAGCATGTAGTGACAGGACAAGGGGGAGCAGCTTCAAGCTAAAAGAAAGTAGAAAGATGTCCCTGGCCACAGCAGGGCAATTGGAACTAGATGGTCTTCAAGATCCTTTCCAACCCAAACCATTCCAAGATTCTATGAAATACTGGATAAAATTGCTTTCATAAACACCAACAGCACAGCAAAAAAAATTAACATAGAGTGCACTGAAATGAAAAGGACATTCACCTGATAGCTGCCTTTATATCGCATTTATTTAGCACATGACTTAAACCATGAAAGTGATGATGCTGCTTAGCTGAGGACCAAAGCCTATGCACCTCCAGTGAAAGCAGAGACAACAAGCACTGGCAAACCCTTGCTGACAGCTTTCAGGCTAAGGAGGACACTTATTTGGACCACCAGTCAAACTGATGCACATGATCGGTATTTGTGTCAACATGCTCTCCATCTTTTCATATCCAGACAATCAAAGTAATCCCCTAAAAAATTAAACACTGTTCTCCACACTCACTGCACAAATTAGGTTCTCTGTCTGCTATTGGGCATGAAGTAGTCCACAGAGTAATAGAAAGTTTTAATTTATTTATAAGAATATTTCAGAAAATAGCCGTGCATCTTATTATCTACTGAATTTAAATATGCATAGCTATTAAAATCTCAGAATTCAGAAATACCTTTAAAATAAATCTTAAGAGCTGATCACACCTATCCTATCAGTGCATATATTCTACATGAAACAAAATGATTAGAAGGGAAAAGAAAAAAATCACTCAATTTCTACAATTTTAATATTTCTTTGGCATGTCCACAAGAACTCAATTTCCCTTAAAATGCTGTGTTTTCAAAAACTTATGTAAACTAAAAAAATATGAGGACAATCATTTTAGAATATAACACAATCATTGAATAGAGAATTTTTTTCTACTGAGTAAGAAATCTTAAAGGAAACACATTCCGATTCAAAAGTGGGGCTTTTTAAAAGCAAGTATTTACTAGGCACATAAAAAAAAATTCAAACAATGAAAAAATGTGTAGAGTAAGCTAAGTACTATTTTTTTTTTTTACAGGTACAGAAATGTCACAGCAATGCAATAAAAAAAGTCACTTTAGCCTTTCTCTTCCCTACCTTAGCTCTAGAAGAACCGACATTCTCCATGTTCTCAATACTGCAGATGCAATTGTGAGAGACTTTTCGGCAAGCTACGCGAATGTAGTCCCAGAAACTACGAGGACTTTCATAGCCGAACCAGGTGATCTGACCTTAAATCAAAATACAAGATACATAAAGATTTATGAACCTCCCTCTCTGCTTTTTGGAGACAAATGTAATTAAATATTCCCCAATATGCTGCGTTTACTGAAAGGATTTCATAGAAACAAGTCTGTGAATTCTTACTGAAAACTGACTCACAGATGTAAAAAAAGGTGCATTATGCAGCTCAACCTGGTGTGGAAGCGATGCACAAAGAGAAGTTTAGGGCTTTGTGTATATATGTGCATTTTCTTGGGTTATTTCTTCTTGTTGTGCTAAAATAATACTCAAAAGTCCTTCATAGAACACTTCAATCACAACAGAGCACAAAGTTGTGACTTAAAAATATGAGGCAAGATTTATGCTATTTCTATAGGGAGTATATACATTGCACTAATACACTCAAGTAGAGAGTTTTGTTCTTAAAAAAAATTATATAAATAAAAATACAAAAATACCACTTTGCTGTGGTAGTGTTATCTTTATTTTAAGAGCAGACTGGAATTTTTCAAAATGTACTTTCATTTGAAGAGAAGCTGATGCATAAGCAAAAAAGTTTTTCTGTTGCAATTTCTTTTGAGTATACACAGAACATTCCCTCAGAAGCTGACCAAAAAATAATTGAGCAGATTATTACCCCTTCTGGAACTACAACCAAAATGCTTTACATTTCTTCCAGTTTGCAATGTATTGCACTTAGAAAATGAAAGGCAAAACTACACAGCGCTTGCAACTCCACATAAATTTCAGCAGCAGTACAACAGTTCAACCCTATTTTTCAGAGTGAACAGCACACCGTTCTCACTTTGGACATACCTGCAAACAGGTATGGAATGCGTAAGGTTAATATTGCCCTCTGGTGACTGCTAGCATTGCTATATGCAAAACCTTGTCCCCATATAAAATGAGATTTTATTTTTAAGCTAAATTTGTCTTATCTCAAATCTTGAATTGCACTTAGGAAGTTTTACTAATGTATGAGAAAGACTTCTCATTCTTTTCTTGCAGAAAGCTCAGATTAAAAGAAAACGAATATATGAAAGTGATACTGCAAATCACACATACTGAAAATAAAATCCAAAATATGCATTTTTATCTGACATGACTAGACTTAGCTTCAAGCATAGCCAAAGTAGTGTTAAATATCTGTCCCCTATGAGCTGAATAAATTCAAGTGGCAGGTTCTTCTTCCCCTAGAGGGTGTATGTCACTTGACTCTGTGGTCCATCTCCTTCCTTCACCACAGATACATTTATTAAATACAAAGCATGGTAAAAGCCTTTTAAAAATACAAAAATGCACAAGCAGGAAGAATTAATATATAATACACAATATACCAAAGAAAAATAGCATACCAAGATGCTGCAGTAATGGTAGCTTTAGATCTGCTCAGCTCTAAGGGTTAAAATAAAAGAAATTTCACAAGGTAAGTGCTTTTACAAACTTACTATTTTTGTTGAAATGCCAAGTTTAGAGGAACACAAGAAAAATTCTACAGTATTTTAACAACACAAGAGCTACAGATATTTTTTTTTAAATTCTTCACCAAACCAAAAACATTTCTGCCCTAGGAATTGTACCTACAAAACTAAATGCAGCTAGGGTGTAAAGATGACTCCATATCAGCAATTCCAGTTCCAACTAATAAAGGCAATATGATATATTAACTTTTGTGGCTTTTTTCAAACTATCTTAAGGGCAGAATATATTTAGCAAAAAACAGTTTCACTCCAGTTTTCTCTGCTAATGCAAGGCAATTCCTTTTACAATTGAACACCTGAAAAAGACATGGTCATTTAACACAGGAAATAACTTTACAACAGAAATCCATAGTAGCACACAGCACTTACTTGGTTTACACTGATTAAGAAAGCCAGCTGGCCATAATTCAACATACAGTGATATTACAGTGGGCTCCCATCTCATTCCAGCTCTGTGAGAGGGTACAACGGATTTCAGACTTCAGCAGGAATTTTCTTCACTTCAAACTCACAGCAAGCTCAGCACCTTTTGTGAACCAAGGTCTCCTATATTTCACAATTCTGTCCCTACAACTGCAAACCTTGCCCACGCTCTCATAATTAATATAATCTGAAGAAAAACTTTCTCAACCTATCTATTCACAGAAAAATGCTGGAAAAAACTAATTGAGAATAGTGAGAATGTATTCTAAGAAATACTAAATAAGATATTAAACTATAGATTTACTAAAATTTTAAAAGCTTTCAGCATGTGAAATTTTATTTGTCCATCAAAGCACTCAATGCACACAGCCATGAAAAGTCTCAAGAATGAGAAATGAAACAGCTCCAACTGCTCAGTGCTTGTCAGGCTTTGCCTGCAGTACTGTGTCCAGTCCTGGTCTCTACAATTCAAGGGCAGGATCAGATTGGAGAGACCAAAGGAAGGGCACAAAAGTGTTCAAAGTGCTGTTGAACCCATCCCATGAGGAAAGACTGAAGGTATTAGATTTTTTTTCTCTAGGGCAGAGAAGGCTCAATGGTGGAACTCATCACAGTTTTCCAGTCCTTAAAGAGGGTGAAGGCTCCCTCTTTACAAGGAGCCACACAGAAGACAAAAAGCAACACATACAAGTTGCACTGTGAGAAGTTTCATCCCAAGAAAGAAAATTTTTTACAGAAAGAACCAAAATTCACTGTGACAACATCCCCAGTGATGTGGCAAAGTTTCCATCGCTGGAGGTTTTCAAGATGTGATTGGACAGGGTTCCAGATATTCTCATCTAGACTCCCATCCCCAAAAATTGGGCCAGATGATTCTTCAAGGACCCTTCCAACCTGGGCTATTCTACGATTTCAAAATGATATCTAAATTTTTAAAGATCTTAATAAAATTGAGAGCTAGTTTTAATATAGAACTGTCATTCTGTCAAAGTACTTCTTAAGGAAAGAGGAAGTTTCTCAGGAGGTGCACAGAACAAAGAGCATGTGGTCTTTGCTGTCAAGTTCATGTGTCATCTGAAGATGTAGAAGCTGACAGCTATTCTAACAGAAATTATCCTGGTTTTGTCAGCCAAACAAAATTGTTAGGTATGCATGGAAGCTGCATGTGTAATATTAAACACTGTTCAAATAAATTCCATTCCTGTCTACAGAACTACAAAGCAAATAGAAATAATATTGTGATTTTTTTTTTGTGCTTTCACCACATTTTTGCATACTGCTGCACACCAACTTGTATCAACAACCATTTCTGTTCCCACAACTAGATACAAACATCCATAGTTATCAGAGATCTTTTTCATGCCCAAGAAATTTTTCACAAATAAGATTAAACAGTTTGGTCCCTATTCAATCACAGTCTAATTTAATTTACAAAGCTCAACAGTTGCAAAGAAGTAATGATAAGATGCTCCAAGGTACAGACATGTTTTCTCCAGATTTCCCTAAAGTAAATATTATTTAGTTTGCAACGAATTTTTCTATTCAATAAAAAGTTTTAGTATAACTTTTTGCTTATTAACTGGTGTGATCTTTGAGGAATTTCTGACACCTACCCTTATTTCAAGCCTACAAAATGGGTTACTGAATACTTAGAGTAGTTCATCAACTCAGTCCTCCAAGACAATTATAAATTCATTTACACTTTTTCTCTATACAAGAAGAACAAACTAAACCATAAATGACACCAGAGCTCTCTTGTTTCTTCTTAGTCAAAAAGAAGAATGGGTCACTATATGTGTACAGATATTAAATCTAGTAAAAAAAGCTATCCTGCTAACAACATTATTGTACCAAATAAAGGGCTACCACATCTGTATGTTTATTTTGTATTTTTCATGACAGTAGTACCTTTAGTTCTTATATCCTTAGCCTACATTTTTCACTCCTTAATTATCTTAATTATTTAATCCAGCAGACTTCTGTTTCTCTCAGAACAAAGGGCACTACAAGCTGCATTTTACTTACTCAAAGAATTCCCAAAATTTAGGAGTCACATAGATTGGATAGACAAAAGCAGCTTCCATGAACAACCCCAGGAGAAGCTCTTGACATGTTTATAGTGCCTCCTAAACATAGAGGAAAATAGGCACGCAAAGTTGTGAAAGTGTCAAAATAGCATGGCACAGCATATTTTTTGTGTCCTCAAGGTGGAAAATGCAAGTAAGTATACAGATGACAAGTGTGCTCACAGTAACCATGATATGCAAAAATTACACAAGTCACAAGCAAGATGCACTAGATACATTTACACACTGACACCAGGCACTATTTCTAAACACACATACTGGCTAGCGGTTTGGATATTAAACATTTTTGCTGCACAGAGGTTATTACACTGAAAACACGGTAAGTCAGCAAATACATCCAGTAGACTAGTTTTCAGAGATATCTTTGAGATGATGGCCATAGAAATCTACAGTAGTCATTCACGTTTTTCACTACTAACTCACTTAACACTATCGTAAAGTGATAGAAAAGGCAGAAAATTACACAACCTAGTTATATAGTAAAGATAAAGCACACAGCACTTTGAAATTACTTCAGGTTTTAAATCAGCTTGGATATACCTGAGATCAAATCCCAAGTACTGTTGCTGAACACTTTTGATGTCCTACAATTTCTGCACTACACATACATACTTAGCTGGTCTGATAAAAAAGCCGCTTGCAGGAAATATACCTGAAAAATATGTGCATAGAAATGAAAACAAGAAACCACACAGATGACTGCAAGACACTGCTTCATCTCCACAGCACAGAATGGTCAAGAATGGAAAAATTCCAAACAACTATATGAGAAAAAAATGGCTCCTGAAATAATTCACCTTGCTTTAAAGATTTAAAGTACACTAATTTGTAAAATCCCTTTCAAGACTACAGGTCTTATTTGGACCTTCAAATACATTGTCTCTGTATCCCCCTCAAAGTAACACTTAATCTCTGCTGTATTGTAAAACCATGAAAAAGCTTATTCCTGAGAAGAAATACAAGAGTAATTAGTCACTCATCTTTTTTTTCTGTTACTTCTTCTCTCTTCCCTTTTCAAGATTTTCAACTGTCCTGTCCAGTAGTATCATATCTTTCCAGCAGAGATGCTGCACAGTTTACTTCAATGCCATGAAGGACACATGCCTTATATCCTCCTCATTACTATCTTTGGTCTACTTCACATTCTCAATGCACCCAGCACTTGTGGGAAGTACCAGGTATACTGCCCATGTAGTGTTACACAGTACAGGGAAATAGCTCTCCACTTTCAACAGCTTAAGGCAATCCCTTAAACAGCTAATATGGCTTGCTCAAACTCTCTCATCCTTAGGGCAATTCAGATTGCTTTTACTGTCAACAGTGGCCTATTCCAGACTGATACTTATTGCCAGTACATGTAGCTGTAAGGTAGTGCCATAGCATATTATGTTACCTTTTTTTTGGAACTATTTTGCTGCTATATTTGCCAGGTCTTCTGTATCACATCAACAAATGCATATTTTCAAGCAGCATTTATAGACCTGTTGTGTGAGCTGGCTTGTTTCTGCCAATCTCATTTTACAACTAAGAAAATACCCGTATGTAAAATATTCTTAAGAATATAAGCAACTGGGCTAAAAAAGTGCATTTAAGGGGAAAGTAATCAGTTTTCTGTCTGACTTCTTGGTCTGGCTCACTAAGGGACCCTGTGAAGGCCACAGCCAGGGAAGGTAAGCACAGAGTCAAAGTTGGGCAGTAGGGAGAGAATAAAAATCTGTAGCAAACTACACTGAGTTTAAGAAACATCATGGACATTTTCATTACAACTGGACAATGTCATGAGTAATCTGTTTGCTAATAAAAGTAAACTTTATATGTTATAACATAAAGTAAGTACTTTTTTTTTTATTCTTCCTTCCTCACCCAGTCCTTCCAAAAGAAGCTGAAGATTAAGAACTGTTGCCATGGCCTTGAGAAAATAAAATTCTGTATACTCAGACTCTCAAATCTGGATCATCCGTTTAACTACACTGCCATGCGATTATCCTGACAACTTTGATACAATCAAGCTATTTATCTTACCACAGATAAACAGATCAAATATGTTCTGCCAGGTTCAAAACACTATACAACCCACTGCAATCACCAGTCTGCTTTTAGTCTATTCCTACTCATACAAAGTAAGCATTCAGAATATATCAGGCAATTCCATCAATAAATTACAATTTCTTTCAAGTCCCATGGTGTAGAATACGTACCCTCTTAAAATTTGAAATGTACAAAGGTACATTTCTTATCTCAATTTCTCTTTCATTATTTAAATTTTTTTTTAAAATTACATGCAGTCAACTAGCTTATTACCAAAACATTCTCTGTTTGCAACACAATCCACAAGTTCCCGCCTTTTCTGTAATTTTAACTCTGCAAACTTAGAAAACCATACTAGCAATTACAAGGGGTAGACAGAAACAAAAATTTAGCTATTTGAATTTCTCCATTTCTCGCTTGAAATGATTTTTTACTTGCAAATTCCATTTGCCAGCCTGTCAAGGCTTCTTCTCTGTAATGCCTGTCCTGAATAAAAGACTGTGAAGCAAAAGAATGTTGACAAAAAAAATTAAAATTACTTTTGCACAAATATTGCTGAAGCTGGAGGAGAAGGAGAAAAGAGAACAATTTCTCTGCAGAGTCAAGCTGCTAAGTACCCATAATCACTCCAAAAATCTTTGTCACAATGTGACAAACCCTCTTTCTACCATACTGTGCACCATTTTTTTCATTCTCTGACAGAACCACAGCAGGTAGTAATTGTGCTACTCAAATGTCAGCCTACACACAGTATTGTTCACAAAGCTTGGTTATGAATATTAAAAAGTATGAAAATGAGTAGATTGTCATATTAGACATCTATATTTAGATGATTATGATGTCCTTCATAATCCTCAAATCATTTCAGAAACTGTATACAGAACTAAGAAACTACGAGACGCTTCCAAAGTTCTCTTCTAGTAACTGTTACCGCTAAAGCACACTCTGTTCTCTGAGCAAAGCAGCTTCCTCTAGAACAATTGAAAAATGCAAACAGACATTATCTGGAATTAGAACACCTGACTTGATACAAGAAGAAAACCAACAACTGACCTTTCTCAAAAGCAATCTAATCCAGGACATTCCAGCAGAAAAACCAGCTTCACTAAAGGGGTGGGGAAATAGAATGAAAGGACCTAAAAACAGTATCTGGAAAATAAGGCAACAATACCAAGGAAGGGAGAAAGACATGGGAGCAGCACCAGATTCGTTCTTTAGCTCCTACTGATGCAGATAACATAATTGTCTTTTAGGCTCCTAGAACACAGTCTTATCATAAAGCAGAAAAGCAGACAGAGCTCAGCACCATGGCAACATTCACTTGCTTAATTACCAGCCCAGAAGGCTTCCAACAAGATCATTGGAAACACGTTTCACAGTAATAGCTCCTTTCACTTTTACATAGTAATGCAGAAAATATGGAAGGTAACAGCAATAGGCCAGACACACAAAGAAAGCAAATGCTTTCATTCAGCATCAAGGAGTTCGTACAGATGCACATTGGTTTTGTATAAACAAATGCTCGTGGCAAAATCATCACCAGTAAGGAAGTTAATTAACATACCTTTCAGTCGATGACTAAGAATCTGTTCCAGAATAGCTGCAAAATTATTAAATTCAGGGGAAGTATCATCAATAGTTTCAAAACAGGAACGGTCAATCAGAGTCTTGACTGAAAACCTAGAGCAAAAATATAGGACAATAATAAATTATATGAATTATTAGTGGTCCTCTATAGCAGGGCAGTAGATTGTATAAACCAAAAGAGCAAGGAACCAGAATCCACCTTGATGATTTCAAGTTCAGTCAGAGCAACAGGAACACACAAAACATTCAGATATACCGCGAAAGTGCAATTGTCATTGTTGGTCTTAGGCATAAAGCCTTAAAAACGGAAAGAAAGCAAAAATCCCCACTCCTTTCACATAGAAATGAGCTAATTATTTTTCTCTTCTCTAAACTATTATAATGATGTTGTAGAAAAACAAGCACTCAAAAGCATCCAACATCAGTTTCTCTTTGTAATCCTAAACATAACCATTTTTTGCTTGACATTTTGTCAGTGCTCCTTTTATTCCCAAAATCCATGTCCAATAATCAGAAATATAAACTTTATCCTATTATGAGAATACTCTAATTTCATCTTAATGCAAAAATAATCTAGACCTATTATAAAACAATGAATTTTTATGCATTCTTAACTCTGCATTCACTTAGACTGATTTCCCTGTGAATGGGGTAATCCTTATTCAGCACTATATTACTTCTTTATTATGCTAGAAAAGCCTTCCATTTCAGTGATCTAACACTGAAAATTGGAAAGGCTGAATCAAGTCACTGTACAAAGCAGGTAACTAGCCAACTGTCCAGTTTGCTGTTGCTTAGTTACACCTACATTTATACAAACTTTTATTCTTATTCAGAGGATAGTTTAAATTCCAACAAATGTGACAAAAAATTATTCTTCTTTAGCCTTCCTGATCTTAATCATCATCCATTTTTATTTTCCTTTCTGCAACTTGTTCTTCCAGTTTTCAGTTTCAAGACAAATTTCACACATTCTCAAACTCAAAAGTATTAAATCTGAAGTATTGATTATGTTTTTTGCAACAATCTTATTTGTATTAAAAGAGCCATGCAACAGCCCAAGAAGATAATTTTCACAACACCCAAATGTCAACACTGTCAACTCGGGATGTTCTCACTGCCTGTTCTTTCCAGATCCTACACTTGAGAGAGCACTGGCTTCCTCACTTTTGCCAGTTCTACTTTTTATGGTGCTCACTACAAACTGTTCTAGATTTTCTAGTACTGGAAAGGAGAGGAGAAGTGACTCTTAAATATGGATACATTCATTAAAAATATGCTTCACAGCATCTCAACATCAGTACTTCTATTGCAAGGCTGAAGAAGCAGCACAGCATTGTAGGCATGGGCAGGAATGAAGCTCCTTACACTGCCTCTGTTTTGAAATGTTCTGTAGTACATAAGTAACTGCTTCCTTAGTGGAGTCAGCACAGCCTTCTGATGAACAAAACTAATATGCTCAAACTGAATTGACACATAGCTCAAGAGTATCCACTCAATTTTGTTTTACTCAGTAAACTTCTGAATAAAGACTCCCTATTTTACCTTTCCTGCAGGCTTCTATTGTTGTTGTGTTTTTTTGCAGAACAGGAATTAGGAGTGAATTAGGGTGGAGGAGGAAGCTTCTCCTGCAGTGCCAAATTATGAGTCAGTTTTGAACTCCTCCACATTTTTAACCAATTTTGAGTGAGAGACATGCATGCCCACCAGTTAACTGCTATTGACTCCTCTAATGGCAGAACTTATTGCTTCCTCAAAGCTACATGAGAGATGAGAAATTTTTGATTAAAAAAACCCCTTCATTTTGAAAAACAAATGCCTATAGCAACGCCATGACTAAGCTAATATTAACTGTAACAAGACGAGTCCTCCCACACCATGCAGGTCTGAAAAAGATATGGTGCAGCATATCACTCACAGATCCATACACAAGATAGACAGTGAGTTAGCAGTGTGATGTACTGCCCTGAATACAGGAATATCATCTTAAAACTCAGAGATATGATCATCCATAAACTGCAAAATCAAGTAGAGTACAATATAAAGCTATGTCTATTTTTCCTGTATTCAATGTCATACTTGAGAGTGCACTAATTAACATTGTATGGAATACCTAATTAGAAATGGAGCTGTATTTGAGAAGAAACACTTAAGAGCAATTTTACAAACACTTCTAAAAATCAGAGATAAGTTTTGGTTTTTTTTTTTAATTTTAAAGCATTCTGCAACTCAACTGAAGAAAAAAAATATCTAATATTTCAGGAAACAAATTTTTTTTTTAATATACCTAGGGTCTGGTTTTAAAAGACAGTCTAAGAACTCATCATCAAAATGGTGGTTTTTTTAAGTGCTCATACTACTGCCATAATATCAAAAATATTAATTTTCATCTGTCTATTCTTCCCTTTCACCAAAACCCTAAACCTTTGTAGTCAAGTTTGGTTAAATTTGCTTTTAGTAGAATTTACAGGGAGGGCAAGGATGTACTTACTTCCATAGACCAGGAAGATAACAGCACTACCAAGCAGAATTTGATTCACTAGAAATATTTTTTTGAGATTAAAAAAAAAAACAACCTCTTTGGCAAATACTTGTGTGTTATCTTTTTTTCTCCAAATACTACAAAGAGGCAAACATATATTTAAGTGCAAGTTAAAAGTCATGAGCACATTTTGCATATTAGATATTCACACTTCACCATGTTTACCATGTATATTGGAAAAAGGATTAAGGTTATAAAGAAGTTATGCCTTTGAAAAGCGGTTACACTGTAAGCAATTCTCCTCAGCCATTGAAGTTGTTTCCAGTGTATGGGCCCCAGACCAGAAAGTCCATGGCCTTGCAGAGTTATGTGGAGCCACATGGAGACTGAAAGTCAAGAAACAAAAAGGTCAGGTCTAAAGTATACAAGAGCTGTGAAGAAAAAAAAAAAGCTAGAGCTGCTTCCTTGGTTCCCTGTATTGCTCCCATCTTCACAGAATCTCTGAAGCTGGAAAACACCTTGATGATTCATGGAGTCCAACCGTTAACAATGCCAAGTCCACCACTAAACCATGTCCTCAAATGCCACATCCACACTTTTTTGGAACACTTCTGGGAATGGTGATCCTACCATTTCCCTGGGCATTCTGTTCCAGTACCTGCCCACCCCTTCCCCAGAGAAATTTCTCTGAATACCCAATCTAAACCTCCCTGGTGCAACTTGAAGCTTTTTCCTCTTGTCCTGTCATTTGCTACTTGGGAAAAGAGCCCAAGCACCACCTCACTCCATCTCTTCTCCACTGGGCTGCCACAGCAGCACTGCACTCTGGAGCAACAGTCTGCTTACACATCAGGGGTTAACTTCTAAGTGGACTGTAAGAGCAGCTGAGTAATGTAGCTTCTGTTGCTATAATACCTGTTGCTTCAAGAATTTTTTATTAAAAAATGCATTTTATCCAACATTTCCCATTGTGTTACTGCAACAACTTTTACTCTCCAACTTTTGCTGGGTTTTTTTAATACAGTAACTTGCCACCGAAGAGATTCCAGTATCAGTGTTTCTAAATGACCTTCATGAACTCTGATGTTTTTGGATTATTACACACTTTTGTCTGTCACAAATCTACTCTTGCTTGAGCCAGAAAGAAGATGTAGAAACAGTAGCATTCTCCAACCTTAAACAGATCTTCTGAATTATGTAAGATGGAGACATTCTTGAATAAGAAAGACTTAAACCAATCTTTTTAGGGTACTTCTTCTGCTGTTTTGCAAGATGTGTAAGGTCTCCCAAGTTTCTTGAATAACTGCAAACCAAAACCAAAACTTTTGTGGATACATTCCATATCTATTGGCTTATTCCCAAAAGAGCAACAAGCCTCTAACCAAAAGAAAAAAGCAGGAAATTAGACTGCTGTACGAATTTGTCCCTTTGCCTTGTCACATTCTGCATTTCCTTATAAGTTTTCAAATTAATGAAAGGATTTTGTCATGATTATTTAGCTTGCAATTTGGAAAGTGTCATTAAAATACTATTTTAAAGAATTCAAACTATTACTACAGAAAAATCCCTAAGATTATGATACAATATATCTTATACTAAACATGGCCTGGTCATGAAACCAGACAGTTCAGCTAAGGCTCAATGTCACTGCAACAGGTTTTACGTGCATTATCAAAACCACTGTTTTAAAAACATATTTCCTAATAGTTGTTGAACTCTGTGCTAACATTCTGCATTTAAGATACAAATACCACTTCCAAGGCCTGTCTCAGTTGTTCTGTATATGGATCTTTGATCTATGAATCCTATTGAAGACTAGATTAAAACAAGTTGGACAATCTATAACTAGTAAAAAATCTCAGTGCCACTTACTGGAAAACGGAAGGGACCAAACTTAAGGGAAAACTGGTAAGGACAGAGACTAAGCTTAGAACATACATTATGTACTCAAACAAAAAAAGTCCTAAGAATTATTCCAATTTAAATCATGGCTGTGCAGTTACCAAAACACAGCCATGTATTTTCACATGCAATTGGTTTATGGAACTTAAGTATCTAATGTCACTTTCCATGGCTACAGTAACACTCAACATTTCAGCAGAAAAAAACAGTTCCTTCCAAAACTGTAAATGTAAGAAACGATCCACATCTGCAGGAGGAGTTAGGTATCATCACTCTGAGAAAAGATGAAAACCCTAAAGGCTGGTATAACTATTAAGGAAAAATATGCTAAACTGGAGCTTTGACAAAAACAATTAATTAAATTATCAGAGACTGTTAACAGATGGTAACTCAGAAGAGTATCTTCCTAGTGATCTTTCCCCTTCACTGGGGAGCAGGCCATACCATACAAATTTGATTGAACTGAGCTATTTTTTACCAGAACAATTTCTTAATTTCAAAGAATTCTGATTGGAAAGGACTATTATTTTACTGTTTTCAACACTAAGTTGGCTATTACTAACAAATAACACTTTTCTAAAACAGAAAATGCGTAGTAACTACAGCAAAACACAAAAATATTTTAAATATTTACTCTTATATTGGCAAAATAAATATATATATAAATGTACATACATCATAATAATACAAATCCTTTTTCCTCAACATCCTTTCCAAATTTTAATGTATATCCACAAACTGAGAACTTCAGGTTTTGTGAAGATAAAGCAAAAGTAAGTCACTTCACTGAAAATAATAAAAATACACAATTTTAAGCAGTTTCTGCAGTAGCTCTTTGATTTTTATGTGTTTAACTGAATTTCCTCAGATTTCTAAGCGTTTTTAAACACATTACACCATCATTTCAACTTCAGGACAAGGGCATCAAATAAAGCAAAAAACCAATGTAACAGCACAGAGTACAGAAGAGTTCTTCTCAAGTGGGAGGCAGAAAAACATAACAAATTCTGTAGAATACAATATATTCCTTTCAAAAGAACTGTTTATATCCTGTACAATTGTGTCATTACTTGATAAAACTGGTGTTTTACTGAGCACACAGATTAGAAGTATCTCCATCTCTGTAACAACAGTGAAAATTGAAAACTTCTATTTCTATTATTTAAGCTGCTTCAGCAGGTTTGATAAAAAAACTTTAATTTTTTTTTTTTTTGTTGTGTATCTTTTTCACAGGTAGGAGCAGAGATAAACATAGAAGTCCAGGAAAAGACAGAATAGAAATGATGCTACTCAAATACAGACACTACAACTCGAAGGAATACGGAAGTGAATTCATGAGATGAATGATACAGTCACACTTTGTAAAACCTACTAACAGTATACCATAAAAGAAAAAAAAATGAGAGTGGAAAAGAGGAGGTTCTATGGATTTTTAAAAATCCTGCTGCAGCATTAAGTGGTGATGGTACAAAATTGTCTAATAGCTGTCCTGGCACTTTAGTAAGATTTGCAAGAACTACAATTATATCATAACCCTCATGAATCTGTTGAAGACCTTTCCCAGATAATATTCAAACTACTTAAATAACTTCAAAATTAAGCATTTTAAACAAACGACCGAATGGAGCCATTGCTACCAGCATATCCACATATTTAAAAGTTTGCCATGACGATACAGATCACTACTGCACACCTGGAAATGCTGCATGAATTCCACAGTGACAGCAGAGGAAACGCTTAAATGGAACGTCATAGGAACTGTTATTAAGCTTGCATAAGCTCAGCACTTAGATGCTTAAAAAAAAAAAAAAAAAAAAGAAAAGAAAGAAATTTGAATACAGTAGCTTTAGTACTGCAGATCTCCTGATCTAGATTTCGTAGATAAAAATATCCCGGAGCGCAGCCTCTTCGGGATGCTCCTGCGGCACCGGCGCGCTCGCAGAAGCAGACGGTCCGCGGCCTCCAGGGCGGCTCGAACCTCTTCCCCCGGACCCATCCCATGAACTCTAAACCTCATCACATGAACTCCGAACCCGACCCGCGGCCGGGCCGCGTCAATGCAAGGGCAGCTACACCAGCTGTTCCCGCACGAGTCCAGCGCTGCCGAGCGCTCATCCTGCCCTGCCTTGCTCCCGCACCGCCTTTCGAGAGAGAACGCAAGCATGGTGCCGAGAAGGAACCTCTCAGTCCCCCGCTTCACAAGAGGCCATTCGACGCTCCGCAGCAGCGGCACTGCCCGGTGAGCCCGTGTCCCTCGCCCGCCGCTCGGACACCTTCCCGCGAACGCTCCCGCAGGAGCTGAGTCAGGATGGATGGAGGAGGCTGCCCTACACCCGCGGGGGCCGGCACCGGCCTCCGTCCTCCGGACAGGGCTGCGGCGGGGCCGCCACTCGCGCTCCTGCCCCGACCTACCTGTGCGGAGCGGGGGCGGGACGGGCCCCGCGGGCTGCGGCGGGAGCGAGGGGGGACGGTCCCCTCGGGCGGGGCAGGCCCGGGGCTCACCTGCACACCGTGATCAAGTTCCGCCTCTCCACCGCGGCGTTGCGGGACGGGACGCTCTTCCTCCGGGAGGAGACGTTGAGCCCCCCTAAGCCAAGGGACGCCATCTCCGCTGGGCAGGGCAGGTGGAGCCGCCGGGGCTGGCGCGGAGCCTTTGTTCCCGGCCTCCCGCTCTCCAGGATGCTGCGCCTGCCGCCGCCGCACGCGGACGAGAAGGAAGCGGATGAGGAAGCCCCCGTGCTTTCCCCGCTCCTCCTCCCGCTGCCCGGTCCCGGAGCGCCCGAGGCAGCGGCGGGTCGGGCGGGGATGCGCGGGGACCCCGCGGCGGGGGCGGCTCGGCCCCCCCGCTCCCGGCAGCCGGGCGGCCACAGCGCCGCAGAGCGCCGGCGCCGCCAGCCAATCAGCGCGCGCGGGGCGCGGCGCCGGCGCCGCCTGGCGGCGCTCCCGTGGGTGGGGGGCGCTCTCGGGGGGCGCGCGCCCCGGCGGAAGCGGGCGGCGGGAGCCGCGCCTGAGGCGGCCGCACCTCGATGGGGCCCCGCGGCTCCCCAAGCGTCTGCGTCTCTACGATTGTCTGTACAATTGTCCTTTAATTGTTAGCAAGTCTTTCCCTTCTTAGCGCGTTGGCGTCTAGCTTGTTAGAACTTCCCTGGCTGTAGCGTTCAGAGGAGTTTGAAATAATTAGAATCATAGAGTCACAGAATCATTAAGGTTGGAAAAAACCTCTGAGATCATCGAGTCCAACCTTTGACTGAACACTACCATGTCTACTAGATGCCACCAAGTGCCACGTTGGTTTTTTAACTCCTCCAGGAGTAGAGTCCATCGCCACCCTGGGCGGTCTGTTGCAGTGCTGGACAATGCTTTGTGAAATAGGCAAGCTTTACAGGCCATGCTTGTGGGAATTCGGGAATGAAGTGGGAATACACTTTGCCTCCAAACTACAGCTGGCCCAGCTGTGAACTAAGGCATGCTTGGAAGAGCTCTGGCTATAGAGCTTTGCCTTGGCTGCAAGACACAGAATTGCATGAATTCTGGAAGACAGGATGATTTGGCTGGATAGTTGGGGAGGTGCGAAACTGTATGGATTAGTTTGATTTGCTTCCTTTATGGGAGGAAGTTCCCTTTCAGCCTAAGAATATAATTTTGTTTGATTTACAAACTTTGTTTGCAATGAGGGTGAATGGTGAAATAAATTTTGGCACAACTCTTCATTCTACTGAGTTATGTACATAGTACTCCTAAATGTCTCTGTTAAATTCCAACCTACCCATTCATTTAATGAAACATAAGAATTTCTACTTACTGATGTGAAAAACGAGGTTCACATATTTTTTAAATAGAATTAAAATGTTTAATAGAAAGACAATTAGGAGATAAAAATAAAGTATATGGGCAGTATACTTTATTTTATACGGCAGTAAAGATATGGGCAGGTGTCTCTGCATTCAGCCAAGAGAGCACACCTTACTAACAAAGGATTGTCCCTTAAAAACAGAATCCAACTACATATTCATAAATTCTCATACATGATTCAAACATTCTCCTTAAGTTTTGGATGTTTCTTTGTTTAGTTTTTGACTAGCCCCCTTCTCAATAAATCAATTTCTTGGCTCCACTGAGCTCCACATTCCCTGATAACAGAAATGCCTCCCCCAGAGCTCTGGTTACTGCTGTCCTCATCTGGACAAGATAATCTACGAATGGGGGGGTGTCCAACCATCTCCCCTAGTCTCTGGGTTATATAAACAAAAGTAGTCCCTGCTCCAATACCATGCCATAGCTCAACACATATGTATATTATACTAGCATTTCTAAGCTTCATCAACAACAGAAATAGAAGGAACCACACTAATACAACAAAGTTTTCTAACCTTATACGTATAACATTCATTCCAATATTTGCGATAAACCAACAATATAATATGTATCTATAACACTGACATGCAAATCCCTACTGGATTATGGTTTCTTTGGAGAATATCCCTTGTAGATATGAAGCTATTTCTGACAGTTCCTGTCAAACAAGAACTGTGTCCAGCACAATTTTTCTACATGAAGAGGAATTATGTTAACATAAGAAGCCTGAAAAGTAAATTACCATATAGATGGTAATACCTTTTTTCAAATGTAGTAGTATATAAACATTTTTTCATCAGAAGCTCTCAGAATTTGATTCAAGTATTACCACTTACCAAAACTTCTACGATCATTTATTACTTGATATGTTGTATTCTCACCCAACATGTAACTGAATAAATTTGACCTTATCTTTGTCTTTGTTGAACTTGATATGACATGGTGAGTAAACTGTTCTGCCTTCTCTAAAGTAAAGCTTCTTTGCTTGAGTGGATTTTTTTTCCCAAGCATCTTACATTCAAATTCACTATAAGGTAGTTCATAATTTTGTTTCTGCCTCTCTTCCTCCCTGCTCCAGAGACATCATAAAGAAGTGGAGGCACAGGTAAATCTGAAGGAAGATATCCTTTCTGCACTGGAATCAATAATAATACTTATTTTGTTAATTTTAAATGGCTCTACTAGTACAAGACTGAAACAAGCTGTTGTTCCTTACTTGTTCTTTCAGAATATCAAGGGGAAATGTTGCATGTGTTACTTGTTGCCTCTCAAAAATTAAAAGCCTGTCTTCAGGCGTCTTCCTGCTTCTCAGAGGCTTTTTGAAGGCACATTGTTTCTATAGCTTCTGTTAAGAGATATCTGCAAATTCTGTGAACTTTGAATTAAATTTAAGCTAAGGCTGATGTAGATTTAATCTCTGCAGATGAGCAATTTCAGGTAAAAAGTTTGTTTTTCTTGAACTGATGATAAACATACTGGAAAATTACTAATATTTAAACAAAAACCCAAACAAACAAAAAGACCCCAAAAAAACACCACCAAAGAGAAGAAACCAACAAAAACCATGAGAACTTTTCTATGTGTATCAGAGGTATCTTCTCATTCTTCTCCTCTACCTTTTTCCCAGAAACTGCAAGTTTTTTATTTTATAAAATTTTATAAGTTATTGCAATTTATTTTGAAAGAGATTTAAGATTTAATCAGACTTTTCTGCTGGACCAAGCCTTAGGTTTCAATATTAACAGGTTTTAGTCCTTAAGTAAATGGATTTCCTTGAAAATTGTTGCTTTCTTTCAAATATCGTTTATCTTCCACTGCCATCTTATCAAAACAGAAAATGTAAAAAGGTTCTAGAAGACTTCAAAAGAATAAAAAATAATAATTTGAATATCATCAGCTGCTTTGGAAAGCTCAATAACTCTATAAGGAAATTTAGTCTGGTAAGTCTTGAATTTTTAAAGCCTCTCTGTATGAAAAATAGACTAAGGGAAAATCTTACTGCTTTCAATTAGCCAATGGGAGGAGAGAGGAAGAGGCTTTTCTGAGGAGTGCAGAGCAAACAGACAAGGGGCAATTTCCAGAAGCTGCAACAAAGAACAGAACATTTCCTGGAAATGGCTAAAGTTTTGCCTGTTAATGGGAAGCAGTAAATGTATTCCTTATTTTGCTTTGCTTGCATGTACTGCTTTGCTTCACTTATTAAACTGTCTTTAACTCAGCTCACAGGTTTTGGTCCTTTTCCAGTACAATTCTCTCTCCTATCCCACTGAGCAGAAGTGAATAAGTGGACCTTAGCTGCTGACCAGGATTAATCCACAAGTTGGCACTGTATTGTCATTTATAGTAGGAGAAAATTAAGTTGATCTCAAGCTGCCACATAAGACTCCCTCAGTTAGGAGTAAAACACAAATTGGTGTGAAATGTGATGTATTTTACTATTGCACTTTAGGGTAATTTTGAGTGTACTGATAGTACAGAATGCATCTCATGGGTTCCAGTCAGCTGGCTAGCTTTGTATATGAACCATAACTAAATCACAAAAAGTTTCATCTCAACATAAAGAACTTTCTCTATATTGAGAGTGGCAGAGCACTGGCACAGGCTGCCCAGGGAGGTCAAGGAGTGTCCCTCTCTGGAGGCATTTAAAACTCACCTGGACATGTTCCTGTGCCTCTTGCTCCAGGTGACTGTGTCTTAGCAGGGGTTTGGACAAGATGATCACCAGAGGCCCTTTCCAACACTATCAGTTCTGTGATTCTGTATATGTAGGAGGCATACATGATTGCTCTTTTTAATTTGTGGTTTGAAATCGTTTGGGCTTATTTTTTGCTTTGCTAGGTTGTGTTTTGTTTTGTTTTTTGTCAGCATATCTGATTTACCAACATCTTTGTACTGAAACATGATAGGTATATTTTTAGGTTGTAGTTGCACTTTTCCAGATTACTTTTTCCTATGAGAATTCTAGAATGATTCTAGAATGAGTCAGTTTTGTGGATTATTTGTAGATCTTGCACTTTGGTATTCTTGCTTATCCTTATGTCTTAGAAAATCTTTACAGGAGTCTTTAAAAGAAGGGTTTAAGGGCACGTAGAAGATGGAATTTCGCCCACCTTCTTTTTTTGGCATACTGCTGATACTTCATTCTGTGGAAGGAGTGAAAGGAATTGAGAAAAGAAGAGTACCATATGCCTTTTTAGAGCATACTTGAGTGACATGAACAGAAGGAGAATAAGAACAAAACCTAAATTTTACAAAATTACATCATCATAGTAGAGTTGGCCAAGGATAAGCAATATGAAACGCTGAAACATGAAACATGTTTGTGATTTAGGATTGGAAGGATGTAAATTTCAATCTATGAGTTTTAAAACTTGTTGCAAGTTGGTTTAAGGTTGCTTGCCTGGAATGAGTTAGAAAGCTATATTTGAAAACATCATTACTTAAACACTGTAGCTTTTGGAAGTTACACTTGTGAGATTACTAGCAAGATAAACGAGATTGCTGCTTTATGGCATGGCACATAAAATTTGATCTGTGTTCATTTCTCTTGATTATTCTTTTTACATGTTCTAAAGTTGTGTTATTAAAAGTTATTACACTTTTCCTTTGTGACTTAGAATATTTACATTGCCACTTGGTGGCCTCATTTCATCAGTAATAGAAGATAAAAATGTAAGTTAAGATCCTTTTTCTTCACAGGTGTGCAATTCAAACCTTAACATGATTTTCCTACACATCCAGGAGCAATATACCCCTTTTTGCAATGAATATGTGAATGCTGTAGTGATTGCTGTTGTAGTTCTCAACTGATGAATCACTGATGCTGGGGTGGTCACACTTAAGAGCTCCTCAGTAAGGGTAGAACTGAAATGAATGATTTTTCTCCCCATTCTTCCTCTCCCATCCTTGAAGTTTTAATGTTCCAATCAAAACAAGCAGAGGATCTTGTCTGCTACCAATAATTTAACTTCTCTTTTTTTTTTTTTTTTAGGACAGGAATTTGTTCTGATTTTGCCAGGCTTCTTTCCTGCTTGTTCTGCATCCTTAGTTCTTATTTTTAAGATTTTATTACTTGAAAATGTTTTTCTGTATCACTTTTGTGAAACTATACCCAAGTCTCTGTGGTTCCATGTTATTTATATAATTAGCTGTGTTACAAAATGCTAGTTTGTTGTTGCTGGGTTTTCTGGTTTAGTGTACTTCTATCTGGGTTCAAGGCAAGCAAATATTTATTATATCGTGCTTGGGACATGAATTTATAAAAATTTCCTGCCTTGCAAGCTTCTTGTCAATTCCCCATGCCTTGCAAACTCAATAATAGTAGGCTGGCTGAGTGGATGGTGAGGTGGATTGAGAACTGGATGAATGGCCAGGTCTCAGAGGGTTTTGAGCAGTGGCACAGGGTCTAGTTGGACTGTCACTAGTGATATCCCCCTAGGTTCAATCTTGGAATTGTTTAACTTGTTCATTGCTTACTTGGATGAAGGGGCAGACGCCTTAGCAAGTTCACTGATGACACAAAGCTGAGAGGAGTGGCCGATACTCTGGAGTGCTGTGCAGCCCTTCAGAGGGACCTTGACAGGCTGGAGGGACTGGAAGAGCAGAACCTTTTGAAATTCAACAAAGACAAATGCAGGGTCCTGTAGGTGGGGAAGACTAACCCCACACACCAGTACAGGCCAGGAACTCACCTGCTGGGAGGTTACTCTGAGGAGAAGGACCTGGGGTCCTGGTGGACAATGAGCTGTCATGAACCAGCAGTGCCCTTGTGGCCTTGCAGATCAATGGTATCCTGGGGTGCATTAAGAAGAGCAATTCCAGCATTTCCAGGGAGGTGATCCTGCCCCTCTACTGAGCCCTTGTGAGGCCATATCTGGAGTGTTGTGTCCAGTTCCATACTCATCAGAATGAGGAAGAAATGGAGCTCCTGGAGTGGGTCCAGCAGAGGAGAACGAAGATGACTGGGGGACAAGAGCATCTCTCTTATAAGGAAAGCCTGGGAGAACTGAGTCTGTTCAACCTTGAAAAGAGGCAGCTGAGAGGGGACCTCACCAGTGTTTATGAGTATCTGAAGGGAGGGGGTCAAGAGGATGGACCAGGCTCTTCTCAGTGATAGGACTAGCAATAGGACAAGAGGCAACAGGGAGAAATTGATACACAGGAAATTGCACCTTTAATATGGAGGAAAGAACTTCTTTGCTGTGATGGTGACTGAGCATTGAAACAGCTTTCCCAGAATAGCTGTGGAATCTCCTTCTCTGGAAAAGAAACCACCTCTTCAGAAGCCATCTGGGTGCAATACTGAGTAATGGACTCTAGGGGACTGCGTGTGAGCAGAGAGGTTGGACCAAACGACTTTCCAGCCTCAACCATTCTGTGATTGTGTGATTCTGAACCCACAGTCTCACACTCTGCTGGCTCAAGGCTAGGTACTGCCTGAGAGCAAGAAAGTGCACTGTCACCCAGCTTCAGTCTTCCCTTGTAATTTTTTTGCAAAATCCATGTAGGTCTTTTGCAGTTGAACAGCTCCAGATAGCCCCAGGTCTTCTGTCACACACTACAAGACATATTGCAAGCTGTAACAAAAAGACATCTAGTTAATACACAGGTAATGATTTATGGCTAAAATGTTGGATTCTTGCAACAGTGCTTGACTGTCCTCTAAAATTACCTTACTAGATTCAAAGTTTCTTCATTCTTTCCTGACCTTAGTGGTTGTTGATTCTCTGAAGTAATATATCCTTTCACTGCTTGGTGCCTACTCATGATATTTTTATTTTTTTTTTAGCTACTTGCTCAGTTTTCTGGGATTCCTTAATGTACATATTATAAAGATTCCAGCTAGCCCCAGGCTGCTGATATTCTGGATATTATAATTCTGCTAGTGTAAGTGAACATTGCAAATGTTTACCCAAAATTACATAGATGAGAAACATTCCATGCTTATTTCTCTACACAGAGCACAATCTTCTGACAATGTCTGCTGAAATACAAAGAAACAATTACATGTATCTGTATCTGGTGTTATAGATCCTGAAATTATGTAGTGGTTTACATTTGCCAATTTGAATTTCCCAGCCAACACACCAAATAATGTGGTGGGTTTAGCATTGGCTAATGTCACCAGTGCTCTTACTCATTTCTTGCTGTGAGATATATATCAGGAGAAGGGCAAAACAGGCTTTAAACTTAAAAGGTATAAAGAAACTTTATTAACAGGACTGCAAGAATAAGCATCAGAATAAAACCTCCAGAACACCTTTCCTCCCTGTGCCAAATGTTTTCCTTTCCCAACTGACAATATAGAGACAAAACCTGGGATGTTAAAGCAATACCAACTATACAATAGCCTTTCATCAGTTCTGATAGGGAGAGGAGTTTTTTCTTGTCATGCTATGGAGACTTCTCCACAAGACACAGTTCTATTGTACCTTTTCATTTCCACAAATAGCAGCTGCCCAGGAAAAAAGCTCTGCATCATGAAATTCCTCCCATTTTCACAGCCCTCCTAGAGATGTGTCCATGGGACATGAACTCATGGGGTATTATTTTAAGGATGAGTTGTTCAAAGGCAAAGGTTCTCTTCATGTCTCTGTGATCATCTCTGGGAACAGAGTTTTTCTTCTTCTCTCCCTGGGGGCAAAGGATCTTCACCACTCTCATCTCTCTCTCTGTTTAAGCTACTCCTGAGATTATAGATACTTCAACATCTGCTTGGCTTTATCAATGGATGCCTTCGCTCACATCTACAGTTTGAACACTTCATCCCCCCATACTCTCTCATGAATTAAAGGAGATATTTCAGTATATCATTGTCCATCTCCACAGCCCTACCAGAGAATATTTCAGCCCCATTCAGCATGTCCTCATTTTCCTTCCATCTGAGGTTTGACTCTTTCTTTACTGACCTTGGTGTTTTCATGTTGTCTTTCTCTGTGTCATCGTTCTTTTTCTCTCCCTGGAGAGAGGAACAAGGTCTGCAGGTCTCATCTGTGTAGTGAAAGGGTTAATATCCTGCCCAGCAGCCGCAGTACTCCCAGTGCTGTATTTTGGGCTGCACTGGGTGCCTTTCTCTGCCTGGCAGCCGCTGGGAGGGGCGGATGGTCCTGGCTCAGCCTGGAGCTGTTGGTGAGGGCCAGGGAGGGTTTAGTGTCAGTAAGATATCAGCAGCCATGGGCTGGCCCAGACTGGGGCCAGGCTCCTGCAGCCTCCATCTCCCGCCTGGGAGCCGCTGGGGTCCGGCCTGGCCTTCCCCAGGCCACACAGGCCATGGAGGAGCAGAGCCAGCCTCACCAGAGCTCCGCTACCTTCTGAGGCCAGAAGCCAAGAGAAAGTTCCCAGGCTTGTGGTTTTTAAAATGTGGATCTCACAGAGGTGGATCTGATTTCTAAATGGTGCAAAATGTTGTCAGTTCTCAGAATTAGCCAGCTATTGGCCTTTGCCATGCACAGAGGAAGCTCCCAGCAGCTTCTCTCAAAGAAATCAGTTCCGTGGGTGTTTTCTTACTTTAGTCCCAAATGTCAATCAATGTGAAACCACCACAAATCATTAGCTGTTTAGGTTCACACTGATGTAGCTACTGCTGTTGTAGGAGCAGTACTCTGTTTCCATTGTAGAACCTTCTTCAGACCGCATGTCTGTGGGACAGGTCTCAGTGACTATAACCCTGTTTCTTACATGCCTTTCTGAATCAGTTAAAAGCCCATCAGTAATGCCCCTTACCTTCCTTCACTGACTGATACATCTTTTCAGGCAATAGCAATGTGGGTTGTGCATGTGCTGTTTTACAATCATCTCTATGCCTTCTTCAGTATAGGATCTTGGCCTTCATTTCTCCTAGAATTACAGCTCTGTTCCATTTCAATCGTTGACACTTCAGCCATCCTACACTCTGATTGTCCCATGTGTGTGTTGGTGATTACTGCTTAAAGGCTTGAAGATTCTACTGATACTAGTAGGTTAACAATGTTAATAGTACTCTCTACTTCCAGTGCCTTTCTTTCTCTAAAACTGGTATTTTTGCTACTTCTATCCATGTTTTTATTCCCTTGTGACATTGTTACATCTCAGGCAAATAATATGCAATTATTTATTTATATGTATTTTTACTTCATGGGGTTTGAATGTTGCTTATAATACATTCCAGTTACGATAACTCAGAAGTCAAAGTTTCTGCATAATAGTGTTCAAAATTCCAGTCACAATTTCTACTCCCTCTAAAATGGTGTCCATAAAAACTCTTGGTTGTACTCAGTCACATGAAATCCATTTATGGATCAGTGTTGCAATGACCCTTTAATAAAAGCAGTATATTTGGTCTTCCTTAGAAAAGTCAGATAAGTGCTTTGTTCATAGTAACATGCACTCTAATTATTTTGTTGCTACTGGATAGTATTTGTACACATAAAATTTTGAATTTTTTCTCAATTGGAGCTGTTTAAAAAAGTTAACCACACCAAGAACAAAATGCTGTGAAGTAAATATTTAATCTCTTTTTTTTTTTTTTTTAATTTTTGGTTTCACTTTTGGTTTTCACAGTGTTCACTTTGGTTTTTCTTAGTTTAACTGTCTCTTGTGATTTCCACTTGCATTTCAGTTGCTGAGGTTGTTCAGGTTCCATCACAATTGTTGTGCGTTAATTTGGTTTTTATCCAAGTAAATAGAAATAAAATACACAAGTTAAATTTGTATGCTGCTTCAAGCACTCATAATACATTCTTTTAAAATCAGAGATATTTGTTAAAATCACAAGATTATTTTTGGCATTGTGGAATATAGATGCTATTATCTAGCCCTCACATTTGTCTCCCACAGTTTTAAAGTAGTGGAGACAAGTATCTAATGTTTTCATTGTCTTTGGTACAAAAGTGTTTTCCACTGTCACTACAGGTAACGTCTATTATCAATAAAGTGAAGAGCGCTTACTACTTCCCTTGTTATGTAAGCAAATATTCACAATTTTGTACCTAACATAGTTAATAATAAAAACAGAAACAGACAAACTTTACTCAGACAAAACTTAATAATTAATTTATGCTGCTTCTTTTAAAAGCCGCTGTCAATAATTCTGTTGAGGATTCCTTTATGTACTCTTAAATTTTAATTGCAACATTTATAACATAACATTCTTGCTTTTGTTAGCTTATTTACCTTTGATTAAAATCAAAACTGGAACTATTTAGGCTGTTTTCCTTTTATGAGTTTATCTTCATATACATGAGGTTCTGCTTTGTTTATAATTGGAGCTAGTTCATCCCATTTACAGTTTAGACTGTAAACTTGTGTGGAAAATATGCAGCATTACTTTCCATCCTCCTTGCCATTCTGCACAGTAGTGGTTCAGTCTTGTGTGTTTATTTGTGCATTGAGCATTCTTTCCCATCTGAGTTGCTATAGCAACATTAATCTCTTTCTATGTGTTTAGATAGGGTCAGTAGCCATTCTTTAGTTAAAACATGAGGCAGACTTTTTTTCTCCCAGACATAGCTCTAAATCACATGAAATTGGGAAAAGCTGTGACTCACAGGTCATTGCAATGACCAGAAGATGCAGTATCCCAAACCTTTCTGTAATTTTTCACCTTTTGGCATAATGCTATTTTTATAGCCCCATTGAGCCATTCAATTTACCTTGAATGGCAAATTCACAGCTACATGGAGCCTTTCTTTTCTTCACAGGCTTCCACATAATTCCTTGATGATTTTCCTGGAATATATGTTCCTTGTCTCAAATAAATTTATTGGTTTAAATTGCATCTGGAAAATACAATGAAAAATGTCTGCTTGGTGGTACACTTGGTTATAGCTTTCTTTACTGAAATAACTTTGTCAGTTAGTCTAGGATTAGGAAACCATGTTTACTTCCACCTTGCATGGTATGTGGGACTAAGATGGGACTGCACCAATTCTGGCATTTGTATCCTAGTCCTTGTATCCTAGGTTGTTATCCTGAATTTGGCTAGGATAGAGCTCATTTGTTTCTGATATTTCTCACTGATATTTTGGCTGTTGCTAAGTACTGCTTACCCTAATTCAAGGACTTCATAGTGTCTCATGTTCTGCCAGTGAAAAGCTGCATGAGAAGCTTGGGGCAGGAGGAGGACAGTCAGGACAGCAGACCTGAGATGGCCAAAGGAATATTTTCCACCACATGTCATATAAGGTGAGGGAGTTGTCTGGGAGGAGCCGATCACAGTTCAGGGACGGGCTGAGTATCGGTTAACAAGTGGTGAGCAGCTATCTTGTGAGTCACCTGTTTCTCCTACATTTTATGTCCCTCTCTCTCTCTCTCTCTCTCTCTTTCATTATTATTCCCATTACTGTTATTGTTGTTGTTGTATTTTACTTTGCCTCAGTTATTAAAGATTTCCTACCTTAACCCACCAGTTTTTACTTTGTTCCAGTTCTGCTCCTCATTGCACTGGGCAGAGAGTGAGCGAGTGGCTGTGTGGCATTTAGTTGCCATCTGGAATTAAACCATGGCAAAAATGGTTTATGAATTCTCTAATGTATTAATTTTATTTTTCTCCTAGTGGAGGTATTCACCACAGCACAAACTAAGCAATTATATACCTGATGCCTTGGAGAGGCTACCTGGAACAGAATCTAGATAGTGTTAAAGGAATAAAATAGGTATTAGAAAAGCCTTCAAAGGATACACCTTGGGCAGTACAAGAGCCCAGCCGTGGCTACACCCAAGATGGATGACAGGTCACAAGTTTTCACACTTTTATAAGATTTGGTCCTTTTACATATTAGGGTTAGTTGTCCAATTACAGCTTCAGGTTATGAAGTTCCATCCTCCCAGGCTGCTCTCCTCAATTTGCTGTTTATACTTTTTGGGCCTAAAGCTGCAGCTGTGTCCTTGGTTCTCAGGCTGGAAAAGGATTGTTTAGTCTAACTACACTGTGAAGAGGACTTGGTAACGCTTTATATGAAGTTCAGAGTTATATACCAAAGCAGTACCAAATCTGGAAAATATGAAAGCTAAAACGTAAGGCATCATACTCATCTATCTTCATATTTGGTCAACTAACTACCTTCTAATAATCCCTTTTGCATTCAAGCACTCTCTACATGATATTGCTCATGCACCTATTGGAACAAATCTATTTAAAGTGTACGTAGTGTTTGTTATGTACAAGTGTTCTTTACCTGGTTTATCTATGTTCAGGATTTCCTATCCACGATGAAGAGGCTACCAGATTTCTGTTCTGTGTTTGTAGGTAATTTTTATTCTACTTTGGTAGCCAAATAGTTAAAGCTTGATGTATCCAGTCTGAAACTAAGTATGAAGCTAGGTCATTTCCTTTGGGTTTCTCTTTTGACATCATTAGCAGAGCTTGTGGTTCTGTTGCTTGTGCAGAGTGAAGGCAGACAGCTCTTTTTATTTTTCCCAGCATATCTAATAGAGGATTTCCCATACTTTTGATAAAAACTGGAGCTATTTTTGAGCCACACTGAATAACCTGTGGCACGAAGTCAATAAGGGAGCTTTTATCCGGTGAGAGACACATAAACAGGTAAAGTGCATTTCTGTTCTTTTTAGTGGCTAAAAAAGCTATAGAGCTAGTGTTAAAGTCTTGCCTTATTCTACAGAAAGATCTCATTTATAAAAGCCAATGTGTATCCAGTTAGCCTAGGTTTGATATATATCCAGTTGTACTTTTCCACTGATTATGTACTTCAATGGAGTATGTGTGATATGTACTTTAGTGGAGCATGTGTAATACAGACTACTGCAAAAGAGCCTCTACTGATGTATATCCAAAATTAATTGCCTATACTAATGCTAAACCTGATTTTTAATACAGAATACAGTTTTTTTTTCCTGCAAATCATAAGAATCTCAAATTGCACTGGCTAAATAGGAAACAAAATAAGTCAAGTGTTCTGTTTAGTGTTATACAAATTTCAGGCTTACAAACAACCTGAGAGGTGGCTATATTATTTAAGTGTTAAAATCTCACTTTTAGCTTTTTTTCTTTGCTTTTAACCCTGGACAAATCAGATGTTAAAATAATAGGTCTCTGTACTAAGATCTTACTTTCCAGTAAACTTGTTGATGGTGGATTGCAGTCCTTCCTCTGCCATTAAAACACAATTTCTATTTTTTCACATTTTAAATTACAGACACAAAACTTGAGGAAATTCTGTTACCCAAATATCCACTGTTTTTACTTCCTCCGGATTCTTAATAACAAAGCATCAATGACTTGCAGGAATCACTCCACCCTCACCTCCCACTGGTCAGGCCCAACTTCACAAACATCCGTAGCAAAATCTGCAGCTAATCCATTTTGTTTCAATAAGACTGTGCCAATAGTTCCCGGTGTTCCTAAAAGGGATCCTCCCACACTCCTGAAGGAACAGGAGAAGGAAACTCCTGAACTTGGCAGCTATTTAACTTCAGGCAGAGATCTTAATACAGGTACTTAAACATCCTTTAATGCATATAATGCAGTAAGTTTTATTATATTCCCTCTTTCTTGGGTTATAGCTGGAAAAAATATTTGTTGAAGAGTGGTTATTGACACTACGGTATCAATTCACATCATGGCACTAGTGGTAGTTAATGTTCTTCCCTTGACCACCCAGTACTAATATTGTTATTGGCCGTTTCCACTGGTTATATTGTGATTTTACCTCTAGACCAGGGGCAAGTAGACAGCTGAGTCTCCCTAGTCTTTGTTATTGAGAGGAAGAGATGATGTCTGAGGGCTTTGTTGAGAGGGACCTATTATTTCTGTAGTTTTTATTCCTTGTGATTTTTTATTTGCTTGACAAAATGAGATAGCAAGGAATTTATGTATTCTAACCCATTTTCTCAAATATTTGCCTCTTCTCAATTTTTATCTTGTTTCCTTCCTGCAGTTTCATTGGTGTCTGCAAAAGGAAGTTTTTATCATACTGTCCAAGAATATTTTGCAGTTACCATTACCACCTCTTTTCACATAAAGAGCTAAAGCCACACTAAAGACTGTTTTTCTATTCCTTTGTAATTTTATTTTAAATGGAGGCTGTGGGTCATGTAAGACCATATTTCTCAAAATTGCAGTCTGTAATGTCTACAGTGTGTAGACCTTTTATTAGAGCCACAGGACTGGGATTTCCTTTTATTCTTTCTTATCTTCATTACCTTGTCCATTTTCCATCCATACCTCCTGAAGCCGAATTTGTAGTTCTTCCCATTGTGCTTGACTCACAGGTCCAATACTTACTCTTCCTAACTTAAGTCTTGTACTGCTGCTACTTAAAAGCCAGTGCTTCTGTTTGGTCAGATACATTCCCAGATACCTATACCAACAATTATCCCAGGATTCACAGTATTATACATCTCATAGCATTCTAGGTGGAATAACCTGCTAGCCAAGTCTCTTGTCATTCCTTAGATAACTGTTCTGAGACATCTACCTACTAAATTTCTTACAGGAAATTGTGCCTGCAGTATAGCTGATAATAATACTCCATTCTGAGGCTGAGTAATCTTTACTAGTTAAGGGAAGCTAATCCTTTAGTCCCAAAAGCCCCATTTTAAAAGTTTCTGAATTCAGTGGCCTCAAGTTTTAAGCAAATACTCTTGCTTGCTCTACAGTCAGGTCAGCTGCTATTGTTACAAAAATCTCCCAGGGGCAGCACAACCCAAGCAGGAGTAACCAGTGGGTGCATTTTTTTACCATTGTTCTGGTTTTAACTGCATCATAAAAGCCTATTTTGTTGTCACTGTAACCTGAATTTTCAGTATAGTTGTGGTCTGAGTTTCCCTTACATCCTTGTATGTATAGTTGACTGTTGTGTTCTGGGTGACTGGTATTGAAATAAAAGAACTTTCTGAGTGTGCAGAAATCCATCAGTGTAGTAGAGGTTTCAGGGTGTGTCTTCAAGTTAGTAAATGGTTCACTGCAGAAATTATAAGGTCAACCTAGCAATCAAAAACTGAGAATCTACTTTTAAAGACCATTAGACTAGTATTATACACCCAGATCTGAAGAGAGAAAAAAGCCTGAATGTTCTTATTATCAGCTAGATCAAAACTGATGCACAGCAGAGGTTGGTAACATTTGCCATTATTTCCACTCTTATTTTGCTGATATAGAACATATACATATATTTTTTTCCTTTTTTGTTGTTCACCCCTCTTTTTCGTGTATTAATCTAATTATATACAAAGAAGAAGAAGGGGATTTTCAGAGTTGAACAATGCAATTATTCTTTTCCTCTATTTCCTATCTTGGTTTAACACTAATGTATGTATGAATCATCTTATATGGCAAGACAATGAAGTCCTTATCTGTATCCATGTGATCTGTTGGGAGGAGATCAGTTTACTTAGTTTACCATTGTCAAAATAGCCACTACTATGAATATTTGTAGAAGCACAAAGGATGTTTTGATGACTACCATAGTGGTGGCTCATAAAAAGAAACAAGATAAGTTTAACTGTTCTTGGGGTTAAGATGTTTATGGGGAACTTCTTACTATGAAATATTGAGATAAGCATTATTCTGCCTGCCCAGATTCACCCTCTTGTGAAACAGAGGAAATTGTCAGTTCTAATGCTGGATTTAATGGAGCAAGGTGAACTCTGTACCAAATTAAATGTGATAACACAATCCGACCCCCAGTGCATGAAAAGACCATGCACTCATGATGACTTAGACTTAGTTCCATTTTTAGACCTTGAGGAAACATGTACACATACTTTCCCTGAAAGACCTACCACTCTTGAATGATTCAGTTGATATATGAATATAGGTGGAAATCTATTAGGAAAGTAGGTTGTAAGTATGTTCTGTGAAGCAATACACCACATCAGTGTTCAAAAAGAGATTTTGTCACATATATATTTGGAACAAAATGAAGTACTGTATTTCAATAATTTATGTTCTTGTAAACATGCAATTTCATATACACAATAGATTATCCAATTGGTGTGTGAGAAATTCTTCTGGTCCTTTCAAATATAGTAATAAGCATCTTTCTTTGCTCAGGTGTTCCATAAATAACCTAGGCAGATACATTCTCTTCCCTCATGTGCACCATACCATGGAATCAGTTTCATTATAGGACTTGGCCTGGTTTTAGTCACGCCTGCTTATAACTTCCAGCTCAGTGGATGTCTTCATGAACTGATTGTCAGCCATGCATGATCACTGAAGAAATAATCTGTCTTCTTTACAGTGTGGGATAATTTAGCAATATATTCATCCTCAGACTCTACAAAAAATCCTGTAATGTCTTCTGCAAATGGCCCATGACATAGAATCACTGCCATGTTTTTGACTCTATTGCTTACATAAAAGGCTTTTTTTGCATGCCAAGTCCCATAGACACTCACCAGAGTTAGTTAAAAATGATCCATTTCCTAAATTTAGTTCTGCTTCATAGTACTGACTACTCAAAGAACCCCAGAGGATGTTCCCGTTGAGGAATCTCAGTAGCATTTAATAAGGATACCTTGCCCACAGGAAACCTCTGGATCCTTAGGGTATTTGCCTTAGGTTCTGTAATTTCTATGGGAACAGCATTCCTTGTGTGCCAGATGCAGACAATGAATACAAGGAGAGTAGACTTCTTCTTACAGTAGTAGGTATCTTGGTTTGACTTAGGTGCTTGAATGAGATGCTTAGAGTTGTTTCCTTGAACATTTTCCATACAAATTAACTAATTTGCTCTCAGTGGGTGGTGGTATGGAAACAGAACTGCTCTGAATGCCTTATTCAATCAGGGTGAGCTGTTAATCATTCATGATTTATTGTTGACTATCAAAAGAAATCAAGTCATTACATTTAGTATCACGGCACTCACAGAAGGTCACGTGTTGTTGCATGCAAGCTGAATGTAAACTGTACAGAGGTCATGACACAGGGCTGAGTCAGAAAGAGTGCAAAGAGTGAGGAGGTTGGAACAGGTGCAGAGATCACTTTGTTCCTTCAATTATCATTGTATGGTGCTGCAACACTTTGAGTGTCCACAAAGCCTTGTGGTGCATGGGTCCCCATATCAACTTTTTGGGGAGTCACCTGCCAGTCCTTCTGACTCTAACCTGCAGCCTTTATCTCCCATTCTGTCTGGGAAATAGTAAATCATGTTGAGATTTCACTGTCCACACAGGGAAGGGGAGGAACATTGAGGAAGACCTTGAGGCTTGCTAATTAGTTAAAAATCTTGTATGGATGCTTTCTTCTGTTTCTTAGGAAGGTCTGAATTTACTAATATTGGCCATGATTAGCCAAACTCATATGAGTAATATGAGTTAAAAACTTAGCTTAAGTTTCATTGATTGGATAACAGTTTAAAATGTTACATCACTTTTGCACAAAGTTTATACTTAGACATGAGTAAGAAATAAATAAGAAAAACACCATGAAATCTGGATTTGCAAGGCAAAAGTCTAATAAATTCAAGTTTCATTGGGAAGTGTAGGGGAAAATGTTTTTTCCCTTAACAAGGGTAATATCTGTGGATAGAGCTATAAACTTTGTTGCAATCAAAATACATTTTAATGATTTTGGGATGAATTCATGGAAATTAAGATTAATGATCCATTATGGAATTAGAGAAATGGAGACTTAAGAGAAAATGCAGCTAAATTAATCAGACATTAGAGCATCTAATCTGAGTCACTAGCTAGACTGCAGGTAATTGCCTTTTCAGTTACTGTGGCCACAATGTAGCTGACCACAAAATAGAGAAATCTGATTTTCCAACTGCTAAAGTCCTGCATGGTGAGAGCATTATTTCCTTCAATCTCTTTAGAAGTGTTTCTTGCAGAACGATCACATGCAGATGTATCTTGATATTATAGATGGAATCTTCCTGGTGAGTCCCCCTGGATTGTTGTCAGGCATCACTGGTATTGATATACAAGGCAGAGGTGTGGCACATGGCAGATGTTTTTGGAAGCAGAAATTATATGAGAGAGCATTGCCTCCATTGTCTGTGGTTATGGCTGTTTGAAAGGTTTGTAGCTTGTGAACATATGTCTGCACTGTGACCAATTGCCTGTAGAAACACATTTACCTTAGAGTGCACAATCATTTGTTTTACAGTAAACATCAAAAAGGAACAAAGCAATTTCACTGTGGTTAAAGACTAACATGCAGAACATGGTTACAGTGCCCTAATCAATGTCTTATGAGATTAAGTGATTATTTCTTGTCATTTCACCAGACTAACAAAATACAATGTCTAAGATCAATTAAAATAAGTATACTCCCATACTGCTACAGAAAATGGAAGTTAAATTACTTACAGAAATTAAGAATATTTGCCTATTATTTAAATAACCCCTAGTTTGGGGCAACTTTCCTGAAAAAAAATCAAAGCTTTCAATCAGCTTGTGTCCAGAGGATAGTAATGTCAAAGATCATTAGCACCAATTCTGCATACAGGGGTTATAGGAAATGGGGCAGGGGGACAGGGTGAGGGGGTGTTTGTTTGGGGTCTTGTTTTTGTGGGGTTTTTTTGGGGGGGTTTATTTGCTTGTTGGGTTTTTTTGGGGTTTTTTGTTTGTTTTTTGCATTTTTTTTTGTCCAGAGAGGACAGGCCACAATTGTGAAAGCAGCATTAAAATTTTGAAAGTACTATAAAGTGAAGTGGAAGTTCTTCCTATTTGTTTTGGACAGGGAAGAGGTAACAGGTCTAATTTATCTCAAGGAAAATTCATGTTAGACATCCAAACACCTTCAGATAGTCTGAAGTTCTCCATATTTGCTTTTGGAAACTAACAATGGAGGTACAGATTTCAAACAGCTGTTAAAAATGGAATATATAATACTTGTGATCTGAAGGAAGGAGGATAGACAGGATGGCACTTTGACATTATATGTCTTCCACATATAATGAACAGTAGCTATAGAAATAAACAAAAACTTGACATTCAGTATTACTGGGAAGAAGCTGAATGTGGGGTTTTTCATTCTCCTAATTTCCTATGTGATCTAGACATTTCACAGATAGTATGGAATCAAATGCATATTTAGAAAATATGGCTTTGAATAGTATTGTACAAGGGAATAAGTCAATGGCTTTGATTTGTGTATAAAATATAATATTAATGCTGTTATATATTTCATATCTAGTGAGTTTGTGAACTCCTTTTTTTGTTTTTCAGGTGTTCAGCTGTCTGTGATCCAAGACAGAGGTGTAACCATCTTTCAGACTTTTGAGGAAATTGCTTAATTTGAAGCAAGAACTGCAAACTTGATAAAATGGGCTTCTGCAAGGTAAGAAAGGTTTCAGACAGAGGTAAGACTCTTGAAATGGAGTTTAAGCATCAATTTAGGGATTCAAGAGAAAAAAACATGATCATGAAAAGAAATAAAATGTAAGGAAAAAGCAGGGCTTTGGAAGACAGTAGTTCAGTCCCAATGAGGATCCATTACAGGGGCATTAGAAACCAGCTCTACCCTACCTCACTGAGGATTTCTGGGCCAGCAAAGATTCCTCCTCTTTCTTGTTTCAGGGCACTGAACATACCAGCACTCAGTTTAGTATTTCATTAATTCAAGTTATCAAAAAATGGTAATATATGGTAACTAATGACTAACTGTTGAATGCTTTTAAGCTGTGTGTATTCAGTATTTACAAAAGGCTCTTTGTGCATGGCAAAAGGTGGTTGTCCAATCACAGCCACTCAGTGAGGGAAGGATTACTTTCACTGTTAAAATGTTACCAGGCATATCCTTGCCTGGAAAAGTTACATGGACAAAAATTGGGCGTGTGGTAATATTATATATTTTATTCAAATTTAAGTGGGAAAAATGTTTCATTTGTAAAATAAATTGTTTTCATTTGTAAAATAAAGTCCTGAATATTTTTAAAGCCCTGGTGTTCTGTACTATACGTCGCTAAATTCATTTTTCTAACTGTAATGTAAGTAATGATATAACTTAAAATGCAACTATCCAGCAAGGAATGATTATGTTTTCAGAAACAAGACTGAGTTTGTAAAGCTGAAAACTGGCACATTTGTAGTAGGAATGTAGTGACATTACTCTCTGGCTGTCCTCCTTATGAGAATAAACAACTAACCCCAAATCAAATCACAGACAATAAGAGTGTTTTGGACATTTTAAAACATGCTTTTCAGAATAGATTTGCCTTTTAAACACAAATAGAAGCTTGATGCTTACATTAATTTGATTTTTCTCATGCTTCATCCAGGAAGAATAAAATGTCCAGCAACTACAATAGGCACTACTGTGTAGCCAAATATACAGCATAGTTAAAGGAACACTAAATAGTCAGTTTCTGACAGTATAATAATTCCCTTCATGTAGGACAACTCTCATCAATAGAATGGTATCTAAGCTAGAAAAATTCCTTTACAGAATATTATTATTTTCCTGCCCTGACTAACAGGCTGCTATAATAGAACAGGAGTTCTCCTAATACCATAAAGTAGAGGCTCTTCACAGTTGTTTTGATTTATGCTAGAATTGAATGTCATTGAGGAATCATTACAGAACTCCTGCAATCCTTTCCAGCATTTTGCCTACCTGGCTCTTTTTGGAAAATCAAACTTTCCATCTTTAAAGTAAATAGACAAAAAAAGTAGTTTGCGTGATATTCTCTGGTCACAATATATGCAGATGTTGAAGTATTTCTTGTTTCTTGTCTTGTTTACTACTTTTGTTAATAAGTATATAAAAAAAAAGGTTCTTTTTTTAATATTGTTTATAAAATTTTGAAGGCATCGTGCCATCATTTCACAACAGTTTGTCTCTGATATCAAAGTTAGAGTAACATTTCTGTGTCAGTAGTTCAAATACCATGTATCAATTGGTGATATGCTGGCCTGCATCATACAAAAGAATGCATAGATCCAATGTGTGATTTGTGGGATGAGATTTTCTCAACAGAATTTATTTTTTAGAAGCATAAGTAGTTGAAACTTCACCACAAAACCTGAGAGCCCTATTTTTCAAATGCTTTTTTCTGCAGTTTCAGAAACTCATATCTCATGATCAATTTGTTAATAAAATATTGAGACAATTTGACACAAGATGGGGGTTGGATAAGTAAATTTAGACAATTAAATACATGGAAACAGTCTGAAATAATGAGTAGTAAGTATAGTAGAGGATGCTCTCCATATACCTAACTTAACTAATTCAAAAATTATGTTATGATCATGCAAACTACAACTTAAATAACAGAGTTATACTGAAAAGTCTGGTGAATGTTCTATAAAAGCAATGACTCAAAGAAGGATTTAAGGTTTAATTTATTGTACCAATACAATCTCTCATTGTACTGGAGTGCCCAAGAGGCACATTCAAGCCATGGATTTATAACACGTAAGAGAAAGGAATTAACTGTTCTTCAGTCTACAGAATTAATGTCGACAGAACATTTCAAGGGGCCTGTGATCATCTTTCAAACATGTGAAAAGTATTTATGCTTAAAAATTCTAAAAATGATGTGTGAATATAATACAGAAACAATAAAAGTATATCAGGCAAAGGGAATTGGCTACTATCTTAATAAAGAGGGAATTGAATATACCTTCTGAATATATATTTAGTATATGGATAGATAGATAGATAGATAGATAGATAGATAGATAGATAGATAGATAGATAGATAGATAGATAGATAGATAGATAGATAGACAGGTAAGTATTTTCACATAGAAAATATATGTGATGATGCAGAGCTTCACAGAAATGGTAATATCCAAGAGGTATTGTTCTATCTTCAGCTAAACAATGTCTTTGAGGGGGAATGGAGGATAGAAGCAGTTTGCCAATAGGTGTAATAAATTTATGACCATTTGCAAATTTTAGTGTAAAATTTCTGCCCTGGTGACATCAAAGATTGGCTAAAGCTGAGGGTAAGCTGTTGATTTAACCAAGTAACTGATCTAAGGGAAGACAGTATTTTTCAAACACTGGTTTTATGAATCCTGCTAATATATTTAGGGCAAAACCAGTCACCAGACTTTCGATGAAAAAATATTTCAGCTTGAAGGAGATTT
The DNA here is from genome assembly GCF_001522545.3 of Parus major. Classification (NCBI taxonomy): domain Eukaryota; kingdom Metazoa; phylum Chordata; class Aves; order Passeriformes; family Paridae; genus Parus; species Parus major. Next base: position 21,009,243 of record NC_031769.1, on the reverse strand, counting down.
ACTGGCACCCATATTGTTTCTAGGTGGTTTTGTACATTTTTGGTTGCGAATCAGCTACTGTGTTCACCTACACATTTTTAATATACTCAGGCAATGTGCAGTAGTGATGCCTCAGATTCTTCTGTTGTTGGTTTATTTTACAGATTTAATCTCTTCAGGTTGAAATGACATATTCTCACCCAAATTGTCAGTTTTAAACAAGATATAAGAGATTAGAAGAAAGATTTAGTGATCTTCTCTGATTTCAAATTCACTGATTCTGATTCTTCTCTGATTTCAAATTGTGAAGCTATGTGACTGAACAAACTACAGAAGCCATAGAGAAGTTACAGAATTTTGTATCTTATTAAGTAGATGTAAAACACTGTATGTTTCACTGTTGGGAACGGCGACAAGCACAACACGGACTCTCTTGTGCATTGAACAGGAGAGCGAGGTTTATTACCTCAGATCTTCTTTTATAGACCCATACTTGAAAGTCCAGAAAGGTAAAACTCTTACTGGTTAGTAAACTAACACATTACCCTCATTGGTCAGTGGGGTACACCACCCCTCAACCTTCTCTTGCAAGAAAACAAGGAACAGACAAACAGCACCTGCAAGGCTGTCTTCTATCTCTGAGGATTGTTTTAATTCCTCCTTATGAATTCCCAGGCCACTTTTTCAGGTGAGACTGAGAAAGTTATGTGGCCTGCTTTTCCACAGGCACTATGCTCCCTGCTTCTGCTCATCTTTAGCATCCATAAACTGTACTTCCCCAACTTTCCCACTTTTTAATATCAATTTAGTTGCTTCAGCTCCTAGTGTGATAAAACCAGTTGTTTTTCATTTTCTTTGCATTACTGTATGCAGGCAAAAGAAACTCTGGTAAAAATCGTTCTTCTGTTTTATTTCTACTTCCATTTCTTATCATGATTGCACTGCAGTAGCATTGAGACATTACAATGAGATAACAGAACATTCTGACAAAGCTCTTAGTTCTCTGTATCTTTCACTTAAGGCAAAAGAGTCATGAAAGAACTGCATATACTATTTTTTTTTTTTAATCAATTGACTTTTCTTTAAGATTCTTACTTTAGGTTTTTTATTTTGGTTCCCACTGAAATAATTGGACCAGTCCATTAAGATGAAGACCAGGAAAGCATTTAGGCACACAAGTTAAAGCCCAGTATCCCCAGTAACTGCTGGGAATAGTATTATATATTATAATAATATAATATATTATTCTATATAAATATATCACAATGACTTTTGATAAACATACAATACTTATTAACTCATTATAGTCTGCTTGACTGGCAATGCTAAACTACTCTTTCTAAAGCAATCCTCAATCTAATAAGACTATTTGTATTCCAAAATATTATAAAAATACCGTTCCACTAATATTTTGAGATTACAGGCATGCATGGCAAAAAGGAACAAAAATAATTTCTTCTGGGCAATTATGAGATTAAGTAAATTTGATGTGAATAAAGTGATAGAATATCTACAGAAAAAATCATACAAGCCTACCTGTCTTCTAAGACAAGAATTTTTTATTTAATTTTTTGTAAATTTTACTTCTGTAAAAGTGTGAGCATGTCTACTTTAATACATACTTTGAAATAAGGGTTATGAAGTGCAACTAATTTATTTAAACATTTTAAAGAGTTGTTATTTTCATAACAAGTAATGCCTTCAGATGCTGATAAAAACAATATATTCTATAATAAAACAAATGGCTCATTTCAAACAGTTTAGAATATGAACATACATTCAAAAATCAGAATACTAATTAGGCAAATTTCTGCTTACCAGAGCTATTTCCAAAACATTTCTTAATCGAGTTTGAAACTCATCTTGCTGTTCTGCAGTGCTCAGATGAGAAACTATATCCACTGTAGTAAACTCCTGTTTTCTTTCATGCTAGATGAGTGGTATTTTCCTGGATTAGACTTAGAAGATGGGAAAGGAAGCAAAAGATTATAACAATGTTTTGGTGTAACCTGGTTTCATTCTCACTGTGTATTCAAGAATGGATTCATCCTTAAGTGCAACAGTTACTTCGACCATTCAGCAGCATCTCTAATAAGGTAAAGAGGAATTCCTTTCAGTTTTAGGGGCATAAGTAAAACAACAGTCCCTATAATAGGGAACTTTTTCTGGTGGAAGAATAAAATATTCAGGCTTGTTTTCCCAGGTGACAATGAAATATGCATGCATTCAAGGACTAGTATTATTCCCTTAGGAAAAGGGAGGTGCATGCCAAAGTGCATGCATTTTACTATCCAGTATAAACGAGGCTATTGGAATGGGAAGAAATCCAAGAGAAAGCTATTTGTTATCTCTGACTTACATAAGAGGAGCAAAGTCCAATCATGCTGCATTTCCTTAACCATATTAATTCTGTTCAGGTTTGAATAATTTTTCAGAGTAGTAGACACAAGCCGGGAACAACCTTTCACGGTATGTCAGTACTTTGGGGTTTTCTTTTAAATCAGAGATATTTTATAAATTCACTGATAATTAAAACTGGGATAAATCCAATTAACTTCATATTCTTTTAAATAAACATTTAATTTTTCATTTATTTTGTATATTTGCGCTGAATTGTAGAAAATATAATTTTTATATAATTCAAATGAAATTAAATGAATGACAGAGTTATCAAATGGATAAACAGAGAATACAAATGTTTGTAAGGAAACTCCAAACTTCTGAACTTCTTCCAATATGCTTATGCTCGTGCATTATGAATATTCACTTTGCAATATATGAGATTAATAACTTTACTGATTGTAATAAGTATACATATTTTTCTCTTAAACAAATGATTGTTGAGATTACTGTCCTCAGCTTAAGATTGTGTATTTCTCACTCAAATATTATTTTACAGGAAACTATTTCAATAAATTTAAAATGCCTTCTGAAGATGAAAAGAAGTATTCTGCAGATGGAAATAGTCATGAGATTGCTGCATTCAGCCAGGATCATGAATCTGAAGACAAAGAGTAAGTATTCTTAAACATAGTAAATATTCTGTATTGAAGCTTATTAAACTCCATTACTTTGTTTTATATGTTATTTAATTTTGTATTTTAAATCCTATTTTTACCTTATTTCGTTAGGAAAACCTAGTAAGAGAAAGCTTTGTATCAACGTAAGAGTAGCACTGATCGGCACATTTATTTCATGCAAAAGAACTATTTATTTTCTCCTTTAAAAGGACTAAGTGTCCACAGTAATTACTACAAAAACAATTAAAAAATATGACAAAAATTATGTTGTAATGGAAATATTGGATTAATTTATGTCATCTGCTAAAACTTTTCTTAATATTTTTAGTATGGCAGTGAATCAACATTTTACATACCTTGAAGATTTTATTCCCCATCCACTTTTTTGCGAAAGTTTTCCTCTCTTCTCTTTTGAAATCTATACAGTGCTTTAGTTCACAACTTCCCTGACCAGATAGTGGAACCACCAACCCCATTGGTGTTGTTTCATCCTTGAGAGGGTGAACTGGGAAGAACATGACTTAAATTTATAGAAGTTAGGAGGTGATGCAACTTATATTGCTAAATATTTAAATAGAAACAGCTCAAAAATTCTCAATAAATCACATTCATTTTACACAATTGTTTGCTGTAAAATTATTTCATAATTATAATCAAGATGCATTAATATGTTGAGTTAGTATTTCTGTGAAATGTGGTCCATTTTTAAGTTCACTAGAACTATCACACTTTTTTTAGAAAGACTAAGAAGAAGAAGAAGAAAGGGGAAAAACCTAAGGTGGTCAGCCCATTTACACTGGTAAGGTTTATTCTCTCTGTATGTATGTATGTATATGTACACATGGGCACATTTCAAATTGTAATCAAAAATGGTTACAATTATGTTAGTATCCTGCATATATGAGCTGTCTCTACCAAGTATGTTCATACTACAGAATATTTGCTATAGTATAGAATTAAGGAGTTCTTTTTGTGGATGTAGTTATACTAAAGAAGCTCTCTTATTACAGATACGGATTCTTAGCAGTGTCCCTTAGTAATTTATGAGCTTAAACACATCCATTCCAGATATTTTTTCGTGAAAGACAGGAATTTCCATGTTCAGTCATTTCTTCTGACACAATGAGAAGGGTGACCACATACCTACAATGAGTGTGGTCTTGTTCCCTGAATTACCAAAGTCAGGTACTAATCAAACTGTTTATCCCCATGAGTTCAATCATCTGAGTCAGCAGTAAAGGGCAATTCCATGCCACTGGTGAAAATAAAGATTAAGAATTGTATACTAAAAGGTTCCAGATTCTTTAAAATTTTCTCTGTGTTTTTTAAAAGACAACATTTTCATATTTAATCAAGTAAATCCTAGGTCCTCTTTTAGTCATACTGAAATATTTTATATTTTCTAGGTTTACTGTGTGTAATGTAAACACAGCAATGACGCTGCAAGTAACAGACATAAAACTATAGTACATGATGGTTGCCAGTGCCAAATTTCTTTGCTTTGCCGTATCAGTTTACATTTGTACAATTACATCATATGACTATAATTTACATCAGTAAACTTAGTATTTTACAATACAGGATAAAACCAATGATTTTGTAATAGATGAGCCCAAACTTTTTTAGTTCAGTGGCAAGAGGATTTAAGATTTCAGTACATTTTTATGTTGTCTATGGTACATTAGGGACAGTTTTTCTGACTGCATAATAATGAATTCACAGTAAAAGCAATTATTGTCTTAGTTATCATAATGCCACTAAAACTTCTTATAATTTGAACTTTTAAATGGCAAATTTAAAAAGTGTAAATTTCTTATGCCTTGTTTTTCTATGGCCTTTCTTTCCCAGGTGCAGATACTGCTGCATTAAACTGGAACATCTCTCTAGTTTTGAGTGTTTATAGCATAGAAGTGCTTACATAGAAAGGATTTATTCCTGTAGATTTAAATTGTTTTTAAACTGTATTTCTAAAATGATGAAGTTGTAGTTTTGTGGCAGCAGGTGTGCAATTGATGGCTTTTTCTTTACTTTCTTGGCTTTGTAGACATAGCATTCTGTTAGCATTCTAATACAACAGTTGGAATTAATTTCTCTTCTCACTCACAGTTTCGATACTCCACCTGGTCAGATAAATTATTAATGATACTTGGCACTGTGCTGGCAGTAGCTCATGGAAGCAGTCTCCCTATTGCAATGATCATTTTTGGTGATATGACTGATAGTTTTGTTGCTTCTGGAAACAATAATTTTACAGGTAAGAATATATCTGCTATGACAAGAACAATGGCTCATTTTTAAATAAGAGATAGGAAGAATCACACATCTTTACAGGAGATACTGATGTCAAAAACCACAATGCTATACTATGATGCAAATTAGTAGCTCATGTTCATTGTAATAGAAAGTCACTATGGTTGGGGTGACGTTGCAATGGAAGTCTCCTATAGGCTGCCTGGCCAGGAAGACTGAGCAGGTGAGGTCCTCTATACACAGATTGGAGCAGCCTTGCATTCACAAGCCCTGGTCCTCATGGGGGTCTGCAACCACCCCAATTACTGCTGGAGGAACAACAACACTGGGCATAAGCAATTCAGGAGGTTCCTGGACTGTGTTGATGATAACTTCTTCAAATGTTAGAGGAGCCAATGAGGAGAGGTGCTACACTGGACCTTGTTCTTTCTAAAAAAGAGGGACTGGTGGGGAATGTGAATCTCAAGGGCAACCTGGGCTGCAGTGACCATGAAATGGTGGAGTTTCAGGGCAGCAAGGAGCAAGGACAGCTCCCTATCTATAACTCTCCCTAGCTCACTATCTAGAACCTCAGTAGAGCAGATTTGGAGCTCTTCAAGGACCTGCTTGCTAGAGTACCATGGGATAATATCTTTGAGGAAAGAGGGGCCAAGAAAGCTGGTTGATATTCAAGGATGACCCCCTCCAAGTTCAGTGATGAATTCCAACAAAGAAGTTAGGCAGAAACACCGGGAGACCTTCATGGATGAACAAGGAGACAAACTCAGACTCAAAAAGCAAGCCTGGAGAGGGTGGAAGCAAGGAAAGGTAGCTTGGAATAAATACAAAATACCTGTCCAAGCAGCCATGGATCGGGTTAGGAAAGCTGAAGCCCTGATAGAATTAAATCTGGCCAGGGATGTCAATGGCAACAAGAAAAGCTTCTATAGGTAGGTCAGTGATCAAAGGAAGATAAGAGAAAATGTGGGCCCTCTCCAGAAGGAAATGTAGGACCTGGTTACTTGAGATATGGAATAGGGTGAGGGACTCAATGATTTTTTGCCTCAGTCTTCACCGGAAAATATTCCAGGCACAAGTTGCTGAAGGGAAAGGCAGGGGCTGGGAGAATGCAAAACTGTCTGCTGTGGGAGAAGATCAGGTTTGAGAATATCTAAGGTGTCTGGAGGTGCACAAGTTCACGAGTCCTGATGAGATGCATTTGTGGGGCCTGAGGGAACTGGTGGAGGAAGTTGCTAAGCCACTGTCCATTATATTTGAGATGTCATGGCAGTCTGATGAACTTCCCACTGACTGAAAAAGGGGGAAACATAACCATCATTTTTAAAAAGGGAAAAAGGAAGACCAAAGGAACTCCAGGCCAGTCAATCTCACCTCTTTGCCCAACAAGATCATAAGGCAGATCCTCTGGAAACTATGCTAAGGGACATGGAATATAAGGAGATGACTGATTATAACCAACGTGACTGTTTTAAGGGCAAGTAATGCCTGACAAATTTGATGGCAACAGCTGGGTTACAGATTTGGTGTGAAGGGAAGATCTTGGACATCATCTTCCTGGTCTATCTGCAAAGCATTTGACACTGTCCCAATCAATATCTTTTTCACTAAACTGGAAAGACATGAGTTTGAGAGAAGGATCACTTGATGGATAAGAAATTTTCCTTTGGCTGGAGGGTCACACTCAAAGAGTTGTCCAAGTGAAGACCAATGATGAGTGGGGTCTTCAGGGGTCAGTATTAGCACTTACACTGTTTAGCTGCTTTGTCAATGATGTGGACAATGGGATCAAGTGCACCCTCAACAAGTTTGCCAATGACACCAAGCTGTGCAGTGCAGCTGACATGCTCAAGGGAAGGGGTGCATCCAGACGGATCTAAACAGGCTGGAGATGTGGGTCTCTGATAACCTCCTGAAGTTCAACAAGGCCAGGTGAAAGGTCCTGCATGTGGACTGGGGCAATCTCAACCACAAATAGAGGCTGGGAGAAAAAATATTCAGAAGCAACCCTGAGGAGAATGACTTGAAGGTGTTTGTTGACAAGAAGCTCAACATGAGCCAGCACTGTAGGCTTACCCCAAGAAGAAATGTCATGTCTGCATCAAAAGAGTTGTGATCAGAAAATGGAGAGAGGTGATTCTGCTCTCTCTGCATCTCTCTGGAGTGCTGTGTCCAGCTCTGGGACCCCCAGCAAAAGAATACCTGTTGGAGTAAGTCCAAAGGAGGGCCATGAACATAATCAGAGGGCTGAAGCACCACCCTTATGAGAACAGGCTAAGCAAGTTGGTGCTGTTCACCCTGCAGAAGATTCCTGGGAGACCTTATAGCAGCCTTTCAGTACCTGTAATAGGGCTACAAGAGAGTTGGAGAGTGACTTTTTACAACAACCTGTAGTAATTGGATGATGGATAATGGCTTTGAACTGAAAGAGGGACAATTTAGATGAGATATCAGGAAGAAATTACTCACTGTGAGTATGATGAGAGACTGGAACAAGCTTCCCAGAAATGTTGTGGATGCCTGATCCCTGTAAGTGTTCAAGGCCAGCCTGGATGGGGCCCTGAGCAGTCTGGTCTAGTGGAAGGTGTCCCTGTTCATGGTAGGGGGGTTAGAACTGGATGGACCCCTTAAGGTCCTTTCCAACCCAAACCATTCTGTTCTTCTATGTGTGTATGCTCAGGAAGACTTTTTCATCTCAAATTACAGTGGTGTAGTTTTGTAGTCAGTGGGGTTATGACTAACCCTGTATTAGTAACATTCATTCATGTACATGTTCAAAATTTCCTCCTTTCTTCCAAATCAACTTGATTCAAAAGGAGATATAGCAACTCCAGATATACTGAACAGCATACAGGAAAACTAATTTATTAAGTTTTGCTCTATTAAAAGTATTTACTCTTCTCTTCCTTTCTAAGGAAACATTTCAATGAATTTCACTTCAGATATGCTTGACAAGCTGGAAGAAGATATGACAAGGTAATAAAAAATTGATATTTCCTCCTTTTCTAATGTAGCCACACATTTCTAGTCAAGCCATTCTTCTCCCAAGGATGTTTTCTGCACTTTAATCAACACAAAAGCAATGATTTAATAACATATGTAACTAAAGATTGGCACAAGGAATTATTTGAGGCCCTGGGAAGATTCTTGAACATTCCCAGCTATTCCTAACAATTTCCCTGTAATCTCTTGCTCTGACCCAACCTGCCACATTTCAGAGGTGCTCTGTATGCCAGTGAAATCTACATTGCCTTCATCCTTTCTTCTCTTCCTCTGAATACAGAGAGTAATTTTTACGATAAAAAATTATATTGATTATCATCTGTCACTACCTTGAGCTGTGGTGATTCACTTGCAAAAACCAGTTGAATTGTCAGATAGTACCTACTTTGCTGCCAAAGCATCAAGTGAAGCTAAATCACTCTCTACAGGGACCTGAAGGGAGATTGTAGAAAGATGGGGTTTGGTCTCTTCTCCCAACTAATAAACAACGGGACAAAAGGAAATGACCTCAGGTTGTGCTATGGGAGGCTGGATGTTAGAAAAAATACCTTTGTGGAAAGGGCTGTCAAACGTTGGAACAGGATGACCAGGGAAGCAGTTGAGTGACCATCCCTGGAGGTATTTAAAAGATTTGTGGATGTGAGCCTGAGGGACATTTTTTAGTGATGGACTTAGCAGTGCTGAGTTAATGATTGGATTCAAATATCTTAAAGGTCTCTACCAATCTAAACAATTTTATAATTTTGTGAGATAATCTAGACTGTAGAAAATGCATATTTAGTTTATAAGCTACCTTAAATCTGTCATTCTAGAGCTGGAAACAGCAGAAGACAATAGCCAGTAGGTACTTCTGCTACAAAACTCCATAAAGAAAAGATCAAATGAGAAGAAACATAAGCTGCTAATAAATATGTTTTGTTAAGAGGCTTTATTAACCATTGTCCGTACACTTGGGTTTACGCAGGATGTCTAAAGCTTGTGTGTTTCTTGTACCACCTCAGTATTTTTCTTCAGGTTAAACTCTGTTCTTCATTAGATACTGAAAATTGTCTGATGTATTCCTCAAGGCAATTGTCTTTTCTGAAGAGAAGGAGGAGATAAGGCATTTTCTGTAGTAACTCTTGCTGTTTTTTTTGAAGTGCATTATAATTTTGGGTAACAGTGGATTGTAAACTTATTTAGATTCAGTAGTTAATTTTTGCGATTAAAAACCCATGAATATTTGCACCAAAAAACCCCAAACCAAAACATACCTGAGCATCTCTTTACTGTTAAATAAACGAACAAGTTAGGAAAAGGCTGTTCCTTAGAAATGAAGAACTTGGATGTAATGAGAATGAATTGACAGGGAATTTGAAATTATGCTTTATAGGAGAGTTTCTTGCTCCTGCAACATTTCTTTCAGTCTCTGACATGAATGTAATGCCTACAAACCTTCAGTGGAATATACCTGTTCCCAGTGATTTGAAAACAATTTTGAAGGCAGAATTGCAAATAATAATGCAAATAATAATAATGTTGGGTGTTATAATAAATAATAAATAGGGTGTGGGTGAAGTCACCCTAACTGTTCTATGATTAGTAAATACTTCATGCCTAGTTGCACAACATTTTCAAAATCTGTCTTGTGTTTATTCTAAAATAACTTTAAAAATAGTAACTAAAAAACTGCTACATGTGAAATTTTAGAATTTGTTTTGCCCATTATTTAATTGGTGAGTGATCTCTCCCTGTCCTTATCTTGACCTACAAGCTTTGAATTATATTTTTGTCTTCTGAATCTAGCTGAGGAAGGGAAAATGGTAGTGTCCTCAGTGGGCACCTGGAATCCAGCCAGGGTCAAACCACCATAAATTAGCTCTGAAAGTACAAGCAAGAATAAAAAGCAGCCCTAGTTCTCTTTAGAAACAAATTGTTTACTAATAAATGTATTGCTAACAACACAGGAATAGGTGATCTTTTCCAAAGTTTCTAGATAGAGCCTTGAGTTGTCATTTTAACTGGTGTTACAAAGCTCTTTGCACCAACTCCTTGTTTCTCTAGGAACGCCTGCCAGCAGGTCAAATAATGATAGAAACTGTTTGCAAGGACAGAGTTCTCACACATGTGTGTTCAAGTACTGAACTATACATGTGGACTTAGTTGAGTTTGTTACTCAGTTTGCCTAAACTCCAAAAGAAAAAGAACTATTAGTTTACAATGCAATGTGCATTTACTCTCTGATAAATTGCAGCAGTGAATTTACAGAATATATTTCATCAGCATGGAATCTGGCAAAGATATAAGCCCTTTGGATACAATTTCTCAATAAACAAAATCCAAACATAAATCAATTCTTTGAAGTTATGTAGCATCATAAATTGTCTAAAGTAATTACTGCTGAATTTAGAATTGGTATTCTTGGGTTAAGTTTGAGAGGCTGATTTTTTTGGTTGTGGAGTTTTAATGGAGCTGAATGTGACAGAGGTCAATATTCAATTATCCTGCATTCTGTTAGGCATTAACCTGATTTTATTAAAGAGTTTTGATTAAGTGAATTTCATAATGAGTATAGTTTCAAAGTCCCTAACTAAACTGAATGATATTATAGCCACAAGAAAGATTGGAATAAAATTTGAGAAGTTTAATTTGTAAAGCCATTATCTCTTAGAGCAGAGCATTTGCACACAGTTTCCTGCAATTTGCTCCTGCTGAGTTTCATGTTAAACTTCTATAAAATCAGTATGCATAACTTAGTAAAAGAGTGAAGGTCACAAGAGTTCAGAAAAGCTTTTTCCTTATAGTTTACTTTTATGTAGATACATTATTCTTATAGTTACAGGTAATATACATCATGAATATTTAATCATTGATTTTGGTTGTGTTTTACAAATGAAATCCATTAAGTTACTTTTTTTTTTTATTCAGCTCTGGTGTAAGATCAATTATAAGTGATTCTGATGTCAATTCTTCATCAAACCAAAATTGATTTTATGCTTTTTTAAAAAGTTTAGAGCTGTGACTCAGATCTACTTCCAGTTTGAGAAATATTGTTGTTCACATACTCCTGGTTTGGATTTGACACCCTGCTCATAGCACAGGCTGAATTAATGTAAAAATAAAATATCAGTTATGAATAAAAGAGCCAAAGAATTTCTGATCTAATGGTATTTGCATTCTGTAGATGTACATATAGTAATGCTGTATTCTCAAATGAGGAAATATTTGCTGCATCATGGATTTATTTATTTATTTATTTATTTACATGGGCATATGATTTAAATGTGTGTACAATATAGATACATGTGATTTGGTCTGTCTATGTGTGTTAAAAATACTAGGCAGTTTTTGGACAAGACATATTTAAGTGAAAAGGGTATTGTATCAGAAATACTGTTCTAAAAGAATCTTATGAGAAAATACCTACTACTTTTTTGAGAAAAGATAATTCTGGCATTAAGTGCTGTTCATAGAAAACCCAGCAAGTTTTACAGTGAAGTGTAAGTTTTAGTATAAGCATATAAACCCTAATTCATGTCAAACAGAAAAAGTAAGCGTCATGCTAAATTCACACTAGCAAGGTAATTAAACCAATTTTAACCTGATTTCAGAAAATCTTACTTTTTTTTTTTTTTTTTTTTTTTTTTTTTTTTTACAGATATGCATACTACTATTCTGGAATAGCAGCTGGTGTTCTTCTTGCTGCTTATATTCAGACTTCGTTCTGGACCTTAGCAGCAGGTCGGCAAATAAAAAAAATTAGAGAAAAATTTTTTCATGCAATTATGAGGCAGGAAATTGGATGGTTTGATGTAAATGATGTGGGAGAACTTAACACTCGTCTTTTAGAGTAAGTATACCTTACTTACACTATACCTTCCTCAATGTTATTTTATCTTGTTAAACATGCAGGACTTAGAAATTTTTATTTTTAAATTAAATTATTTCAATGTGAGACAAAGTTTTCAAATTTCCTCATGGAGAGTCTCAGGGACTGAATTTCTAATACTTCTGATACAGGAGTGCCATAAAGATGTCAGAAAAGCTTTTATTTTAAGTTCCCTTGAACTCTGAGGATAACTAAAGCCCAGCCTATGGTATTACCACCATGAAGAGAAAACTGTTCATTTCTGGGCACACTGAGGACTGAAAAAGGTGCCCACTCAGCCCAGCAATGTGAACAGCTTTAACTGCATAACATTGCCTACAAGAAAGCCTTTATCTTTTATTTCCAATAGCTCAAGCAGATCGAAAATTTGGAATTAAGAAAGTGAGTTTAGTTTTGTACTACAGAAAGAATTTAAACGTTTTCAGACAAAAGCAAGTTTATAGCATTACAGTTTCACAAGAAATGCAAAATTTTCCTTTCCCACACTACATAATGCTTTACCTTGAAGAAAACTGTTATTTGGAGCAGCAATTGAATAAAGAAGATTGTATTCCTCACATAACAAAACTAGAAACCTTCCTTGTGCTTTCTACAATTTTTTTTCCTCTCTGTATGTAATTTGTTTTTCAGTGATGTCTCCAAGATTAATGATGGAATAGGTGACAAGATTGGATTGCTTGTTCAAGCACTAACAACATTTGTGACAGGATTTATTGTTGGTCTCATAAGAGGGTGGAAATTAACCCTTGTAATACTAGCAGTTAGTCCTGTCCTGGGACTTTCAGCAGCCCTTTGGGCAAAGGTGAGTTAACATATGTACAGTGTCAGGTTATATATTAATGGCAGGTAATGAAATAAATATACATAACTGTAAGTCTTAGTATTAGAATGTGTTGCTTAGGGCAAATATAACTTTAGATAACACTTATGTATATAAGCTCTTAGGTGAACTATGTATCAGTACCCTCTAATGCAAGTCAGATGGGGCTCTGAGCAACCTGGTCTAGTGGAAGGTGTCCCTGTCCATGGCAAGGCAGTTGGTACTACATACCTTTAAGATCCCTTCCAAGATCATTCTACAATTCAATAATTCTATGTAATTTGAATATTATAATTCCCATAGTTTGGGAAGACTTGTTTGATTTGAAGTTGTTTCTGCTACTATAGCACATACAGAGAGGGAAGCAAGATGTGTAGAATCCACACCTGTAACTCTTTAACTTACATCTGTATAAGTACTTTTTCTCTTGGAAAGAATAATTGTGCTTCCTGGAAAATAAGAGAATAAATTAGAAAAAAACCTTTGTCTCAGACACAGAGTGTTTTTTCATAATTACTAACAGATGTGGTAAGAAATTCTATACAGACCTAGATGAGAGAAGGAACAAATTTCCATGGGACTAGAGGGACTTATATTTTTTAAGTCTTCAGATTTTTATGGTATTTTATTTCCCTTATACTTCAAAGATCATGAAAACTTTCACTGTCTGGAGTGGGTATATTGCAGAAAAGGTAGGAGTAGAGACATATGTGCCATGTATGTCAACTGGCTGAGTCTTCACAGACTGTGGCCACATCTTTACAGTCTAAGCTATAGGGCCCTCTTCTAAGGTAGCCAGAGATGAGAACGAGCTAAGGAGGTCTGCGAGGGGAGAGCTGCACCAGCTAACTCTTATCTCTTGCACTCGGTGAAAGCAGAGTGGAAAGTCCAGGCCTTAGTTGTTTACAATGTGGAATGTGGAATTATTTGATTGAATTCACAGCATATTTTAGAATTTGGAAGTTGGACATTCTGCACCCATGCCTAATATTGTAAAAAGGCTTCATATTGGAAGATATTAACTGTGATAAAAGCCATTATGAGTGCTTGAGCTTATTCTGGTTTTTGTATGTCAAAATATTTGATTCTGTATTAGGTTCTCTCTGCTTTCACTGACAAAGAACAAGCTGCATATGCAAAAGCAGGTGCTGTTGCAGAAGAAGTTCTGGCAGCCATCCGTACTGTAATAGCTTTTGGAGGACAGGAAAAAGAAATTAAAAGGTAAGAGCAATATTTGCTTTCATCAGTAGATTTAAAAACATTCACTTCAAACGGTTTGAGATTTTCTTGGATATTTTCTCTTGAAAGTTTTGTGCTTTCTGAATTTTTAGTTAATAAGAGATTGTTAGAGACTGTTACAAGGTTTGCTACATGTTGAAGCACAATCAGTTATTTTTCTAGAGTTGATGTTGTCTCTGCATTAAAAGGTATGCAAGCTACTTCAAATATTGTACTGTGAGAGCTTTGGACAAAAGAAGACCCTGCTCTGTGAAGAGATGATTATATCCTTGGTAATCTAAATTGATTACTCAGTAGTTGTGAAGGTGCCAATGAACAGTATTTCTATTTCCACTATACTGTAAAATAAAAATCTTGTGATATATTTTAACCTTTTATCTTGAGTGGCTCACAATCAAAGTTCAATGATCTGCAGGTTATTTAAGCAACTTAAATGCCAGTCCCTAACCTGCAATGCCCTTTTATTTCTATATACCAAGCTGACTAATGTCATTAGTCATTTTGTCAAATGGCATTTTTAGGGATTACCTTAGAATGTCCATGCCTGACTATACCTTTATACAGTCTTAGGGTTAGATATTTTATGTACCTAACTGCTGGACTTTATAAACATTCTTTTTCTAACCCATCCACAGAGCTGTTGTGGTGTCTGCCATGGTACAAGAGTGAGTCTATTTTGAACTTCTATCTTTCCTCCAGATACCATAAAAATTTAGAAGATGCTAAACGGATTGGAATAAGAAAGGCTATTACAGCTAATATTTCTATGGGTGCTGCTTTCTTACTGATATATGCATCATATGCACTGGCATTCTGGTATGGAACTACTTTGATCTTAACTGATGATTACACTATTGGCAAAGTTCTTACAGTAAGTATTAATGAGTAAATTCTCAGTCATAGTGAGAAATAATAAAGAACAAACATTAAAGTGTGTAATGAGAATTATGTCCCAAAATTGGCAAAGTAGCATCCCTTCTTAACAAGAAGATTCTCACCATGAAAGCCTCCATGTTGTTTCTATAGGATCTCAAAATCTATATGAACCCAAATAAAATATATATGATTTCCAACTGTTCATATATATTTTCTAATTTTCATAAAATCAGACTGATACAGAAACAGTGAAATCAAAAACTGAAGTACAATACCTCCCTTTCTAGTTGCTATTTGCTTTCTGAGGGCTGAATGTATTTTGAGGATGAAGAAACAAATACATATTTTTTAGCTGTTGTGCAGTCTAAGTAGGTAGTTTTCTTAATGTATTGCGATAAAAATATACTTGTGACTAGGAAATATGTCACCATCTAACTGAAGGAAGAAAACCATAACACTTAAGTCATAACTTAAATTCTTCTCTTGATGTGGGAACCATTCTAATTTTGTATGGATTATGAAATAAACAGGGTAAGGGGTAAGAATAACTTGTTACCCATGATGAAGCCC
>NC_031769.1:20914021-20993603 GCF_001522545.3 Parus major | reverse complement strand
TATATATTTATATATTTATATATTTTTTTAAACTACCTGTTTCATTTGTGAATCACTGCAGTTTGTGAAAAATGTCTCTCATATGTGTTTTTGGCTCCTTTGAACCTTTATTACAGGTTCGCATGTGGAACTTCTCAGTCAAGTTCATGACTTTATGTGTAATTTATTCAGTTCAAAGTATTTGCAATTGCAAATTGTCTGTGTTGTAGCTCACTAAATGATGTTTTTATAACATTATATTCACATTTATCATGTGCAAAATCTGTGAATAACCCCTGTTCATGATGGTGGGTGTGACTGACTTTGCTCTGACTGCTATCTCTGATCTCTGAGCAGTGTGCTTTAATTGCTTTGGTTTTGATACTAACTGAAAGCAATAAACTGTGTTATTATGAGAAAAATTAATTTTTTTTCTTCTGCTGCCATTTCTTGTTTTCTTGCACTTCAGTCTTATTGAAGCAGGGGATCCTTTATTACTTTGTGATGAAGAACTTGGGTTTCTATGCCTCTATTTCACTATCTTTTTGAAAGCAGAATGATACTGTTTTGCATATCACTTGTTCTCTTAGAAGATATGTAATACACTTTCTAGTCTTTGGCCAACAAATAAATTAGTACAATAAATCCTGAGACATCGAGTTCAATTCTAAATTTTTTGTCATAGATTTTACAGGTCTGAGTCACTTTTTGACTTTTTCTAAATATATTTGCAAAATTCATGTTGTACAGTACCTCAGTTCTCATCTGAACCTTAAAAAAGTCTGTTTCTTAATGTTTTTCTCTGTTTAAGAGAAAACTTTTTTGTTTTGCTTTAATTCTAGATTTCTAAAACTTCTGTTAACAGACATGGAAACCTCCTTACCTAAAAATATCTAATGTAAATAAATAAATAAATAAAATTTTCTGCTTAAATAAGAATGAATACATGGCTCTGTAAACATTTCTTTCAGGTCTTTTTCTCTGTATTGATTGGAGCTTTCAGTATTGGACAGACTGCTCCAAGCATAGAGGCATTTGCTAGTGCAAGAGGAGCTGCCTATACGATCTTTAATATAATAGACAATGTGAGTATCTTTGCCCTCATTATCATTTCAAAATTTCTTTTGAAGATAAGAGACCCTGCTTTTTAATGACAGGAACTAAATTCACACAAAAGATTAATGGAAAAATTTTAAAAGTATTCTTGCATGAGTATATCATCAATATAGCCGTGAAGAAGCAAAACATCGTGCAATTTAGATATATCATAAATCTCACCTAAATTACTTAAAAACACATATAATAATTCTGCAGAATAATGGTGCACTCAAGGACTTCCTTATGAAAAAAATATTTGTTTTGGTTTTGTATTTTATTTTGCACAGGAACCTCAAATTGACAGCTATTCAGAGACAGGTTACAAACCAGACCACATAAAAGGGAACTTGGAATTCAAAAATGTTTACTTTAATTATCCATCCAGACCAGATGTTGAGGTACTGTAATTGAAACTTTATATATGTATTACAGTTGAACATATGGATCATGTGTTGAAAAAAAATCAAATCATAAAAAAGTCATATAAATTAACTTTTGTTGGAAGTCAACAATTTCTAGTTGATTCGCTAATTTATATAAAACTACCTTGTCATCACAGTGATTTTAGCTAGATTTATTTCTGCCTTAGGTAAATATGTTACGTTTCCTGAATAATTTTTGTCTAAAGCTCTAGTTAATGTGGCTGTACAAAAAAACATAAATATATATTTCTATCAGAATCTAAATTTACAATCCTAACTCAAATGTACTATTAATAATGAGATAGTAAGTTTTAAAATAATTGCAGTGCAGCTCTGTTATGACTGTGTCTGAACCAGAAAAAAATGAAAGCAGCTCCAACAATGACTTGCTGTATATCAAATAGAGGTCAGAATCTGTATTTGTCCAGACAGAGAATAAGTTTCCTTTTTAAAGCATTATCAGATATGCAGAATCTTAATACAGTGATGATAGACAACATATAAATGATTGCTGAAAGTATTTCCATGGAGAGTGTCTTTGCACTACATAACTATTTCCTTCCTTACCTTGAAGAAAATCACTGACCTTGATAAAGTGACCTTTCTTACTTTTGATAGGCAGAAAGGAAATACACTCAGCTTTTAGCCATGACTTTTCCATAGATTCCCTGTAGTCTGCATGGTGCATTAAAGAAAAAGATGAGGCAACATAATACAGAAATTATGCATCATATTTTTTCTATACTGTATTTTAGTTATGAGTAGTAATATTATTATTATTATTATTATTTCATATGAACTGGTTCATGAGACACGTAATGAAGTATGTTGTACAATAAATTGATACTGAATCAATTGTGATGTAATTATAAGGAAAATTAAGCTGAAGTAATCAGTTATCCAAAATTTAAACCCTCGTGTTTATAAATTATATTTTTACCAGATTCTGCTAGAAATATGAAGGTTATTTTATTCTGGCCTTTCGAATTTACCTTGACATTTCCTTCCAACATTCTTATGGACAGATACTGAAGGGCTTGAATCTCAAGATTAATTCTGGCCAGACAGTGGCCCTGGTTGGTGGCAGTGGCTGTGGAAAAAGTACAACTGTTCAGCTCATCCAGAGATTTTATGATCCCAAGGAAGGCACGGTAAGACACCTCAAGTGAGATGACTTCTCTGCATGTCACACATGTTGAAAGCCTAGTTCCAGCCTCACTGCTCTTGTCACTTTTCCAATGACATGGTGAAGTCTCCCATAAAATGTCACATGCTGTCATGGAGAGAGAGGTTCCTTGATCAAAACATGTAGTAAATGATTTTTGTCTGCTCCTTTTTGTTTAGGTTACCATAGATGGGCAAGATATTAAGACCTTAAACGTAAGGTATCTGCGGGAGGTTATTGGTGTGGTGAATCAGGAGCCCGTGCTCTTTGCCACTACTATTGCAGAAAATATTCGCTATGGCCGTGAGGATGTCACCATGGAGGAGATTGAAAAAGCCACCAAGGAGGCAAATGCTTATGACTTCATCATGAAGCTGCCCAAAGTAAGCAGATCATCTCCCATGCTGAAATAATTTCTTCTAAACCTTCTTGTGCCAAATAGTTCCTCAGAAGGAGTGCTTGTTAAGATAGGAAGATATCCCTGGACCTGTGAATATAAAGAGCTATGCAGAGCTTCCTCATAACTCTTGAGAATAATGTTAATTTTATATCTTCAGGTGATGATTTGGCTGTCATTTGAAGAACTACTAGAATTCCAGGAACACAAATGATAATGTCAGGTTTATCAAAGTAGGTATCTATTTTTTTAGGGAAAGGAGAAGATGTTATTGGCATTTCTGGTATTACTGACATCTTTAGTGGAAGGACTGTGCCACTGAGTGTTTTCAATACATGTACTTGTCTTGTAGAAATTTGAAACTGTGGTTGGAGAAAGAGGGGCACAGCTCAGTGGAGGCCAGAAGCAAAGAATAGCAATTGCCCGAGCTCTGGTTCGCAATCCTAAAATTCTTCTGCTTGATGAGGCAACATCAGCTTTGGATACTGAGAGTGAATCAGTTGTGCAGGCAGCACTGGACAAGGTCAGTAGTGTTTTAAAATGAAGCTTCTAAGCAGGAGCCTAATATTTATTTATTTCCTGGACTTTTGTTGAAAACAGAGACACAGAAAACCACAAAATACAAACTTTGATTTGTCAAATATTCTTTGTACAGAGAATTTTTTAGTTCCTGCACATATTAGAGAGAGATATTTTAAATTAGGAGATGGATAATATTTTCTACATTATTAAGCTTAAATCAACATTTTTTTGGTGTAATCCTCATCCATTACCTGTCTTCGTGCCATTCATATTGTTGTCAGTCACCTATCCTTGTTGAGCTTCATGAGGTTCTGGGCCTGCTCCTCAGGCCAGTCAGAGACCTTCTGAATGCCATCCCTTCCCTCGAGTGAATAAACTGCACTGCTCAGCTTGATGTCACCTGCAAACTTGCTGAGTGTGCACTCAATCCCATTTATCAGTATCAGTAATGAAGATACTGAATTGTTGGGGTCCTGGGGTGGACCTCTTGAGGAACATCACTGAAGATGAACATCCTTCCGGGATCCTTGGGATCGTTATTTTGATTATTTAAATTAAAATTTGCTTGATCACTTTAAAGCAGCCTCATAATTAAAATGACAAGCTGTGATGTTTGAAACATTAAGTGTATTATGCTTATAAATATCCAAAGAAAGGTACATAGTTGAAATACAATTCACATGAAATTGTAGAGAATTTTGTTTTTATTGTAGTCACTTGAGTTAGCCATGGCTGAGATCTTAAAACACAGATATTTTTAAAAGTGAGTGTAAAATATTTTCTAATGTTTCTGAGTATAAATTCTCCATGGATTTTAAGGTTTAAGTGGGCAACTGTGGGTTAAATATAAAAAAATTCTCTTTTAAAAACCTCTATCTAAAAAATCTCTAAATCGCTAATAAAAATATCTCTAAAAAATAATTTAAAAAATTTTAGGGTTTGTAACATTCTAAAATTTTATATATTGAGATTTTTATTCAGATATTTTGGATCAAAATTTGATGTATTTATGTGCCACAGTGAAAGATGTTCTCTAATATTAAATTTCAAGCTTTAAATTATATTTCTTTTTTAAGGAACTCACTGAAATATGTTTTTAATTTTTTTTTTTAAAGTTATATTTTTCTATGAACCATTTTAATGTTTCTTTTAGGTCCTATTCAACTCTGCTATGAAGATGAACAGTTTTTGTGTTTACCCATAAATACTCACACTAAATATTGCTATTTTCAGGCAAGGGAAGGGCGCACCACGGTCGTGGTTGCTCATCGACTGTCAACAGTCCGAAATGCAGATTTGATAGCTGTGTTCGAAGGTGGAGTTATCACAGAGCAAGGGAATCACGCTAAATTGCTTGAGAGAAAGGGAATCTACCACAAACTCGTTAACATGCAGGTACTTTTGTCTCTAGCTGTTGCCTCATTTTCTTTTTTTTTCCTGCACCCATAGTCATTTTAGCAGAATTATAAGAAATTATTATATGTAGCATATTTTGATAGCAGCAAAAAACTCTTGTACTTTGAAAGAAGAGTAATAATTTTAGAGAGACCACTAGTTTTGGTACAAGACCTGTAAACCTAGATTGTAAACAAGATCTGTAAACCCAGAATAGTATATTTTTAATAGTAAATTTTAATAGTACATTTTATCCGCTAGATATTTAAACATAAAAGATTCTTTTATGTTTTCCTCTTATGCAATTAATGTATTACAGATAACAACTATTTCATTGCTTGTTCTTAGTCTGATTAAATACAGTAGCTGGAGGAATAGAACATGTATATTTGAAGCTGTTTAGTTACAATTCTTCATACTGAATTCCTTTATAAAGAAAAAAGAAAAAAGTGTTGGAATAGAAGAAAAAGAAAAATAGTTCAGCTATACCAAGAGCAAAAATTTGTTCTTAAATTATATAGACAGAAAAAAAGAGATTGCAAACTATAATAAACTTCTGAAATGTATTAGTTATTAAAGGAAGACCAGGGTTATTATCCTAATGTCCCATTTAACCATTAGTTTATAGCAGATTTTCACCGTAGCCTTTTTTTTACTGCATAACCACTATGTCCATTGAAGAAACTGAAACTGCCTTCTCAGTATGTTAGACTGAAGAAGTTAACCAGACCAATTAAAATATTTTCTTCATAGGAGAATGCATTTGGTTGCCTTAGATTCCAAGTAACTTTGTATCCAGGCAAATATGAGTATGGGGAAAATGAGGAAATATAAAATGGAAATAAAATTTTAAAACAATAAAAAAAGAAAAGGAAAAATTGAGAGCAAGTAAAAAGACATTTTTATTAGTAGTACAAAAATCAGTAAGAAATAAAAACAAATCTGGAAAAAACTAAACATAAGTTGAAGGCAACTTTGAATCCAGTTGCTATCAAATCCCTCAGGGGTGGGTAGAAATTTATTTATTCTCTCAAAGAGATTGGCCAAAGTACCACCAAGATGCTCTAATTTTTCAGCCAGAATCTCCTTGACTTGTTTCATGCTGAACTTCCTTATGCTGTTTAAAGTCTAGAATTGTCAAGTGTGTTCTGCAGTAAAAGCAGTTTATCACTTAAAACTTCAAGGTTTTACCACTTCATAAATAAACTGTATATCCCCCAATAACTCATTCTAACAGATCCCAAGAGGCGTGCAAAGGCTCACCCTCAATTTAAAACTTTTTGTTTAATTCATTGAAAAAAAGAGCAGCTACTCTCAGTCCTCTATCCTCCACTTACTTTAATAATTTTCATAAGAGATGCAAAACTCATATATGACTAAAGCTCTGAAGACAGAGCTCTAATAAACTTTACACAGATTTTCGTATCTCCTTGAGGTATTAGATGTTGTTTCCCCCATATCTCTTTCAACTGAAACAGTTACTTTAATTACCTCCTAATTTTGAAAGTTTGAAGTAATATATGCATATTAAATCTTAGCATCAGGTTCTTCCCACTTTTAGGCAATAGAAGGTGAAGTTCCATCATCAGAAAATGATGAGAATGTACGTAGTGTCAAAAACAATGAATCTGAACCAGAATCTGAAGAATCCTTAACTAAAGGATTGAGAAGACAATCAATTAGGAGAAGCATGAAAAAGCCAGGAGAGCAAAATGATAGTCCTGATGAGGAAAAAACTTCACCTGTAAGTATCTTTGCAGAGCTGTTAGCGAGCTTGATTCCTTCAAACAAAGTTTGTTAAATTCATTTTCCTGCTGAAAAAAGATACAAGAAGAAGGAGGCATTTGACAGGGTGAAGAAGACATGAGAATTCTTAAATACTAAATAGCCTTTGACTGATAATATTCATAAAGTGCTTTTTTAATCTTAACATAAATGATAATAGAAATAAAAGGTTAATTAAAAATATAAAACAAAGATAATGAGTTTATTATTGAAAATAAATTTCCTTTGAAAGAAATGTACTTACATATATTTATATACCTTATATGGGTTAAACATTCATTTTTGAATAAGAAACAAAATATTTAGCCCAAAATAACAACTCTTAAAACAAAACTTGCAACCCCTCCCCAAAATATTGTTGCATTCATATCTACAGGAATTATCTTGCTGTTATATGTTGTTTAATGAACAATTACTTGAATTAATCAAGCCATGGATTACACAAAGAAATATGCCCAGAATGAGTAGTTCAGTCATTACTGACCAATACCAAAGTATTCACCAACAAAAATTGTATGGATAAACTAATACAAAAGAACAAGAGCTGTAGCTATAGTGTACAGATCTTCCTTCCTTGTGTTAGAACAACCAAAAAAACTACAATCATTTATTCATTTATTAAAAAGTATACATTTTTGCTTCCCCTGAATAGATTCTGGAAATAGGAAATTGATTATTAATTTCTCCTTTTTTCTGTATTTCTCCAAATACATTCATGTTTGTCCTAACACAATTCACGTTCTTTAGGATGAAGAGCTACCTCCAGCTTCATTTCTGAAAATTATGAAGTTGAACAAAACTGAATGGCCATACTTTGTAGCTGGAATCTTGTGTGCAATTATCAATGGAGCTTTACAACCTGCATTTGCAATCATATTTTCCGAAATTATAGGGGTAAGTTGGAGTAAAATAAGCAAAAAGCTATAAGCCCACAAAATTTATTGCTAATAAAATTAGGTTAAAACGATCACTGCACAGTGAAGCTGAAGAGTGGATGAAGCACTCTTGAAAAAATCTGAAAAATTATATGACATTTACAAAATTGTAAATGTCATACAATTTTAGTTTGTATGACATGATCATACGTATTTCAGGTTGGAGCGAGATGCTAAAAGTCCTACTACAATTTGAAATATGCTTGTTATACATTAAATATTATGTAACATATGGTGAAATTTCATATGAATACAATTGACTACCAAAAAAAAGTCACTGAGAAAGATGAGAGTATTTTAGATTGTTAGTTAATTTTATAAAAAAAAACTGTTTCAAATTTTATTTTATAGATTTTTAGAGAGACTGACAAGGACATCTTAAGAAAACAGAGCAACTTATATTCACTGCTGTTTTTAGTACTTGGGATCATTTCCTTTTTCACTTTCTTTTTCCAGGTATGTTTTATTATTTTAACCTTATTATAACTGCTCATCATGTTTTAGAAACCAAAAATCAGAAACTGAAATATACTAAAAATTTTAATCTTCATAATACATCTCCAACTCAAACCAGAACCTGTATTTTTGATTCTGGATGTGTCTCATGCTGAAACTTTTTTGCTAGAGCTAGACCTGCTTGCATTTATGAGTCTTTTGAACCTATTCAGATCCCTTAACTTCAGAAATTTCCATCTTGTTCATCACTCAGGTTCTTCTCAGCACAAAACTCCGGATTTTCTCACTCTTTTTCCTTTGCCAACTAACAGGCAACCTCTCCTGCCCTTACATTCTACCACCCCACTTCTCACCCTCAAGCTGTCCTATTTGAATCTGTTAGTATTTGAAAATCTAATAATCTCCTGCCTTTATTCTCAATTTTTATTCTATTATATTTTAATATAAATATTAATAGTATTAGTATTTTATATTAACATTAATATACAAATAATATATTATTAATAAAATATTCTGTAATATTTTAATATTTCTCCTGTGGGAGTCCCCAAAGACTCCCAGGCCCAGTTTGTTAGGTAACATTCATCACACTGATATTCAGTTCCTCCTGCTGAAATACTAAAGGTTGTACCTGCTACAATTGTGCCACTTAAGAAGGAAAAAAAGAAGTAATCATAATAAATATTTTCATGTGTGGTCCGGTTTATAATTTAGGAACATATTGGTATAGTTTTACCTGTTAAATGAGCTCACAGAGTGAAATAATAACATGCTTGGGACAGCAGCATAAACAGTGTCTTGCAGAAACTTGGCTTGTTTATGGAATTGTCTTGTTGCACAAGCAAAAAAGGCCTTGAGTACAGAAGGCTGAGTAGTTCAGGGCTGTGATAGGATTGATCAGTTTATAAATGTTCAGATAATGTTTTAAATTTGACTGATGCATTTGACTTCAATGAACCCAGGTTGCCTTACAAAGTCTTTAGCCTAAAACGAATGACCTAAATGCTACTTGTTTAAATCTGACTTAGGTTGACTCAGACAAATGAAGTCAAAAGGTTGATTAGTGACCTTCTCCTTAAAGCATGCTGGTGAAACAAATCTTGGAAATGTTGCTATGCTCCTGTATTTTTTTCAGAAATAGTATTTGAATGCCTATAGAAACTACTAGAACCTACTAGAAATTGTGTATTTTAAATCTGGTTTTACATTTGCTTGCTGCAAACAGGACTGCAATATTTTTTTACTTTGACATTGTAGAGGCAATTTATCTAAAATATTTATTGAATAAATACAAACAGTGTAATACTATACTAAGCATTGTACTTTTTCTCAAACAGGGTTTCACATTTGGCAAAGCTGGAGAAATTCTTACAATGAGGCTTCGATTCATGGCATTTAAAGCAATGCTTAGACAGGTAAAGATAATAAATATTTTGATTTCCAGTGTTAAAAATAAAATAACTGTATTCTACATCACTTTATCACACAGAGAAGATTGTTTAAAACAGACTAGAAACCAATTTGATTAGTTACATGTGGTTATGCCAAGTGTCCTTAGAAGAAGAGCCTTAAATCAATACAAGATCTTTTTATGCTGTCCTTGCAAAAACTTAGTTTTACAGCCAAGTTACAAGGGCCTGACAAGTTGATGTGTACCAGCAGTATCCCATTATCTGTTCATTTTCCTGCTTTTCTTTCTTTATGCCCTTTCTCCCCTAAAGAAATGCAACACAACTTACACTGTAACTCTTAGCTCAAATGTCTGATTTCAATTGTGATATGTACAGACGTGTTTTTTTTTTAATTAATTGAATGTCTGTCCAAGTCCCTGAATCTATAATTGTTCTTTGTTAATCCAATAATAAGATTGTGTATTGAAAAGTAAAACCATTTCCAGAGAGTTAAAATATAAATAGAATGTAATGTTGTGAAGTAATTTTAAATTTACCTTAATTTTGCATAATTTCAGGATCAGTATTTTAGATTTTCAAATACAAAATGTGATAGTTACAGGGTTTTAAGTCTTGCACATAAAGCTATATGTAGACACAGAATTTGATTCATGTGAACATGACTATTTTCAATGTGGCAGAAAACTGTTGTAGTCTAAAATATTATGATTTATAGATCAGGATCTCCTTTGATTGGGTGTGGGGTTTTTTTTTGTTGTTGTTGGTTTGTTGGTGTCTCATAGCTTCCAAATAAGCCTCTTCAATATGAGAAGAAACGAAGTAAGGGATATTTAATTTTTAAACTGAAAATGCTTTACACTTAACCCCTCCCCAAAGAGCTTTGCAGCCATGAGGGAGTGTGACCGAAGTCCTCTCCTCCACGGAGATTCAGTCGAGGAGCAGCCGTGAGGGAGGGGAAATTTTGCTTTTGGAAATCTCCCAGCTTCTCCCCTTACCTCTCAACAGTGACAATGAATGCATCAATGATTCACAAGATTACACTTCTTTCTAAATATATTTAATGTGCAATGGTGGAATTAAACTTATATAAATATGTAAAACTGAGGCACTGCCACATACCAGCTTTTCTTAGCAGCTTATTTGAAATGTCCAAAATCTGGTCTTATAAATAATTTTCCTTACTATAGGATATGGGCTGGTTTGATAATCCTAAAAATAGCACTGGAGCATTAACTACAAGACTTGCCAATGATGCCTCTCAAGTGAAAGGAGTAAGTAAAGTTTTGGGTTGGAAGTTTTCATATTTGGTTTAGCATATAATGACGTTACAGCTTGGGTTGGACTGGCTGGATAAGTGTTGATTTTGACAACTAAAATATACTATAAAACAATAGCTGGTAGAGAATACATCAATCCACCTTATGAAAATTATGCTAATATATGTCTACAGACTGATTTCCAAATAAATATTTTCTAAAGTTTACTATTGTGCTGTATTGTGAGCTTCATGATTAAATAAATTTATTGGGAATTTCTTACCTAAGAAGTATTTTTAAAGAGGTCTTGTTCACCTAAAGAGAAGCAACTAAAATGATTCAGTTCATGATCTCCTGCAATTTTTTTTGGTTGTACACATTTCTTATTTAAAAAATAAAGAACTGAGAGCAATTGGCTTCATTTTCTCTGTTATTGCTTGGAGATTTTTTAAAGTAAATTATTTACTTTCAGGGGTCTGTAATATCAAGCTAAAGTACACTGAGTGCAATTATTTGTGTATGCTTAAGTAAATTTTCACTGCTACATGAAGTTATATGTTGAACTGAACTGCTTCTGAACTGTAGAATTCTGAAGTATCTTTGGCTTTATTTCCATAGGAAAAGTTAAATATTTAATTTTCTTCTTCATTGAGCTCTGTGTGATGACTTGTAAAGCTAGCTCTGTGATCTAGAAAAAATGACAAATTTTAATGTTTAGATGTTCTAAGTGTGTGATGAGGGTAACATTTTTTCCGTTTCAAGAGCAGAATTTAGAAATTGCAGAGTAAATTTAAGTAATCAGAATACGAGGAAAGAAGAAATAAATATGTCCTAGATAATTTTTTACAAAAGCATTTAAGAAATTCTGATTTTGAAAAATAGCAGAACTGAGTTAAGACTTTCTAAGCAGTGTTTTGAGAATCAAGAATTTTGTGGGTGGAAATGCTTTCCTTATTTAAAATGCAGTTATGTTAGTAAGAAATGCCTTTTTTTCTTTCTCCAGGCAACTGGTGTCAGATTAGCATTAATTGCACAAAACATAGCCAACCTGGGGACTGGAATTATTATATCATTAGTTTATGGCTGGCAGCTGACCCTGTTACTTTTAGCTGTTGTGCCCATCATTGCAGTGGCAGGAATGATTGAAATGAAGATGTTGGCTGGCCATGCTAAGAAAGATAAAAGAGAGCTGGAAGCTGCAGGAAAGGTGGGTCTAGAGAAATGAATGAATCTATTTCTGTATAATGTGTACAGTCATATTTACCAAAGCATTGTTAATGGATGTATGACTTCTAAATAAAGGAAATTTCACAATATTTAAGTTGCAAAGACAGCCAGGTACACTAGCAGACCTACAGAGCATCACACCTCTTCACAGCAATTCAAGACTTATGTTATTAACCAATTAATATTTTTGTAGTTGTTAAATATTAGAATGTGCTAAGCACAATTCAGGCATACTCTCTTCTCCTTCCTTTTCTAGAAATCTTTGTTTTCCTTATATTGCAACCATCCTCATTTTGAAATTCTCCTTTTTTTTTTTCCTGTCATCCCTTTTTGGCATGCCTTCTATCTTATGTTTATTACACTGCTCTTTTTTTTCTCTCCCCTTCATCTTATTAATGTTTGCAGTGATAATATGTATTATCCACTGGTTTCTGTTTGCCATTCCTTTGTTTCTTGAGTGGAAGAGAAAGATGAGAACTGAAAAGCAAGAAGGCTAGACTCTTGTTTAACAAATTAAATGAAGGCATTTAATGTCAATTCATTCCAAAAATCATTTTGGGACAGAACAAGTATTTCATCACTTCCCAGACATTGTTTTCTTCAAGGTAAAACTTTTCTAAAATCTCTTTCTATGTCCTACTGTTTTTAAAAGTTGCTGAAAATAAAATAATTTGTCTAAGATCATGCAATTCCTTTCCTTTCAACAGTGTACATTTCTCCTGCTTCTCTCTGAGGGATGAGAATTTATTTTATGTTGTTTTGTTGTAAGATTTGAAAGAAAATATTTGACAATTCTTGGAACAGACACTAAAGACTTTCTTAATGCAGCGTATTGTGAAGAATTAGCACAGGTCTTACAAGTATTTATGATTTTTAATTCAAAACTTTAAAAAAGTTTTCTATTCATAATGATGTGAGTTTTCCTTCTCAAGGCCACGTAAGCAAGCACTGGACATTCAGTTTTCATTTTTTAAAAAATATGTGTTTTTTCAGTAAAAATAGTGTTCCACCTGGAAAATTTGCTTTCTGCAAAGAGTTGCTGAACTTAGATTACTAACAAGCCTTACTTTATGATCTTAATTAAACTAAAATTACATTAAATGTATATTTTAGAAAAATGTATTAAAGCCTTGAGAGTCTTTTCACAGAATCATCATGGTTGGCAGAGACCTTCAAGGTCGTCAAGTCCAACCATCAAGCCAGCACCACCATAATGACCCCTGAACCATATCCCCATATCCATCTCTTGAGCACTTGCAGAAACACTGACTCCACCAGCTCTCAGGGCAATCTATTTGATAAATTTGATTGATTTAATTTATCTGATCACCCTGATAGTGAATTTTTTTTTATTAGTATCTAATCTGAATCTCCCTTGGCACATTTATGTATACAAATTACTCAATCTGCAGGATAAAAGAAGGTAACAGAGAAAATATTTACCTCCAAGGTCTCAGGCTCTAAGGCACCTAAGTAACCTGGACATTTTGGTTATAGCCCAACCCCAGCAGACTGGAAGTTGAATGCTAATGTGCCATTTTTCATGTGGAGTATCTTCTCTATATTTATTATTGCTGTCTAATAATTTTTCACCATTCATTTGCAAAACATTAGAGAGAATCAGAAAATTCTGAACATTGTAAGAAAATCTCATTGTCCTAAAAAGAAAAATATAAAATGCTTATTTTTATATCAACAGTCTATGTTTTTAATAACCTGCATAAAATACAAAATTGTATACCAAAAAATATTTTATTAATTTAAAATAAGGAATTGCAACATACCTAACATTTGATTAAAACATTTTTTCTATTGCAGATTGCCACAGAAGCAATAGAAAATATTAGAACTGTTGTTAGCTTGACCCGAGAAAGAAAATTTGAGTCAATGTATGGAGAACATCTGATTGTACCATACAGGTATAATAAAAATAACTAAGCTAAAAATATCTGTAATAAATTGCAAACATTTACTTCAACAAAAATAGATTGTTTTTTGTAGCGCATATGATTTAAACTAGAATTTAATTATCTCAGAATTGATGTAAATATTTTATATATTTTTATTGACAAATGCAACCGTCACCAGTCAACATTTTTTAAAATTTGATTTAATTAATTCTCTGTTATAATATAAGTATCTTCTATTACAATGTCACTTGATTTGGAAAAGTGTTGGTTTAAAGTGAGTTTTTGAAGTGGTCTAATATAAATTTTCATCTGATTTGTTTTGGATATTTTATTAAAACATTTTTTATGTAAATTGAATATTACATCATGTCATTTTTTTTTTTTTAATGTTAGTAAGATTGAAAACTCTTGAGTCATTACTTACTGGTTTGGGGCTGCAAATAAAGTAATATAAGTCTGTCTGGACTAAATAAAAATTTAAAAGTCTTAAAGTAAACAACTAAATAGATTCTACCAATTAAAGTTTTATTTGTCCCAGAATGGAATGTTTCATTTTCAGACATCTATGAGAAAAGTAAAGGAAATGAAAGTATATGTATACAGATATAATGGGAAAGAAGCAGGCGTGCCAATAACATATCTACCCTAATATATGAGTGGTTAGAGCACAATGCAGGACATAAAAGATATTACTTAGCTTTTTTTCTTGTGTTGCTGGGTTTTGAGTTCATATCTTGCAATCTGCAGAACAGTTCCTAACCATTCTCAGGGTTGACATTGATGGAATTGCTCCAAGACTTTCATCTTTCTGTTGTTCTCACATGAATAAGAACTTATTGGCTTATGAGAGAGAAGATGTGTTTTTAGTTAGTGTTTCAGTGTGTGTAAACTTTCAATTCCTAAGAGTATCAATTGAAGTAAATTGATTTTTATATACTAGGACTTCAGTATGACTGCACACTTTGATGAAAATATGCATTCTTTCTGTACAGAAATTCTGTGAAGAAGGCACATATATTTGGCTTTTGTTTTGCCCTCTCACAAGCAATGATGTTCTTTACCTATGCCGGCTGTTTCCGATTTGGTGCCTATCTCGTGGTAAATGGACACATGGAGTATAAAAGTGTATTTTTGTAAGTACTTCCTTTGCAATCCTTTCTCTGTCTATCCAGAAAAATGATTTATAATTTAAGAGCAATAACTCAATTCAGGGCTATGGAAACAAGTATGATACACTGAGATCCTACCAGTGTGGATATCAGTGACCTAAATACCCAAGAACGTCAACCGTACTGATTTTTTGTTGCCAACTAAATTAAAGATAGTTAACACTTAATAATTAAAGATAGTTAACACAGCTGACAGAAGATGTTAGAAAGTGTCTGCACCCCTCTGCTAGCTGAACACCACTAGCCAGCTGAGTGAATTTTTGGTTAGATGTATAGGGAGGGTTTGAGCAAAAATCGTATGAGCTCTTCTAGGTTGTTCAAATGCAGAATAAAACAGATCACTTTATGTAGCTCTGAAGGAAAAAGACAAAATAAATTAAAATGAATCTATTTTACTTGGCCTTAAAATAGACTAAGAGGCATCATATGTCAAATAGCTGTTCTTGCTGATGGCTTTGTTTCTGCGGCAGTAAGTAATATCTGAAGACAACAGGTTCTTAAACAATTCTAATTTATATTGTGGCCTATAAATTACATAAAATTCCATAAAATGACATAAAAGTCATCAAAAACCAATAAAAGTATACTTTTCAACCTTTGTCAGTATTGAAAACCCTGCAATTTTTTTTCCAGCAGAGATGTGGTAGAAAATTAAATATTTATTGTCACCTTGTTACAGGCTTGATTTCTTCTTTTCATTGATCCATTAAAAAGTGATCACTAACTCCCAAAGGTCATTGAACCGCAGAGAGGAACCCTCAGTGATGATAGAACAGCATTAGAGTAACACTGTTGCTTTCCTCATAGTCCCAGCTGAAACTTAGTATACTAACCAGAATTAATAACTAAAGAAATTATGCTAATAAGTAATTGAAACACTGAATTTGGAATGCAGGCATGTTTATCTCGTGTCATTAAAGGAAGGTAAAAACAAATTTCTGGAGACAAATTAATAATTAAAGCAATAATAGCTGATTACTACTTTATTCTTTCTAAATTTAGCCCTCTTTTTTCTCTGAGTTAAAGCTGACTGCAGCCACATTTCCACTATCCTTTTCTTCATTGTCTGTTGATATTTTTTTCCTGATTTCTTTTATAGAGTATTTTCAGCTGTTGTATTTGGTGCAATGGCACTAGGACAAACCAGTTCTTTTGCTCCAGACTACGCCAAAGCCAAGATATCAGCATCCCACTTGTTTCAGCTATTTGAAAGAGTGCCCTCAATAGACAGTTACAGTGAGGAAGGAGACAAGCCTGTAAGTAAGCCATGTGTGACGGGTGAGACTATTTATTGGTAATATGGACAGCACTCTTCTCACTCTCTTCAAACTGATTCTTCCTCTCCTTCTGATTACATCCTTGTCACAATGCATCCTTGACACATCCTCTGAATACAACATGGACCAAGTTCTCTATTGTGAGTCCAGCTTTTACACATAGAGCCAAAAGGGTATTTGTTTTGAAAATCTATATTGATTTCAGGGCAGGGGGAGGGTTAGAGATACTTCTGCAATTCTATTTTAATCAACTGTAAAATTGTCCTGAAGATGTAACAGTGATAATATTTTAATTATAGGAAACATTTGAAGGAAACATAACAATCAGAGATGTGGCATTTAACTACCCAAACCGACCAGAGGTCAAAATCCTCCAAGGTTTGAATCTAAAAGTAGAAAAGGGACAAACTCTGGCTCTTGTTGGCAGCAGTGGCTGTGGAAAGAGCACAGTTGTTCAGCTGCTGGAGAGATTTTATGACCCACTTGATGGAGAAATGGTAAGTATTTTTGCAAGAACATGTCAACAGGTTAAGTGAGAGTGTTCTTAATTGGTTTTCTGTGTTGTGATAAGTACAATAGATATTTCTGGTTTTATTTTTTAAGTATTTTTAATGTAAAGATCAGCAGTGACTCATTGGACTCCTTAATTAAATGAGATGCATCTAAGTCCCAGTTTCCAACATTACAATGAATTAATGAATATCTGTGTTATAAAAATATGCCTGATCCACAGTCTCATGATAGCTTTAAAAGGGCAAATTTCCTGAGATTTTTATAATAAGAAGAGATTAAAATCTAATAAATATATGTATCTATATATCTTCTGCATGATTTAGTAATAGAATTTGTCATCTATGTTCTTTAAAAAAAAGTCAACATTGACAAAAGTAATTTTTTTCATAATTTTCACTCGTCAGAAACATCTTTATGAGTATGCTGCTTATCAAGTGATAGATTGCAAATACTTTCAGTAATTTTGGTTTAAAATATATGCAGGGTTTCTTATACTACTTATTCAGCAACTTTACAATTTTTTTCACATAATGGTACTGTTAATTGATGTTCTTTGATGAAAACATGCTCAGAGGTTTTGTCTGAAACAGAATACATATTTTGGTCTTTAAGAGGTGAGAATAAGAAGAATTTTTGAACTTGTCTCTGCAGAGATATTTACAAAACATGAAACAATACTTAAATAAGGCCTAGATGAAATGAAAAAGATTTTTTTTATTGAGGTTAAAAGTGTCCAAAAAGGTTCAGTGTATCAAAATGATGTGTAGAAAGAAGCAGCATAGGTGCCCCAAAAGTGTGTTTAACAAAGTGCAACTTCCTTACCAGTGTTTCTGGCCTTGTGTCCATAAATAACAAACAACTTACTGAAGACAACCACAACCAACAGTTTACTGACAGTGAAACACAGACCTGTGCCATAGAAACCACAAAAGTGTTGGACTAACTCTCAAGCTGAGTTGCACTGTGAACTGAATGAAAGGGTTTAAAGCAGAAACTGTCCAAACAGCTGTTCACAAAATTCCCTTATTTAATTGGATTTTAAATCAGGTTCATTCTGACACCTTTTCCTTTGAAGAAAAAACTATATTGGCTGAAAATTGACTGTTCTAGCACCAGCTGTGGAGTTAGTAGAATTATCTTCTCCAACAGCCATGCTATGAAGGGAACAATTCTTCAACTACCCAGCTGATCATGTCACCCAGCACAGAGCCTGAGAACTGCACTGGGTCACTCTAATGGAGATTTAAAAGCCCTTTTAATGTCCTGGTATATGTCTGTCCAAGCTAAGGCAACTTGTGTAATTATGAAGCTGATACATAAAAAAAACCTTGAAATTTCTGTTTCATTTTTCTAATAGAAAATAATAGCAATTCAGCAGGAAAATTTAGCAGAAATATAAGAGAGTTACCAATAAAGAAAACTGGCTGCAAATGACATCTTAAGGAATGCAGAAGTAAATTTCTTCTTTATAGGTGCAAAATAGAGGAAAATTTTCCTGCTGAAGAAACAATTGAAGGAACTTTACCCAAAGTTCTTTGAAATTTCCTCAGCATATCCTATCTTCCACTGTCTTCAAAATCCTAATTAAGTACTGAAGCAAAGAAAATAACTGAGGCAGCATTCAATTCTATGAATTAGAAAATTTTGGAACATAGATGGGAAGGATGGGAAGGGATTATGTGGGCTTGCAATTGATAGGAGCTGAGGAAAGAGCTGCAATTGCACAACTTCTGTGTATGAATTTACAGTAAATCTCAAATTCATATCTAGCCATGTGACTAAATTTAAAATGTTTGCTTTCTCAGCTTTTTGATGGCAAAAATGCAAAGGCACTGAATATCCAGTGGTTGAGAGCTCAGATTGGTATTGTCTCACAAGAACCAATCCTGTTTGACTTCACTATTGCTGAAAACATCGCCTATGGAGATAACAGTCGGCAGGTGTCCTTTGAGGAAATTGTTAGAGCAGCAAAAGAAGCCAATATTCATTCCTTCATTGACTCTCTGCCAGATGTAAGTTATTCCCTTTCCTTCCTTCTCAGAACTCGATGTGAACTAAAGTGACAGGGAAAAACTGTGTCTGCTTATCTTTACCCAGGGTACAATAATTCTCTGAGATGAAAATAAATCTGAAAGAATTTTTAAAATATTTTCCTTACTTAATTGTGTTTACCATACTCGTTTTCACTCTGGGAGATTCCATTGTCAGGTGGAGAGTGGAACTTTTAAGATCTCAGGGAAAAAACCACACAATTTAACTAACTGAGAGCTGGTAGTAAGGAGTGAGGTTTTTAAAGTTGAGCATTTCTTTTTAAGCTCCTGTCTGTCTTAAGCATATGTAAAATATTCTGCTAGACTGATGAGTTTATACTTTCTTCCAGTTATACCTAGCCAGAACTTAAATTTCAAGTATTCCTATGGTCTGAAAATTACTAAAAAATTTTTCACCTATATGTATCAGACAAACACATAATAATGTAAGACTGAGCTTCTTGGGTCAGGTCTGCCAGGCACAAAATCTTGTCCTATGCAGTGACCAGGAAGACATAATTACAAGTATTCAGAAAGGCGAAAAATTTAAGCACATTTCCCCTGAATACTCATCTCAAATTGTGTGATTTCTCAGAGTTTGAACCCCAGTATTGTCACAGACTTTCACTGACCTTTGCTGTTGTGTCATCTGATTGAGAATAACATTGCCATTTCAACCTTAGAGTGGCTTGTTGCTTTGAATTTATTAAACACTTGATGTTATAAAGAAGTCTACTAGTAAAAGATCTATAGATCTATGGCAGATACAAATTCTGGTTAGTTGTTTTCAGAAAGCTACTGGTGTGGAATATGCCGATTATGGGAGGCTGGTGTCAAAGTTCAAATGCTTCAGTATACATCCAAACAGATTTTCATTCACAGGCTGAACTTAATATATTTTTTCCAGAAATACAATACCCGTGTAGGAGACAAGGGAACCCAGCTTTCTGGTGGCCAGAAACAACGTATTGCTATTGCCCGAGCTCTTGTACGTAAGCCCCAAATTCTGCTTCTGGATGAAGCTACTTCTGCCTTAGACACAGAAAGTGAAAAGGTAACTTAAGTCTGAACCTGGAATCTAATTTTTTTTTGGTATTACGATTCCCATGTTTACTCCCACAGTTTAAAGCCAAAAGCTGGAAATATGGTGTCTTAGGCAAATGATATAATTAGGCAAATAATAGACAAACGTAAATGTCTTAGCCCTCCTTGGGGGAAAAAAATAAGTTTTTTTTACATCTGTATGGCAGTGGGCAGATTGAAGTTGCTATGAAGAATGCATTCTTTAGCCTAGAAGTCTTCAGGCTTCAACTGAGAAAGTTGGTGTCAAAATTGAATCAGGACACACAAACTACAGAAGCCAAAAAGATTGAGGATGCTGCCAGAGAACGTTGTTTGTTTTTTTTTTCCCTGTGAAATGTGGGAAATGTGTTTCATAAGTTTTATTCTTCTCCCGTTGCTCTCTGGTTCTTGCTACATGTTCATGGCTAAAATTAAAATTTCAGGTGAAAACTGATAAAGCATTTACTTCTTTTTTAAGCCCAAAGCTGTGATCTTGGTACTACAGAAGTGCAATCTACATGTAGAAGATTAACAGAGAGTTTACAAGATACTTGCTATTAATGAGACAAATATTATATCATAGATTATAATCTGAAAAGTTGGAATTTTCTACTAAGTTTTGATCAATTGTAGGCATGAAAAAATGAGGTTTAAGGGGAAAATGCCATTAAATGATCCCATGATTTATTGTTTTATGGATTATATGCCAGTTAGGTATTGAAATTTAACCTCTTACTTTATTCTGCATTAATAAACACAAGGAATAAATACACCAAAGCAGAGATTGTTTTTAATGTCTTTCTGCCAGTGATAGCTTTAAGAAAATGTGATTCATAAGACTCCCTGTGAGGTCATGAGAACTACTATGATAACAGTTGTCCCAAGGATATTGACTTGACTTCCATATATAATAAATCAGTCATTAAAGGAAGCTATGGAGGTCCCCAGTTAAACCTCCTCTTCACAGAAAGGCCAATACTGAACTCAAATTTAGATTACTTTATGCTGTGTCTGGTAGAGTACTTGAAAATCTCAAGAAGATTCAGTAGAGATGTTTTTGTCCCTGTTCCAATGCTTAATTATCCTTGCAGTGAATATTTTTTTTATATCCAGTCAGAACATCTCCTTCAATTTAAGACATTTTCTCTTTTTTTCCTGTCATGCATCTCAGTAATGAGCCTGTTTCCTTCTAATTCTCTTAACTATCACACCATTATCCACTCTAATAATCTGGACTCTGCCAACACAGGCTAATTCTAAATCAAGAAGCTTGAGCAACAGATATTCCTTTTCCTTCACTGTCATATTAGAGTTTACAGATGGCAGTTGAGGGATATCACACAACAGCTGCCAGAATAGCTCACCTTTTGGTTTGTTCATTGTGCAGATTGTCCAGGAAGCGCTGGATAAAGCTCGAGAAGGTCGTACATGCATTGTCATAGCTCACCGCCTCTCCACCATCCAAAATGCTGACAAGATCGCCGTGGTCCAGAATGGCAAGGTCATAGAGCAGGGCACCCATCAGCAGCTTCTGGCTGAAAAAGGTGTCTACTATTCCCTGGTCAATGTTCAAAGTGGGTAATGCAATATTTCAATTAAAGGCAGTACTTATCTATGAATTGTCACTGTGGCTACTTTTGTCATTGTAATTATTTCAATATCAACAGTCAGTCTTGATACTTTTTGTTTTCTTCATTCCTTTCATAAGTTATACAAAACCAAGAAATACTAAGTAAATGTGTATCAGTTTCTCATTACTAGTTTTCATTATTCAAGACTCTTCTCTATGTGGCCAAAGCGATGCCCATTGCACTCATGAAAGTAGAAGCATGCTAAGCCAAATATAATTAATATTAGCTTGCTTTGAACTCTTTCAAAAATCACACTGATTAGGTGTAAGCAACTTGGAAATATTTTCATGCTCATTAAAAACAGGTCTGCTCTTGTCAGAAAGAAACCTCAAGTCTTACTCTCACTGTGCCTGCATAAGACAGTCCTGGCATATTAGGCTTGTTACCAATTGTTATGAGAACTTGCAGGTCAGCTGAAGCTTGATGCCAGATGTCTCTTGTTCTGATGTGGAGTTTTAGCCTGGGATGTCAGCAAAGGCCTTGAAAACATGGGCACAGGCTGAAAACAAAGGTCCCAGAACTGTAAGTACCTCACTGATGGTTAGTTACTGATCATTGAAGAGTTGCAGCCTTAAGCGATGGGAAAAAGCTGCTTGAAATGAAACAGAAATTAAACAGTAGATAAGAAAAAAAAGCCAAGACCACAACTGATGGGCAAGACAAGGCATCTGCTGCAGCCTGGGAAAGTGCTCTCTGCAAATCTCTCAAAGTCCTAGGAGTCAGAGGTCAAGGACTAAGAGCTTTCTAAAGACTGCAATATTTTATACAAGGTGAAAATCCCGGATTTGGACTTGGAGGAGGGGGAAGGAAGGCATCCTTTTTGGTGTTGATGTCCTTGGTTGAAGAGCACTTGAACTTGAGCACTGCCATGACTGAGACTCTCAAGGACTGTAACCATCGGTGCTGAACCCTTGGCATTGGCTCTGGGCTATTGTATATTATTTACTAATATAAGATGGCTGTTAAGGCTAACTGCTTTGAATATGGAGTAATATTGATTAATAATTATGAATAACTAAACAGTAGAAATGTATTTTGTTAGTATTTATGCAGTAAAGTTTTGTTTTTAAGTTTAAAACTGTCTTGATTAATCAATCGTCCACACTTCCATCATAGCAACTTCTCATTCCCTGAGATTTACACATATGGTCTGTCTTACCTACACCTAGATAATTATTCATGCAGAACCAGTCTGAAGTAGGCAGATAGGCTTATCAATTATGTTCAACCATTTATTAATTACACTCTACAAAATGTTGATCGATGCAGTCTCATTGTTTTCCTCTTGAATCACCTATTTTGTTTCTGTATTAGATGGCAAATCAGTTTGACTGGAAAATTTGTTTGTTTCCTATTTATGCATTGCTTGATACAAGAAGGTTCTTGTCTGTCAATAAGGATATTACTCTGAATAATAATATAAATAAGTTATACTTGCAACTATAAGAATGAAATAGGTGCTCTTTAACATTATAGTCTGAAGATTCAAGTCCGAACATACTTAAACTGGTTTTTTTTACTAAATCCTGGATATCAGTATTTTGTTTTTAAACTAGTATTTTTAACTGTTGATGATACCTTTTCTAATTACTGCATTAGTAATAATTGGGTTATCTCCCCAACTCATTTCAAAGATGCTTGATTTACCAGATCAATTTAGCTCTTGATGAAAATCAAGATGTTTCTAGTAAAATATCTACAGTACTATCTGAAAACCAATTTTTAAAATTTTGGCCATATGGTTTAAAATATATTTCAGAAATTCATGTCAAATGCAGAAACTTTCCAAAACAATCTATTTTTCCCCATTCTTTTCTTCTACATTTTTAGAGAAGTATTTGTTGAGACTCATGCAAAAGTTTGTAATAATTACAAATCCACTACAAATGCTTGAAAAGCTATGCTGCAGCTCACAATTACATCCTTTTTAGATTTTTTTTTCAGAAGGCCATGACAGCTGTATTACTGCAATTGAGCTTCCACTCAATACCTCACCATGTAGTTTATAAAGCCAAAAGGACAGACAAAGACACCTCCAAAAACGTGTTCTTCATCATATTCTATTCATCCACCTCTAAACTGCAATGCTTTACGCAAAGGAAAGGTTGACTGAACTAGGATAATTCTGCTTTAAGGACCATTATTTTACCACACCTTTCCAAGGGGCTTAGGAGGCCTTACTCCTTAGCTCTGCCTTTTCAGTTAGGCTCTGACCATTCTGGTTCCCCTTGATGTCACAAGACACTTGTCTGAGCTCTGAGTCCTTGTTGGAGTAGTTGGCTCTTGTCTTTTCCCATAAGCACCCTGCACAAAGGATGATATGTATATGTTGTTCTGAAATAATAGGCCTTTCTTCATCTGTCTTTGAGAACCTGCAGCAGTTTCGAGCAGTACTCACTGTTTTGAGGGGAGGTAATTTAATGTTTTCCCATGCATCTCTTGGACTCTAGACCCATTATCTTTGGAAGGAGTCTTCAGAGAGATGTTAGCATTGACACCACCTTGGCAAACTTAACCACTTTGTAAGCAAGTGCCACTGGCTATGGGGAAACAGAAAGCAAGGACTTAAGTTCATCAGTCTGCTGAAAAAACTAATCAAAACAGAATTCCCAGAAGAAAAAGAGGATTTAGATCTAGAAAGTCATTCTTACTGTAGATCCTTATCTGGCTGTTAAATACCAGTGTCCTATTGCCCAACTTTCTCCAGCATATTGACTACTGCAAGGATAATTGGCTGTTCCTTATGCCACAAGTATCTAATTTCTAAACCCTTCTATAATTTCTGACATAGAGTGACAGCATGAGTAAACTCCATCATTCTCCCTTTCCTCAGGAGTTTCTGAAAGAGTATTTCTCACCAACACCGTAGACCATGTACCATGTCCACAGGAGGACTATACATCAGTTCTCAATCTCCACTTGTCTCTTCTTCAGGCATTCCTTCAAAGTTCTACCTGAACTATCCCACATATTGGGAGAAGTTTGATGGTCTTCCTCCCTAAAACTGAATCCCCATCAATCCTGATTTACAGTTCTTCCTTCTTGCAAGTAAATCCTTTGAATCTATTGTCTCTTTCCTGTTGCAATACTTGTCTGTAAAAGCAACCTTCCTGGTAGCTTAATTTCTGTAAGACACTAAATATCTCCTTTAAGCACATGTTAATGGGTAATCCTAATAATCATTCATAGCACAAATAGACATAATCTTTTCCTCAAGGTGTATAGTCTATTTGTACCTTCATAACTCTTTGTCCTACTCCTCTCCCTCAAAATCCAGTCTAACCTGTAGATTTGGCCATTGAAAGGAAACAAGACAGCTTGTAGGAAAGAAGAAACTTGGTATACTGCTTATGAATATAGGGCAAAACCATTCAATTCTTGTGCAGAAAAAGCTACATTGTAGCTGTATTTTTGGACAGCCTAAAAAACTGTTATTGTCAAGTACTCAGTCTTCTAGACAAATTGTCTAGAACAATGTAGTTTAATCATAAATTCATTCTGTATTTCCAAGAGAGGATGGTATCATTATTTGAGTTACCTTCAGGCAGTAAATTGAAAGCTGAAAGTAAGAAACAGGACTAGCAGCAACTTCAATTTTTTTGCTGTGGGTTTCATGGGCTGCAGACCTATCAAAAATAGAGAATGGGAAGGAAATGAGCAGAACACACAAGGTCAGCTACCTTTAACAATCCCTGTTACTGAAAGGTGAGTACATGTCATTTTGTCTTTGCATGCTTATTTCTGTATAGATTTCATTCTGGGTGTCCTCCATTTAAGAGGGAGATCAGTATAATAACGCTGTTGCTGTAGAGATCTAGCACAGGACTGCATGTAATTCACAGTGAGCATTCAAACCTAGGTCATTTCTCAAAACAAGTCTGTCTTCTGCAGGGTCAACAAAGGTCTGTCCAGTGAAGACTGGGGCACATTTCATCCTGTTCTAGAGCTACTGTCACCAGCAGGTCAGATTAGCAGCAACCTTGTTTTGCATCTCTCCATAAGAGGGTGTGAGCATGAGTATCATAAATACCTACATTGTTAATACATTGGTGTAGAGTAAATGAAACACACCTTGAATGAGAGCTCTACTAAAATTAGCATCTGAGATCCTGCATTACATAATGTTTTATAAAAGTAGATCCATAAACACTGGCTGCAGCCTTACATTCAC
Organism: Parus major; assembly: GCF_001522545.3. NCBI lineage: Eukaryota > Metazoa > Chordata > Aves > Passeriformes > Paridae > Parus > Parus major. The sequence goes on along the minus strand of NC_031769.1, from coordinate 20,967,791 downwards.
CAAGCCAGAGACATCTTTAATGGAAATACTAGAAATTGTATGGGGCTGTTTTAAAATGACATTTAAAGTCATTGATACTTCAGATAACTTAAATTTAAATGTTCTGCTTGTGTAAACACTGTGTATATAATCTCTGAGTAGAAATGGTATCATTCATTTGCTTAGTAAAGTTGACAAATATGTTAAGAATCTTTTTTGAATACACAAACACTTGTTCTAAGATTAAAAAGCATGCTGTACGCATCATATAACAAACGGAAATAGTTTTATTTCTGTGTTAATTCTGATCACAGATGAAAAAGAAGTGAATAACTTGATTAATCCAAGAAAACAATCCAGTTAATTATCTGCAAGATGTTAAAACAAAGCAGTGTTGAGGGAGAAGGAATCCATTTCTATATGACACAGGAACTGTGGGATCCTACTTATGTTTCAAATGTCCATAATTAGGACAGCTTTTATTACAGCAATATATAAAAAAGCCAGGGCATAACTTAGAAAGAAGCTGTAGAACCATAAAATTACTTGGGTTGGAGGGGACCTTAAAGAACATCTAGTTCCAACTCCTCTGATGTGGGCAGGGACACCTTCCACTAGACCAGGTTGTTCAGAGCCCCTTCCAAGCTGGCCTTGAACACTTCCAGGGACAGGGTTATCCACAACTTTTTTGGGCAACCTGCTCTAGAGCCTCACCACACTCAGAGTAAAGGATTTTTCCCTAGTACCTAATCTAAGCCTGCTCTCTTTTGGTTTGCAGCCATTTCCCCTTTTCCTGTCCCTACATGCCCTTGTCAGTAGTGTGGGTGCACAGTGACCAGCATTATCAACTCTCTTTACTGCTGGGGCTATCACAACACTGGCACCACACTTCTTCCTTTCCAGGCACTCTTGTCTTTCCCCAGGATTAACTACTTTTTACATTCCCTTTTACATATATGGCATTTTGTACAGCTTTAATTTTGGATTAATCAATGTGCTTGATTGTTGCAGAAACTTTTCAGTCATTCTTTGATATGCATATATTTAACAGTGTTGTAGAGGAATACATCATTTCCATGTTGTTCAACAAACGAAAAAAAAGAAAACAAAATTTTTGTGTGCATTCTAAGGAATGAGTTGGAAAAGGCACTATGGAATTATGACACATTTCTCCATCCACCAGATTAATTCCTAACCTAAATTAAGTTTTCCAGGATTTTCTTTTGGGTAGCCCTACAGAAGATTTATCTACATGTATCTATTTTTCACTGTAAAAGAAGATGAGTTATTAAAGATCAGAGTTATTTACATATCTGCTGAATAAAAAACAGCTTAGACACTACTCCTCATGCATATTAGAGTTGTGAATTACAGTTCAGGATGCTAATATTTCCCTGTTCAGCCTGTTAATGGTGCATTCAATGAAGCATACAGCAATCTAGTTTTGCAGATGTTTATAATTTCGTTTCCTGCAATTTCCTGATGAGCTTGATAAATAATCAGAAGCTTAGTTGCTCACTTGGAGCTTTGTATGTAGGCATTTGAAGTCTTTCCTCTGAAAGCTCTCATTTCCACACTCTTACCTATGAGACTTCAACTGTAGAAAAAATGTATGTGATTTCCATCTAAAAATATTTCCTTTCAAAATGAAAATAAATTTCAAAATTTATTTTAAAATAAATTTCTCTATGAGTACTTGTGAAAAATTGAATAAGTAATTTCTGTGTTTGAACTTTAACACTAATTTCCCTTGAGTTCATGATGAAAGGTGTGACTTTTCTTCTTTATTACTCTATTCTGTAAATCAGTAATTTTTCTTCCTATGGCCATGTCTTTAATTTGCCACATGATGGCCTCATTTGTTCAGAAAATGTCTACAGTGATCTGCATCTTTTTTTCATTTTACTTCTTCATGCATGTCTTGTTTGACTCAATGTATGCAGTATTCTTCAGCCTAAACACTGATATTCTCTTTCCTCCCTAAGGGATTAGCACATCACATTTACAGTCCTGACAGCATTGCTGCTATGTCATTTAAAGTCAGAATTCCTAAGACTCAGACTAAGGCAGTAGACACTAACTGCTCTTCCCAGATTCTACTATGTCAAGCAGACCTGCTGGAGGCAATCCATGATGGTAGATAATGTTTATCTCCTCTTTCAAATCAAAGGCTTTCCATTTATTTCTTCCTAATTTAATCTAATTTGTCACAAAACCTATTAAGATAAAAGAGAAGGATAAAGAAGAATCATCCCATGTAAAAAGTATTTCAGAGTATTACAAGAGCAAAGAGGTTTTCATTTAGTCTTGGTAATTTGATTCCAGATACAGAGTTTGAGTTCCATTTTTCTGAGAAACTTGCTTCCTTAAGAGAAATTGCATTCAACACCAGTATCATTCTACATTTTACAGAACAGATATAGGAATTTACAAAATAATGTAAATAGAGAATTAAAATTCCACATTTATATTAAAGTGAAACAGTTCGCCTGTGGGACAACAGGCATTTTACCACCAACATCAGTATTTTATACTAGGAGAATTTAGTATTGTCTGTTGATAAAAGATAAAAGCATTTCATAATTGCTTGATTTTGCAGCTGTGGACAGGAAATTCAATGTTTGGTTCAATTTAATATACAACAGACTTTAAAAAAGATGTTCAGTGCACTTTCATATGACCTAAATGAAAATAATTTTAAAATAATTTAGCTGTCAAATCAGTTAAACTGGCTGCAATGAGGATACAGAGATGGTTTATTGCTTTACACTGAGAAAATTCTGTTTCTAGGATGAGATTGCTTCACAAGAGGAAAATAATTCTCAATAACACCAGTGAACTTCTCATTGTGGATAAGTATGTATGTGCACAAACACTACTCTTTTTTTGTATCCAGTAGCAGAAGAAGCCATGGGTCTAATTTCATCTGAGCATGAGAAAACAGTTCATTATTGTAAGGGTGGGTGAACACTGGAACATGTTGCTTAGAGAGGTTGTGGAGTTTGCATTCAGATATCCAAAACTAAACTAGTTATGGCCCCAAACTACTTGTTCTACTTTGCCCTGCTTCAGCTAGGCATTGGACTAGACAATCTCCAGAGGTGCCTGTCAGCTTCAGACATTCTGGTTTTCCATGCAGGAAAAATCATGGTCAGCCACATGGATCCAACCAATTAAATATATCCACTCCATAGGGTGGCTTTCAGTGTGTCAAAACCATTCAGTACATCACAAAGCTGTATTAAGATGTAAACAGTTATCAAAAAATGCTTGAACATAACTTCATAGACTTTTGTACAAAGAGTATGTAAAAGTCTCCCATGCCTCAAAGATGAATATAACACAACAAAAAGAATGTTATAGAAATACTTTATGACCTCTGCTGATAGCCTGAGGCAAAGATTCAGATTTGGGTTCTGTCTGCCAAAGGAGAAAGAAGGTTGTTTGTTGACACTTACCAACAAGCCATCATTTCTGACAGAACATTGTTTTGACATCATGACAGTAAGCCATGACTTTACTCAGTGAAAGCCAAGGACTGGCAAACCTTTGTTGTTAGGAATTGCAGATAATTAATTACAGGACAGCAAGAGGCAGCTGGAGAATGGATGCTCAGGTTCTGCCACAGTTGCTTCTCTCTGCTCTTCTGAGAAGTTTCCCTTCCCCTCTGCCACGTCCTCAAGGTACTGCATTGCTGTAAGACACTCAAAGGCCACCCTGAGAACTCAAAAGGAAAACATAGAGTTCCTCCAAGTTTCTAAGAGCCCTCATGTTACCAAACCTCATTCTGATAAAATATTTTTTCGTTTAATTTTTTTAGCTTTTCATCCCTTCTCAACCAACGCTATCAAACTCTGAAAAGAGAACACTGATTTTCTAGATATAAATACAGCCATCCATTAAACTAATTCTAGAGAGAAAATGCAGCATAATTTAAAGCTTATTGTAAAACTCTCTGGCAAATTTTTCCCTATTGGTACATCAGTGAATATTTTTTCTAAGAGATTTTCCTTACACTCTGGTGAGAAAGCTGGGAGAAGAAATGACCAGGTAGTAGGAAAGTTTTCAATCAAGTCATGGCTGTTCTCCCCATGTAATAGAGATCTCAACTGAAGGTTCTCTAAAGGTTACTCTAATATTTGGTTAATAACCTTATTATAAATATTTCACAGAACTGTAGCAATTCAACTTTTTTATATCTTTAAGCTAACATCATTTCATGAGAGGAAGCACCTTGCACTTTCCCACCCTAGTACCCATCTGTGCCAGATCACTTATACTCTTCTTCCACGCCCACATTTTTCGGTCCTCATTGTCCCCTTGCACTCCCCAGTTCCCACTGTGCCACCAGCCCTGCCTTATTTACAACCTGGTTTCTCTTCTTCCTGCAGCAACTTTCCTGTTCATCCTTTTTCCACTTTTCTGGTGCTTTCCCTCCTCTGTCAGGGGGGAATGACCACAGGAGGATAAGGCATAGGCCAGTGCACAAATCGCTGCCATGTGTCTCCTTCTGAGGGGGGCCCTGGGGGAGGGATCACTCACAGATGGGTTTTTTAGTGACATCTCCAAGATTAAAGAAGGAATAGGGGAAAAAATGAAATGTCTTTTCAGGTGGTGCTACCTTTTTCATTGCATTTAGAGTTGGTTTTACAAAAGGCTTGACACTTGTGATTCTGGCATTCAGTCCTGTTATGGAATTCTCATCAGCTCTCCATGCAAAGATGTGAAAAACATGTGAGTTCTCAATAAACTGGTGAGCCATATCTTCTATAATCCTATTTGGTGTCTGTAAGATTTAAAAATACAATCTGTCTCTTAGTGAATGTACATCTTGTCCATGTACAGAAAGGTGTGAATAGCAGCATGATGACAGTGGTGCAACTGAAGAAGAACAGTGCCTCCAGCATGGACTCAGGTATAATGCTGCAAGGTTTCCATATGTTGGATGTTTTTATAACAGTGGCTGAAGAGATTTTTAATTTTTCTAATATATTTTTTGCTGATTATTTATTTTGTTTTTGATTTGTTTTTAGTAGTTTTAAAAAGCATCGCAAAGCATGTAGATATGGAGTCCCTTTCTTAAAGAGAATATGATCTTACAAACCTCATAAAATCAGTGGGAGTTACAGACTAAAAAGACAGGCACATGGCAAAAAGCCATGACTATAACACTAAAATAACAAGGTCATGTGCATGTATTTATTTGTATAACCTTATGAAATACCAGTCTTGCCATCTTTTTGATCTTTTATCTAAATATAAACAGCATGACCACAAAACCCAACAAGGTTGGAAACTCAAAATTCAATAACAACTGTCACCCACAGAAAACATGTTCTATCCCTTTATGCTCCAGCTGCCACTGTTAGCTGGCTTGGCTAAAGAACATCTTTGGGCACCTTCACTCAGCTTCCCAGTTCAGTAGAGCATCTCTCTTTGGTCATCCAGTGCTGTTCACTACTCTCATTTAACTCAGAGAATTATCAGAGATAACTCATTATCTCTTTTTCCTGCTCATCCTCAAGGCACTGTTTGCCAGCCACTTCCTGCCATGAGTGCACTAAACCCAGTGCAGTATTTTCCTCTTGGCTCAGAAGTGGGAAGGACCTTCCTTGAGACCAGGTCTTGTTTTTGTAGAAAACAAATGTATGACCTGAGCTTTTTAACTCCACTGCTTCAGGAAGGATATTCTACTTGTTTGAAGACTGAACATCTCTTTCCAGCAAAATAGATGCACTGTTTCTGTACATTAATTTGTTCCTGGACCAGGACTGAGCCTTTGCTTTACTAGCTCCCTCCTGTGGGTTTATTTTCATGTGCTGGTTATAGAAATAAATCACAGATTCTCTCAGGTGGCATTTTGCTAGGCAACCAAACTAAATAATTCTAGTTTTCTCATACAGTATAGGTTTTCACTGATCATATTTTTCTTTCATTCTGTCATATTGTATTTCACATAATTATGGTTCATCTGCTTCTCTTATTACTACTCTCCAATATAGTTTACCTAATTCTGTAAGATATTCTGGTATTCTTTTGTCCTGGTCCTCTCACTGGTTTTCTGTACTGATCCTCTCAGTTTTGTATCATCAGAAAATTTCATTATCACGAATATTGTTTGCATGCCCAAGTTATTAATTTAAGTAAGAGCAATAAATCCCAAGACCGAGTGAAGAATTAATGTTGTCAGCTCCCTTGGGTATTACTACCTCTCCATGCTGAACACCTCTGTCTTCCTTCAAACTCTTTTTTATTCTACTGCTCTTTTATTACTTCACAACTATTGTTTAATAATTTATCTCACAGCTTTAGGATAAATTGGCATTAGTAAGCATTAATGAAGTCCCAATGGATTAGTTTTACTGGAAAAAGCAGTACCAAAGAAAAATAATTGGGTTAATTCTTTGCTTCCCTAACTCATGACATAATTTATTGCCATTTATTTCAGACTTTATTATTTTCTTTAGGATTTATTTGTAAGCTTCCTGTACTGTTTTTGTCAAGACAAAAGTGCAATTTCTCAGGTTACTGCTTCTGTTGTAACTCTTCAGCCCCATGTCTTTATCCACAATTTGAAAATAATCAGAAAAACCTTTGATACTGAATCAGTATTACGTTGGCTAGGTTATTCAATACTCAGAATAAAGAGTTCATGTTCACCATGAGAAGCACATTTCTTCCTTACCATTTTCCCTTTCAGGTCAGATGTGGTAATTAAGATACCCAAATCACATTTGTCATCCTGCTTTTGGCACCATGCACTTTTGTGGGACTTTCTTACTGAAAGTTGAGGCTGAATGACAATTTCAAGGCCATCCCTGGTGCAATTACCATCTCAATGCTTTTTAATTTCAAAGACACATGAAATGAAAACCCATTGTTGCAGACCTTTTCTCTGTGTGTTCACTGTAATTACAGTAAGATAAAATTGCTCAGTATATCACAAGTATAGAGAGACAGTCAATATGTTTTCTTCTACTCTTAGCAAGATCTTCCTTGGGCTTGGATTACCTTGTAAAAAAATATTCTATACATCTTCAATGTATTTCAAGGGAAATTTATGCATATACACAATGAAAGAAAGGGTAATTTCTTGTATGTTCTGGGGTTTTTTTCCCTTTCAGGGACCAAAAAATAGACATCAAACACACTGCTATCAAACAGGCTATATCAGCCAACATCTCTATGGGTATTGCTTTCTTTTTTATATATACATCATTGGTCTTGGCCTTCTGGTATGGTATCAGTGTGATATTTTCTAATTTTAATAGAGTTCACAATCCTAAGACTCTTCTTGATAAAGCAACATCAGCTTTGGGTACTGAGTGTGAATCAGCAGTGGAGGCAGCACTGGAGCAGCTCAGTATTGGTCAGTGTTGAAGAGCTTTTGTCAGTGCCCATGGAATTCAGTGAGTGATGTTATGGGTGGGACTGAACAGCAGCAGGCTCCCCAAACAAGCTCTAGTCTTTCAAGCACCAGAGAGCTCAGGGTGTGCTGAGATTTAAATATTCCCAAGCAGTTTTGGGGATCCCTGTGGTTTGTGCTCTTATTAACACCCAGCAAAGTAATTGAAAAACAGCTCGGGGGTTTCTGCTAGAGCAGCTGCTGCATGTTGACTGCTGTCTAGACCTACCTTATAAACCACACCCACGATTCAAAGCAATAGCCAATCCTGTATTTCGTGCTGTCTGCTCTAAGCATGTCTGTGAACCATTTACAAAAGAATTCTACCTATTCCCCGGTCTGATTCAATCATATTTGTTTATTTATTCCCCTCTCTGTTTCTCTACCTTACTACACATCTATGCTTACGCTTGGGATGAAGATAAATTCTCACTATGGCACAAACAGTTTCAGCAGTGATCACAGTTTCTCTGCAGACAAAATGTTCAGAGAACATATTTCAAAATATACTGTCACAGGAGAAGTACCTAATTTACCTTCTCATTGTCAAAGATCTGTTAATCCCTAATGTCTACTTGGACACCTAATGACCACTAATTTCAGCAAGACTTTGGACTCTCCCTTGAATTGGACAGTAGTGCTAATTCCTGATAATTCACACTACTTAGTGAAACTGGGCTCTCTGGCACACACAGGGATCTTTCTCCCAACCTGTGACCTGTAAAGTGAATCCCAGAGGCAGCAGGGCAGAGAACTGCAGAGACAGTCACATTTGGCGGGATTCCAGACTAAGAGCTGCAATATAAAATTTACAGAGCTTGTTTAAACAAGCTACTTAGCCTCTCACCTCCCCCACACAGCTTTGAAATATGTTTTCCTATTGACATTTCTGGCAGAGCATGACAGAAAGGCTTGCTGGGACTAGACTAGCTCTGGTTGCTGATGTTGAGCAAGACAAAGCTAACCTGTTGCCTGTCAAGCATTCATTTGTCCTCCTCTTGACTACTTTTTCTCTTCCTCGCTATGCTGAGCATGTACCTCCACAGAAGGTTTACATCCAATGTAGACTAGACTCTTTTCCCTGCAGGCTTCACCAAACCCCACTGATGAATCTCTGTTTACTGTTTTTGTGAATGGGACATCCTGCTTTTTAAAATGAAGGCTCTTAACTTGATTTTCTTCTACATTTTGATGTGATTTTAACTTCTTAGTGTCACCTCAGATATAGTGAAGCTCTCAGACTACCAAGAAAAGTCATATATTTATTTATAGGATGGTTTGAATGGCTGTCATTTACAGTTCTTAAAATCATGTTACAATATAAAGATAGCAGGTTTATTTAGAAATTCATGGACAACATCCACAACATTGCAATTTTGTCTTTTATTTCCTAATTCTAAAACACTTATTAACCCACTTATATTCTAGCAGTTCAAAATGTTCAGTGAAGATTTTTGAACTGAATTATATAAAGTTTGTATTAATTTCTTGGAGCCTGAGGTAATAATACAAAGTTATCCAACCAGACACAGTCACAATGTGCCTGTAAATACGTCTTTGTCATTACCAAGTGCATACTTTTAAGATTTATTTTATTATTTTTGAGTAATTTAAAAGATGGCAAAAACAATATGAGTAAAAGAAGTATGGTTTTAAATACAATTTTAGATAAGCATTTTCAACTTATTCAAACGAGTCATTTAGGGCAAATAAAATTGTTAAGTGATTTTTTTTTATATTTGTGAAGTGTTCTGAAATAGAATTATCATGAACATACTTAATGGTAGATAGTCTTTTTTCTAGTGAAAACTCAACAGCTAACTGGGGAGAATGTTGAAGAGGAAGTCTCAAAAGTATAACTTTTAGATATTTGTGTTTAGAAAGTAATAATGCATGAAAAAACCATATAAAAAACCTTTAAATATATTTTCATTGAAACTATTTTTTGCCATATCTAAGTTACATTTTTGCTTTAGTCTACCTTGAAGAAACTTAAAAATATAGCTAAGTTCAAACTTCTCAGCTACCCATTTTGATTTTTACTAGAACACCATTTTAAGAGAGGAAATATTATATGTACCTGAAAAAGTTCATCTGTAGCCACAATTTCACTGTCTGCAGGTTGGGAAAGGATGCTACACAGAGCTCAATGGCTCAAAATGCAGATTTTATAGCTGCACTTGAGAATGATGTCATCACAGAATGAGTTCATAATAAATTAATGGAACAGAGTGGAGTTTACAACAAGCTTGCCAATATGCACATAACGTTTCTCATAGCTGTTATCATATGATATTTCAATTCACCTAACAGGATTGAATTGTTCCCAAAGGTACTTCCAGTTTTGCAGTGTTTTCTCAGGGAAAAAATTCTAAGAGAAAAATTCTCCCTTGCAGAGTGCTAAAATTCAGAGTAAGAAAAGGTCATATTTAGTAAAATGTTCAAGTCTAATTCAAAGCTGTGAATTACAGGAATTCTAAGCTTTTTTTTTTTTTTTTCAGAAGCATGACAATAAAAATAAAGTATATGTGTAGGTAAAAATTAAGACTGTGGCAAAAATGAGGTTGTGGAGTTGATTGCATCTCAGACTACTTTTCCAAATCATGGAATTATTAAATCAATCAGGCTGGAGATGAATGTCTATTGCAACCCCTGCTGAAGGCAGAGTGTACTCTGAGGTCAGGGCAGAGTGCTCAGGGCTGTGTCCTGTTGACTTTGAAACACTTCCAAAAATGGAGACTCCACACCTCCTCGAGCCCTTACCCCCAGTGCCTCCCTTCCTCATTGTGAAAATTCAAAATCTTTTATGCAAATTATTTTCAAATCAACAGCATCTTAATGCCTCCGGCTCCTGAAGTTTTGTCAGTCAGACATGGTTTATCTTCACTATTTTTATTATCTCCCAAGCTGTCTCCTGAACTTCTCAAGCAGTTTCTTTCAGGCCTACACTTTCAAATAGCTTTGAGTTTGATTTCCTACTCTTCTTGGCTCCCTCCTCACAATGAAAGTCCCTCTCATTAACTTTCAGATTCTCTTTTAATTTAAGGCTTTTTACATAATTCTTGCATTTTAAAGAGGCTTTCTGTCAGGTCTCTTCAGTTAACTTAGTTCTGTATATTTTCATAACAGTTTAACGTAATAAAATAATGAGAAAAAAATATCTGTGACTAAAACACACACACACACACCCCACATCCCACTTACGAATGCTAGTGTAACGTCAAGGTTTTCACTGAATGTGTACAGAAGACTTAATGAAACCTAGTATTTGATTGGGCTTTGCAGAAATACTCAGCTCTTACCAAGCTTTTTTCTTCTTGACAGGAATTGTAGTTTTTATTCAGAATTGTTCATCACTTGAAAGTACGGGATAAGATAGAATCATAGAATCACAGAATGGTTTGGATTTGAAGGGACCTCAAAGATCACTTTTTTCCAACCCCCCTGCTATGGAAGGGACACCTTCCACTAGACCAGGTTGCTCAAATCCTCCTCCAACATGGCCTTGAGCACTGCCAGGCATGGAGCAGCCACAACTTCTCTGGACAACCTGTGACAGTGCCTGATCTCAGTTTTTCTCCTAATATGTAAGTCTACTGTCTCACTTTAAAAGTGTTACTGCTCATGCCATCACTACACTCCCTTTCTAGCTTTCTTGTAGCCCCCTTTAGCTACTGGAAGGCTCCTATAAGGTCTTTCCACCTTCCCTTCTACAGGCTGAACAAACTCAATTTTCTCAGTGTTTCCTCATAAGAGGTGTTCCAACCCTCTGATCATGTTTGTGGCCTCCTCTGGATTTATCCAACCAGTCCATGTCCTTATGCTGGGCACCGCAGAGCTGGGTGCTGTGTTCCAGGTGGGATCTCTCTCACCAGAGCAGAGCAGAGGGGCAGAATCCCCTCCCCTGCCCTGCTGCCCACGCTGCTTTTGGTGCAGCCCAGGACACCTTTGGCTTTCTGGGCTGTGAGTGCACATTACTGGGTCATACCAAGCTTCTTATCAACCAACACCTCCAAGTCCTTCTCAGCAGGGCTGCTCTCTAACCATTCTCTACCCAGCCCTTATCCATGTTGGATTACTTCAGTGCAGGTGCAGGACCTTGCACTTGGCCTTGCACTGAACTTCATGAGGTTTGCAGGGGCCCACCTCAATAGCTGCAAACAACATTTAGCATCATACTGTGTTTTGTTTCAGGCATCAGGAACTAAGAATCAATTACAGAAAGAAGTCAGTGCATCAGCTGTCTCAGAGGAAGCACAGAAAGGATCAATACAGACTGGACAAAAAACACCATCCACTCAGAAAAGCATAAAAAGGTCCAGAAAGCAGCATCATGAACCTGATGCAAAAGATTATATCTCTGTATTCACACCTGCCTGTGCTTTCCGTAACTAATGGGATAAAAAAGGAACACAATCCCAACTGAGAGGGTGTAACTTTTAAACAAAATGTGCCAAGGCCAAATTCCTGTGTCTGGGTAAGGACTCATAAACTGACCTCATTGTACAAGAGTTCTGTAGAAATGCCTTTTCCTCCGAAGCTAATATTTTTTGTTGTGATACTTAAAATAGTTTGAGTAATATTTTGAAACAAAATTACTTTGATATGGGAATAGCCTAGGTAGCAAGTCAATTAATTTAATTATAGAGCAAAACCAAAACCATGAAATTAGTCATACAACTGAAATAACACACCCTGAATAGAGAATAATTACTATTTTTGTCTAAATGGTTTGATATTTGTTGTCTAAAATGCCTGTGTTAGCAAATAGATTCCTGGAAATCAAGATATAATTATCAAGCTGTCTAAGGACCTAAATTTGCAAAAGATCATATTCAGCAACAAGAAAGAAACAATTCTCTCAACATTCAATACCATCAAATGCAAAAAGTGGTTTATATTCTCAACTTCTGTTTCTGGATAGTTCCATGAAAGGTAAATGACTTAAAGGTAAATGTTCATCTCATTTACATGTGCTAATTTCTTTATTTTTTGCTCAGCTACTCTTTCTTCCCCAGTTTGTAGCTGTGAGCAACACATTGCTCCCTGATGTCTCTGAGAAAATGGTTCCTTTTCTGCAAAGACATCCAGCCCTTGCTCTCTCTTCAGGCAGAAACAGCCTCAAAATTCTGAGTTCTGTGATGCCCTTCGAAAAGAAAAGAAGATGTTGTAACAGCTATTACAGATGTTTCTCAACCTAATGTGTCTGTCTCGTCTCATGTCTCATGTCTCATGTCTCATGTCTCATGTCTCATGTCTCATGTCTCATCTCATCTCATCTCATCTCATCTCATCTCTCTGCAGTCTGGCCCTGCATGGCCCTGCCCCAGGAGTGAGAGACATCTTTGTGCACACAGAGTTGTGTTGTAGTTACTATCTAAGCAGGGTCAGGGGCTTACTCTTGAAAATAACCAGCAGCACTACAGGTTTTGATTGTAGGCTCTTAGAGAGAGAGGAGGAAATCCTTGGTATCTGTACAGTGCCTAAAACGAGCACAGGATCTGGTGGGGCCTGAAGACTGCTACATGACATACACTTATTTCTTAAAAAATATCTCATTTCTCCTCTACCTTAAAGAGTAGAAAATTTAGGTTTTAAAAACTTGGATTACCTCAATTACAGCTTGAATATTTTTTACATGGAAATATTATTTTTTAATTGTATGCACATATTCACTTTACTTATCTGAAAAAGACAAAAAATATGATAAGGTAATAAAAAAGCCTTTTTTCCCCCCAAATAGGATTTCATGTTGGGCAAAACTGGAGAAATCCTTACAACGAGGCTTTGATCTGTAGTATTTATAGCACTTCTGACTCAGGTATGATCATTATATATTATTTAGTTTTCTGGGGCTTTAGAAATGCTTGTTTGTTTACATGACATAAATTATGTTTAATTAGTGCTGTGATTCTATCCATAAAGATACCACACTGATTTCTTCAGTTCAGTTTAGAAATCAGCTGTGCTAAATCTTCACTGCAGGTCCAGGTAGATATTTTGAATGGTTTTAAAACATAACTGCAAGTCAAGTGGAGCAAAGCTCAAAGGTAACTGTGGTGTTTATTTAGCTGCTTTATTAAAATCTAAGTACCTTTGGATGGAGGACCAGAGAAAGTAGACTGTATTCTGAAAGACTGAATCTGAAATTCAGATCAGCCTTCAAGGACAGCTAAGTCCATGTCTAGAGTAGGATCCACAAAACATTACTAGGGAAGAGTAGAGGGCCTGGATATGTGACTAAGTGCACAGGCTGACCTGGTGGCTGCTCCTCTGTGGCAGGCACAGAGCCAAAGACAGTCACAGCAGGGATCAGCTCCAGGAGCAGGCTCTGCTGTCTGTAGAAGAACAGTCAGCAAGGAAGTGAAACCATTTAAAAATACTCAGTCTGAAATGTGAGCAGGGCTGTCTCCAGTTGCTGTGCAGGGAGCAGCACAGTGAGGCTCCCAGGAGAGTTTGGGATTAGCTGCTCCCTGGAGCTGGTGCATGGGGAGCTGCTCGGTGCCCCTACACTGCTGCACCGTGTGTAAGACACCAGTGGAAACTGCTAAACCTGCCAGGAAAGGCACAGCCTGCCCTGAGGACGGGAAAGTGTTTCCAGTTTTTATTTTAGCACATTATTTAGAACTAATTCAAATATTTTTATCCTTCTTTTGTTGCTATTCCTATGCTTACCAGCTGATACCCTAACAAGTATCTTTTTAATTCATCACGTATTTGAAGGAAATGTTAGTATTCAGCATCTTATCATCAATCCACAGCATAACTTCAATCCTTCTCTGAATTTCTATTAAATTTTACTCTCACCTGACCCAGCTGCAGGCTTGCTTGTGATCCCTGAAGGAGTAGAAAGCAGAGCAATGTAGACTAGACCAGACACCTGCCTCCCTCATCCTCCTCTCACTACAGACAGACAGATTTATCCCAGCCACACCAGTCTCATACATCCACAACCCCACCACTTACTGAGCCCATGCAGCTGAGTGAAGTTTTCCTGGTCTCCAGAGAGGGCCATTTTCTCTCTGAGAAGCTCCCAGAGCCAAGCTGAGTCACATCAGCTTCACTTGCTAACCCCTTTCCCTAGCGACTCAGATGGCCCTTCTTTGTAGCTTATATGGGAAGTGATTATAGGTCACCTCCTTGGAAATTAGGTCCCATGAGACTTCTTTGACCAGCCCAGGAGGAAAATGAGATCTCTCAGACCATGCTGAATCTCAACAAAACCATAAGATTATTTCATGGTGGTGACATTTTAGTTTTGATATTTGGCAAATCTGGAGGAAAGATATAATTAATTTATTTTTTTTTTTTGCTTCCTGGATTTGAATAAGACAAATGTCTTGCATTTATTTCAGACATTTCAGTTTTCAAAGATGTGCTTTGAAGTCACTGGTTCCTATGACCAATTAATTTGAATTGTTAATGAGATAGAAAAATATATAATTTACAAGATATTTTTCCCCTAAAAATAGTATCTTCCAGATGAGGAAGAGGTGGTGTTGAGAAATCTCCCAGCACTGCTCACTGTTTCACATATGTGCTCTCAGACGCCACACAGATTTTGCAGTAACACTGAGAAACACTTCACAGCAGAGTTACAGCTCTCACAGTACTTGTAACAGACAGAGAATGAAGATTTATTTCTAGTTTTATAACAGGAAAAAGTAATTTGTTTAGTAATCTTTGCAGATGCATGTTATACAGGAAAGTAATTGTCCCTTACTGGCAGCTTCCATGGCACTATTTACTGAGCTTCTGATTGTCCAAAACATGTTAAATTCACAAAAAAAAATCTTGTAAAGCTACATTTAATATGAAATAATGTGTTTGTGCTGCTGCAGAAAGGAGTTTTGTGTTCCCCATATCTTTATTAAACTATCAGAGCTATTACATTTATTATCACATGCAATGAAAACCATAATATGTGTGTCATCCTATTGTAACCTGAAGTGATTAAGCTCTCTTATGTAACCTAATTAGGTGATGTGCAGACTGAAGTTTCTGTATTTATTAATTATTTATTAGATTTTTATTTAATATTTCAGTGTCACAAAAAATATATTTTATATATAATTTCCTTCTAGTTCATATTAATGTTGAATCCAGTTATCATTAGTATAAATGAGTCATCCAAGGAGGCTGTTTACCTTAAGTTATTTATCCAATCTATATGTCTAGACAGCATTGTGATTTCATGCTAAGTATTGCAAATACTAAGAAAATTAACAAAATAATTGTATGCCTCAAAATGGGGATTGTTCTCTTTGCAGCACTGTTTCTCTTCTGTTTAAAGATTGAAATGGTCATAGAAAAAAGAATTGTAATCTCAGACTCCAAGTTAGGAAATGTCATGTTTTAGGATCTGGCTAGTTTACAGTCATTGTTCCACATATTAAAAAATATGAGATTTATGAAATGCCATTGTGTGTTCTTGGTAAAACCTAAGAACAAGGACTGTAAGTCTGAATGAATATATGGAAGCAGTGGAGGAATACTAGTTAAGATTCAGAAGGCTTGAGGGAAACATTTGTACAACTGACAAAAGATAAAGCATCCAATTCTGCAGAATATTTAGACCAAATTAAACACTTTCAGATGTCCTCTGGTGAATAAATCTCAATTGTCTAGGTAACAAATATTTCCTCTTGAGTTTTCAAACACACCAAAGTAATTTACAATGGCTTCATTCGTTTCCAGGCTACAGGTTCCAGATTGGCACAAATTGCCTATAATGTAGCTATTCTTGGGACTGGGATGTTTTGTTGTTGATCAGTGGCTAGCAGCTGATTACTCTGCTTTTAGCCATTGTGCAAATTATTGCTGTAACAGTAATGATTCAAATGATGCTGCCTGCTGGACATGGGAAAAAAGATAAGAAGGAACTGTAAATCATAGGAAAAGTAGGTTTATGGCATTTTTAGGTTTTTATGTTGTACTAAACTGTGTTGCTTAATAGGGACATTGGTGATGGATCAAGAATATACTCCTCAAATAAGGCAAAGTCTACCTTGTTCTGTTATTCTGATAAAATGATGGTATAGCAAATATGAAGCTGAAAATTGAAAACATGAATTACATTCATTTGTGTCCTCAAAGAATTTGTAGCATTCAGAGCATACTAAGTGTTTTAAAAGTACTGGGTCCCTTATTTCTGTCCCAAACCTGCATTTGGGTTCCCTAGTCTTTCCCAACACTGTTTTCTTCTCCTTTCTTGTCATTTTTTTTTCAGTTTGTTCCCTTTCAGAGTCCCTCTCTTCCACCTCTCTTTCTCTCACCTTGCAGTTGTCTGTGGGCTTAAGGTGAAAACGCTGTATAGAAACCATCAGCAACAAGGATGGGTGAAAATGTGACAGTGTAGCTGACCGTGCCTTGCAATTTCTTGCTCTGATTTTCATTCCTTCCTTCTCAGCCAGGAAGAGAAGCAAGAGCCAGGGAGCCTGTTGCAAATGAAAATCCTGAAGGGATTTTTAGTGAGGTAGGAATCAGCCTTTTCTCCCAGGTAAAAAGGAAGAGGACAAGAGGAAATGACATCAAGTTGCCACAGGAGAGGTATAGAATCAGAAAAAATTATAGAATGGTTTGGATTGGAAGGGACCTTAAAGATCGCCCAGTTCCAACCCCTCTGCCATTGGCAGAGACACCTTTCATTTCATCAAATTGCTCAGAGCCCCATCCAACCTGGCCTTAAATACCTCCAGGGATGGGGCACCCACAGCTTCTCTGGGCAGCCTGTTCCACTGCCTCACTACCCTCACAGAATCTTTTCCTAATATCTAATCTAAACCTATGTTTTTTCAGTTTGGAGCCATTCTCCTCATCCTGTCACTACATGCTCTTGTAAAAAGTCCCTCTCCATCTTTCATGAAGATTTTCTTCAGGTACTGGAAAGCTGCAATTAGGTCACCCCTAAGCCATCCCTTCCAGGCTGCACAAACCAAATTCTCTCTGCCTTTCCTCACAGGAGAGGTTCCCCAGCCCTCTGATCACCTCGGTGCCCTGCTCTGGGCTCGCTCCAACAGCTCCATGTCCTTCCTGAGCTGGGCACCGCAGAGCTGGGTGCTGTGTTCCAGGTGGGATCTCTCTCACCAGAGCAGAGCAGAGGGGCAGAATCCCCTCCCCTGCCCTGCTGCCCACGCTGCTTTTGGTGCAGCCCAGGACACCTTTGGCTTTCTGGGCTGTGAGTGCACATGGCCAGGTCATGTCCAGCCTCTCCTCCACCAGCACCCCCAGCTCCTTCTGGGCAGGGCTGCTCCACATCCCTGCATCCCCCAGCCTGAGTGGATACTGGGTCACCCCAGCCCAGGGGCAGCACCTTGTCCTTGGCCTTGTTGAACCTCAGGAGATTCCCATGGGCCATTTCTTGACCTTTTCCAGGTCCCTCTGGATGGCATCCTATCCTTCAGGCTGTCAGCTGCACCACTCAGCTTGGTGTCATCTGCAAACTTGCTGAGGGTGCGCTCGATCCCACTGTATCATTAATGAAGATATTAAATAACACTGGCCCAAATACAGACCCCTGAGGGGCACCGCTGGTCTCTGATTTCCAACAGGACTCTGAGCCCTTGACCACTGCTCTCTTGGATGTTCCCATCCAACCAATTTCTATTCCACTTAACAGTCCTCTCATTAAATCCATGTCTTTCCAATTTAGCGAGAAGAATGTTCTGGGGGGGGTGTCTCAAAGGCTTTACAGAATTCCAAATAAATTACATCTATAGCCCTTCCCTTGTCCACTGATGTAGCTCTCCCATCCTAGAAGGCCACTAGACTGGATATTAGGAAAATTTCTTCACTGAGAGGGTTGTTGAGCATTGAACAGGCTTCTAAGGGAAGTGATTGAGTCACCAATGCTGAAAGTGCTCAAAACAAATGTTGATGTGAGACTGAGGCATGGCTCAGTGGTGAAAATGGCAGTGCTGATTACATGGTTGAACTCAATGACCTTAGAGGTCATTTCCAACTTTAATAGTTCTGTGACTCTATGGTACTTAGTCTGGTGTTTTTCTTATTTGTAGATTGTCTAAGCATTTATTCTACTTACGTAGAAGTAGTGATGTGGAAAGAAGGATTTACTAACTCCATAGGTAGAGTTAAGTTTTTGGAGTTTAGCTCCCGTATTTAGAGCTTCTAGGCTTTTTCTTCTTCTTACTGAGTTGGAGGTTGAGTCATGTTTGCTTCCAAGCTGTTTTCTACATTTACAGTAAGGGCTGATGATTCACAAGCCTAGCGGTGTTCTGTCACACATTAAAATAAGAAGTTAGGAAGATTTCTTTCTTAAAGAATATATGTTAAAAAAAAAGAAACATATTCTCTTTTACATGATAGGGTAACCAAGAAAAAAATTCATAAAACTGTCTCTAATTATTCACAAGGTTACTAATTTTTGCCAAATTAGCAACCTTGTTGAGTGCATTCTAATGCACTGAAATATGTCAGTTATTTCATAGCTATGTTGTTTACTGCTGATTATCATCTCATGCCAACTGCCTTGGATAATATTTGTAAGAAGAGTTACACGATTGCTAAGCGATGACCTGAATATCTGGTTTTGGCAGACTATATTAATCAAAACAATTTTTTTCAGATCATCACTTTCTGACAATATTTAAAACATGTCTTTCCATAGCAATTCAGCAAAATGTTTCACTCTCAGTATAACAAGCAAACTTGAAGGAAGTCTCAAGCATCTGTTTTTAGCTCTAGGTAGAAATCAACTTGTTTTAAAGTGAGGTTCTTCTTGGAATACTGCCTATAGAGAAATGCCAGCTTCACACACCAGAGGCAAAAATAAACTACTCTCATTGAAAGGCTGTGCATAAATGACATAGCTAAAAGAGAGTAAATGAATTTCATACCTTCTTTATGAGCAGCAAATTTGCCATTCACTTATCTAATGAATCAAGTAGCTCCTGGTACAATCCATGAGCAACAATTCAGAGTGGTACAGACACTATGGGGAGATTCTGTGAAGGCAGTGGGATTCCACAGCGCACAAATCTGACACGAGTGACAGAAAGTGAGAAAGAATTGAGCTTCAGTCCTGCATACTGACTGGTTTTCTAGATATATCTAGTGATATAGTCACATAGCCAATGGTTATTTTTAGTTTTCTTCTCTCAAAAAAATGAGTACTTTGAAACTAAATTATGAGCTGCAGAGAATTTAGTGTTTAATGAATATACATTAAAAAATTTATTTCTGAGATGCTTTATATATTGAGTTTTGATTGCCAGATTCCTGACCAAGGCTAAACAAACTGCTGCTATTATAAGACTTTTTGTTGATAGTAATTAGCTAAAGTAGAGTCTCTTAATATTTGGGAGCATTAAGAAAATTAAGGCAAGAGCTTCCTCTGGTTTTCAAAGATGACAGGTACCTAGCTTAATTAATAATTTTTGAGAACTTTGACTATTTTTCTTCTGTGCAAAACAGGAAAATTTTCAAAGATATAAAATGAGCAGGGATTAGATACCAAATTGCTGTATGAGCCAGGAAAATGTGTCTCTACATTTTCAGGAATGAACAGTGGTTCTCCTTTAGGTGTAACAAATGGCACTGAGTTTGGAATTTCTCCTTTAGAAGTTTGGAAAAGCTTCTGATTTTCAAAAAATGCTGAGAATATACCCTGTGAAAGATAATTTCTCTGTTTTTGAGGACAGAGGCACTGGAGACGAAATGTTTTACACAACAAGGAAATGAATACCACATTCCTGAATTCATGTATCCACAGAACATAACAAACAGCCCTAACAACTCATAACTTGAATTTGTTCTCCCTGGATACTCTTCTGGCTTCAGTTTCTCTAGGCAAGGCTCAGACTGTGTCAGCTGAAGAGGAAATTCTGGTTATGCTGGTGATTGAATGCCATTTTCTCAATGATTCACTTTCTTCCTTCTTCTGGACTTCTGTCAGGCTTGCTATGTTCCCAGAAATCCTCAGAAAGGCAAGAGTAGGTGTACAGAAAATAAATGCAAATAAATGCAAAATTACACCTTTCATCAGACTTCAGGCTGTTTTGAATGAATGTTCAAAGCAAACTGTCCTTATCACAACTGCAACCACGTTTACTAACCAGTTTCACCCCAACTGAGGGGTGAAAGGTTGTAACTATCAGACAAAACTTATTAAAATAAAGAACAAAAATAATCACACATAGCTTAATTGAAAATCCTAATCTATCTCACAGAAATCACAGCATCATAAAGACACAGGCTTTACTGCCCCATGAGATTTCAGGAAGTCATGTACCTCTGAGAAACAGGGTGGGTTATTATTAGCATTGCAGAACAAGGATGGATTCTTTCTCTATATGAGTTTTGGAAGATCTCAAACTATTAAACTCTGAATGATTATCAGATGTAATTGAGACAAGATGTACAGGTAGCTCAGTAAAGGGAAAGAAATAAAGGCTGAAATGAGGAGACCATTTTTTGAGGCAATAAGACACAGTATAACACACCCTGGACTGTAGAGAAGTGTCAGGCATTGATGGAGGAAATCAAAAGGGAAAGTGTTCTTGCTACTGTGGACAAAAACATGCAACAGAGCTTCCAGAGAGCAAAGAGGCTGGTTCCATGATAGCTGAAAGTTGAGTTGTTTCTATAAAATAATTAATAGTATTTGATCTCTCTGAAACTCTAAAAGCTAGAGAAAAAACAATGGGTACTTCAGAATCTCTGTTTCAAATTCACCTGTCACCAAGATCATCTTTCTCTCACAATGTTGCTATACTATGTTAAACAGTACAGCCATAAATTAATTAAGACAAGGTTGATTTTTAGAAAATTTTATTTCTATAACAGGGAAATACAAAGTTGCTCAGAGAAATCAAGTATTAAAATCCTGAGAACCATATCAAACTGTATTCAGTGCTTACTTTTATTGTGCATTATTAGTGTAAAGCAGCAAATATTCACAGTTCACTAGAGAATGAAAACTGAGAAATTTGAAACTCATTCTGCTTTCTTCTTTATTAATTTGTGATTCTTTTTCAAAATACTTCAAACTGTAGTGCTCTCATACTGCAAATGTTGTGGGAACATCCCCATTAATGGATACAACATTTATTTGGTATAGTCCTGATAGCAAAAAATGAAAAGTTACTTATAAAATACCACATCACCCGATGGAGGCAGCCCTTCTGTTTCATTAACCACTCTGAACAGGAAGCATAATCGCATAAGAGGATAGTGTGGTTACTTTTAAGTACACAGTTAAGTGCTCCACTGGCATAAACACTATCAGTAGACTACAAACTATTCTACATGTGACTACTAAGGTCATAAATACAGGTCTCCCATCAATTTTCCACTCCAACATCTCATCCCTAAGTATGTTTGCATTGTTGTGGCATATTTTAATATTGCATAGTTCTACACAGATAAGGTACTACTACTTGCATTGCTCTTGCAAATGGCTACATTATTCTTAAATGGGTACTGTTACCACAGTAAATCTCATAAAAATAGATATATGTCACATAGATCATTAAATGTCTTGAATATAACACTACTCTTGAGTAGCATTTCGTTTTTAAGCACTACATACATCCTGTGAGCTTGCAAAGCCTCTTACATCATTATCAAGCTTACAGCTGAGCTGTAACTGTTAACTGCAGGACGTCATGAAAACACTGGAACAGAGTTCTGCACAGCACTTCTGCATCAGTCTCTGGACAGGATTTCCAAGAAGAACAGGAAGTAACAATCCTGCCAATAGAGAAAACAGTGATGTCACTGTGCTTAATTGTCAGGGTCTAGGACAAAGTCACATGAATTGTCCCAAAATGTGGAATTAATGGCATAAATTCTGAAGTAAAAATTCTCACATAAACATACTGTCTCAACACTAACAGGACTCAGATCCTTAGTACCTTCATTAAGCAATAATGTTGACAGATCTTGAAATCAGATACTTTGATTTAAATACCTTCTACTACATACACAGAGACAAAACTTTTCTGCTTATATTTAAAAATGCTGTAAATTATATTTCTTCTTTTTCTGCAATTAGTTTAAGGTTTTAGGTACTTCTTTTCTATTCATCTAATAAAAGGTATATCTTGATCTAGTTCTATTTATTTAAAGAGAGACACAGATCAAAGTATTAATGGCTTGTCTTCTCAAACAGATTTGAATGGGCACACAACCCCTGCCTAGCTTGAGGAAAAAATCATTTGAATTACACCTAAACTAGCAATTTATCTCTACAAATTCTAACCAAAGTAGTTTTAGATTTCATAAAAAAGCAGTAATTTTTGTCCATAAGACCAGCTAAGCTGAAGTTGGATCTTTTCAAATAGTATGATTTTTGGAGAAGTGAAGCCAAATGTTTTAGCCCCTCCTCGTCAAAAAGGTCTGGTTTGAGTCAAGATGTATGTCACTGCCAAGAGTGATGGGCAGTGTGCTCACATGTCCTCTTATCTGCTCTAGCTCAGCCAAAAAACACCTTTACATGTTACAAATGATCTCTAAAATGACAGCCTATTTTTAAGTCCTTCTGTTGCTCCCTTCTTTCACCTTCCCTACTCTTTATTTCTGCTTATTGTCAGTATCTTGGTGCTCACTTGTCCTCCACTACTCATTCTTCCTCCCACACATGCTTTCCCAGAATGTCAATGCCTCTATCCTCATGTATCTCACTTCTCAATCTCTTCTGACACATTCAGCCATATTTCTTTGGTATTTTCCTGTCCCCATTCTAGTTATTAGCCACCTTTTCCTCTGTGACGAATGCAGAGCCATATCCAAAATGAAATTATATCCTTACCTGTCATCTCTAATTGAATAAAAAAAGCCATAGCCATGTTGTACCATAGGGAGCGCAGATCCACTAAACCTAGTGTAGCCAGTCAGACTAGTTGAAAGGACAAAATTCCCACCTCCTCCACTGTGAAACAACACAAAACAAAAGCAGCACTTTTAAAAATAATTTAAAACAAAGTGAGTTTTATGGAACAGTTATTTTGTTGTATAGATCAAGACATCAGCACAAAGGTCTTGGTATCAAGAGATACATACAACTTCCCATGGGACAAGAAGATGAATTACCTGGCTGTGAAGGCCTTATCCCCGTACAGTTCTGGCACTGGCAGTCCTTGCTCCTGTGCTATGAGCAGGAGACCCAGAAGATGACGATCAAAGCCTGTCAAATAAATGCAAATACTGAATCATTAACAGCAGTGTTCCAAGTTTTTCTGCTTCTTCTGGTCTGGATAACTGGGAGCTCTAATAGCAGTTGAAGGACAGATAACAGCATCATATTGTAGCATCCAAAAACATTTCCCACATATTTGATCTAAGAGGTCTTTCACACGTTCAACTTGCATCACTGAGCTCAAAAGCAAATGACTTAAGTAATAGGGATGCAGCACAGTTCCTGCGGAAAACAAAACCCAAGGAAACTCCCACTTCAGTCAAGGAGGAAGATCTCCCCACACTGGAAGTGGCCCATGGGCAATGTCAACACAGCAAAAAAGCTTTCAGGGCCACAAGTGCTCTGAATTGTGTTAACACACCAAGAAGGCTGGAGAGAGTATGAAGTTCATCAGGTTCATTTCCCAACTACCCTTTTTTATTCACAGAATAGTGTACAGCACTAACACAGCTGGGTTAGAATCTCACCTAAATCTCAGCTGTGTCCTAAAGACCACCTTTTTCACTTTTCACCCAAGCACATATTCAACTGGAAGGTATTCCAAAGTAATGTTTAACTGGGCAGAAAAAACATTGAATAATATTCCAAGTGAACATATTTCTGGGGTACAAGGATGGGTGCAAGGACTAGTTCTTTCCCCCAGAATTAAAGTATAAAATGTTAAGAGGTAGTTTTTATTCAGGTTGAAAATAAGGAGACGGAGAAAATGTACTAGCATACAATGATATTCCCTTTTAACCCACATGAAAAAGACCCAAAAATGTTGATCCAAGAGTACCTTTTCCATTTTCACATTCCTTCCTCATTTTGTTGTGCTTTGCAAATGCCTTATGCATCAGTTGTAGCCGTTGATAATTCTGTAAAGTAGGGCAGAGACCGGATTAAAAAAAAAAAAAAAAAAAAAAGGCAAAGAGAAAGAGAGAAAAAAAAATCAATCCAAATGAGTAACACATCACAGATCAGCAGGTTTTTCCCTTTCATAGTTTCTAACAATTTTAGATAGAAGAAAATGGAGGAACTTGAAAGGTACATAATAACCTCTCTCAAACCCTTTCTCCCAAACCCAAATTCCCTTTTCAGGGAAATGTGCTTGTTTGTTCCCTGTATCTCTGTTCTCTTACTCAGATTGCTTTTGAACTGAACAATATTCTGAAATGAATGCTTTTTCCCAAATAATCTGAAACAATAGAAAGGAAACATCACTCAGGAACTAGAGTGATCAGACCCTAAAGCCTCCCACAGTACCATTTATTCAGAAGGACACTAGCTCCTGCTAGGTGCATTCCCAAATCCTCTCTGCTGATTTCCAGTTCTGCCCAACATTGTGGTTCTTTCAAGCTTATATTAAAACTTGTATATTAAAGTCAGAGAGAATGCAAATAATATGGTTTTTGCAAAGGAGACCTTGAGAAACTGTCCTAGATGCTCAACATCTTGACTTCCAAGACCTTAAATCTTGACAGTTCTTTGACTACTTAAGAAGCACTATTTATCCTTTTATTCATCACACAACAGGCTGCAGCAGACAATGTGAAACAAGGACAGCAGCCACTCGATTTGGATAAAAATCAAGCTACCAAGATGACAAGGGACAAAACAAAATTTAAGACAAAAGGATAATTTCAAAGCATCTGACTTTAAGGTATTAAAAACTACATAAAGGCAGACTTCTAAGCACATTAATTTCAATACCATTGAACAGATCTTTTTAAGCTCCAGGAGTTAGTATTAAAAAAAGCAAAACAAAACAACAATAGGGAGCTATTTGGAGATGCTATATAACATTACAAAGAGAAAAAGGCTACAGATAGTGATCAAAGTTATGCACTGCTAGTAGTAGCAGTAATCACATAAACCTGATAATTGGTTAGAAGGTAATTGAGGAGCAGGGAAATAATAGGAATTGATATTTGGAATAGAAAAGCAGATTTTCAAGACAGTCAGAGAACTGAGTTTTAAAACTGCAGTGCATGCCAAAAGAAACCAATGAAGACCAGGAAAATGTGCTTTTAAAGGCCAGAATTATTAATCGCGCATGCTTTCTGACACCTGTCTTCCTCAATGTTTTTCAGATGCATTAATAATATAGAAACTTTGATTTTTCTAAAGATGTATTTCCCTTTGTCTCAAAAACCTTTGCCTTGCTTAATTTCTCAGGCTCTGAGAAAGGTACAGTGAAGGCAACAGAAAGAGCTTTAGTAGAGCTCTTGCTTGGCAAGCAAGGCATGATCTGCTTTGCCAGCCAAGCACCAGAGGGTAGTTGCTGGGGAAAGAAAAGATCTCTGGTTCAGCAAACTCTGGAATAGGCTCCTGTTACCACTAAGACAAACATCTTTCAATCTTGCTCTCAGATGCAACTATTAGATACACATTTCCTGAGTTCACTTGAAAATTAAAACAACAGAACAGCAGAATACTTTGGTTCCAACCTAGTAACTTTTTGAGGTGTGAAATAAATCAGTGAGAATGTAATCTGAGACAGTTACATTACTGAACCCAAAAGGTAAATAACACAGATAGCCCACAAATGACAGCACATCTCAGTCACAATGACCAGAATCAGAGTTCAAGCAACCCAACATTTGAAATTTGTCTCCCTGGAAAGGTGCCAACTCTCATCAATGAGACAACAGAAAAACAAGTTTGAAGTGGTTCAGATGAGAGGCCTTGTAAATACACAGTAATTAATGTAGGATTTCAGTATTTACACTGTCAGAAGGATCCAGCATGGACTTGCACCACTCTACTGCTTCCACAGTACATGGTCTTATGGTCTCCGTGCGGCCATGATAGAAACGTCTGGTCATGGCAGTTTCGTAACAGCAGCCCGGACTAAGAACAAAAATTAGGGAAGAGTGTCTCATTAACTTAACAAAACTATTTGCTATCTCAAGGACTAAAGGAGTCCTGCAAAAGATCTTGCACATCCAGCTCAGTTACAAGTACCAGAAACCCATTAATTTTTTTAAACTTATATTTCTGAAAAAGAACCACAAAGCAATTCTATGTGCTTTTGTGGGAGAGATGACTGAAAAAAAGTGCCAGTACTATAATCATACCTTGAAAAGATTGCATTGCCATGGATAGTTTCTAAGGACTACAGATCCACCAGCCTCTAGCAAAAATAGCTGAAATTACACAAGCTTTAGTTTCACTGTATACTTCCACCTACACCATCCAAGCCCTCATAAATTAAGAGACACGTTTGAAATAAAGCAGTGTGTTCCAAAGCATTTAGAGGGAAAAGGTCAAAACCTTCTCTGCTGCATACTGACAGCCATCCAGTTTTTACATGGACCAACTCCAGATCTGTGACAGTCTACCACTTAATAGACAACCTCCATGAAACACACTTGCATGTTTACAACAGACCAAGGCTATTTTAGTCAGATAATTAGTGTCCTGATGTTCAGCAAACCAAGATCTAACCACCTTTGTTATAATGAGCTACATCTCACCAGTGACTAAACATCACACTCCTATGATGAAACCCTCCTCTTTCTGAAGCAAGAAATACTCTGCTGGTCAGTAATGACTTACACAAGCCATAATAAATACTAGGTAGCAAACAGAAATTTGGGAGCACCAATAACAAGAGTAATACCTTTTAATCAATAATACAGAATTAAATGGCACAACCAAAAATGTAGCGGCAGGTACTTGAATGGTCACTGTCTCCACCCCTATTACTCTGCCCAAACCTTCACATCCAATATTGCTCAAGAAAAAGACACATTGAAGTTTGTGAGGCCTTTCACAGACTTGGAAGACTAAACATTTTACTGATGACTGTCACATGCTACAGACAAAACTCTCTTTTACATTTAGGCAACTATTTGACATTAGAGAATCCTGACCCACTGTGCATTTTGTGTTCACCCAAGTGTTTCCTCTGTATGGCCCAAGTTCAAGTTTTCATGGTCTGTGTTCTACCATCCATTCCATAATATGTATATGTATTATCCCTATGGGCACAAGAACACAATTCTTCTGAAGCAAGTATGGCTCTATGCAACTGTTACTGCAAAAAGCCCTTAGTTTATCATTCTTACATCTCCATGGCAAATTACATACTAAGGTTGCAAAGCCACCACACACTTCTACTCAAGAAACTGGTTTTTTATTCCTAATCTGGTATTTTCTTACCGTCCATGGCATTTGTAATAAGCAAGCTGAAGAGCAAGCTGCACAAATGTATCAGGATGAAGTTTCCTCTTTCTAATCAATGCTTTGCCAAAGGAGGTGAAGGCGTAAGACACCAGCTGCAAGTCAGACACCTGTCATACCAAAGGAAGAAAAACAACAGAAGTCAAGAAATATCACAACTTGGTCCACTGCAAATAAAACACACTCAACATAAACCACAACATAACAAATTTAACCATGGTGTTAAATTCATCACTTAATCAGTAACATTCATTCCTGTTTTCCAGCAGGAAAAAAGACCAACTAAAAATACTTAAATAGAATGAAAAAAAAAATAGTATCAGTAACAACTAAGAGAACCAAGAGTAAATTTCACCTTCTTGTAATACAATTCTTTAGTACATCCAATTTCATTTATTATTTTTGGATCCACTGTGAATACAAGTTCCTCTGGCAATGGAATATCCCTCACATTATCTGATCCCTGGAAAGATGAAGACAGAAAGAAAGACACAAAACCAGGAAATGTTATCCATAAGAAAAGACATGTTAACTGATGAGCGTGAATTTTTATGAAGGATAGATACCTTCCATTTTCCCTCATTTTCAATAATCTTCTTTTCAGCAAAAGATAACATGGTAATTAAAGCCATGGCATCAAAAGGAGAATGCTAGAATCAAATAAGAGAAGATATTACATTACTTTGCATAACAGCAAGAAGATCAAACTCTTCCACTTTTTTCCCTGTGCTACTCTTTGTCCTGTGGACCAACAGCTTCACTGTGCAGTGTTGGACTTGTTTTATAGTTCTGCAATAAACATAGAAATATTCTAAGTCCACTCACAATTTTAACTGCTCCACAGTTAAATGTACTACTGCCATGAAAAGGCAGGTTTAAAGAAAAATATAAGCCCTTCTGGCCATGCAATAATGAGTTTAAAATAAAGTAAGTTTAAAAAACACAGCTGTTTACATGGATACATCAAGCAGGGAGTTAATTTTAAGCCTTCTAGTGAATTGTATTTTTTCCCTTTGGAATTCCTCATTAAATACTTTCAGAAACAAAATTATGACTTCAGATGCCATTGCTAATTCAAGTACGGTATACTAGAAAACACCATGAGAGAGCAAAGAACATGAGAAAGCAGACTGCTTTTGGGAACTTAGCAGAGTAGGTGCCAGGTAAACAAGGCTATACTAAAGAGTAACACATTAAGCACTTAAAATAATACTCTGAAGGGGGAAATTCAGTAAATAAATACTCAGAAGATGAAAAAAAATTAACTTACATCACAGAATGCACTACAGGTTCCATTGGAAAAGAATATGCTGTTGTAGGATTTATCTCCCCAGCGCACAGTCGGATCACCTGTTAGCCCCAGCCTTGTAAGCTAAAACAGAAGAAACACACTGTGAAGTCTAAAAAACACCAAGAACACTGACAATCTTTGTAAGCTAAGTCTAGTCTACTTTAAGATGGCAAGACCTCCCTGACACATGATATCTTCATCCAGTTCAAAATGCAACATGATTATAGGGCCAACTTATTAATTAGAAGTGTGATAAAAAGTTAATGACTGTCTTTGAAGACCCCGAAGGATAGAGAGCTAAAAATTTATGAAGGTAGATTTCAACCATTCCCACTTACAATGTCCTAATGATTAGAACTATTAAAGTTTTCCTACAGATTAAAAAAGTCCTTTTTTTGCGTATTTATCTGCTTCATTTTTACAGTTCTGAAAGAGCAAGAGGAGCTGTTTCTGTATATATGCAGGAGAAATTTTTATGTAAAGATGATCAGATATGAATTATCAAAAATTCTCAGTTACCTCTGTGTAGTCCTCAGGAGTTGCATGGGGACTAGAATCATCAAGGCCAACCACAAACAAACTTCTCTGAATTTTTTCCAGAAGAGTTAAGTTCTTTGGATCAAGATGAATCAAATATTCCCGTAACTAGAAGGCATAAAAAGACAAAGCTAAGTGAAATAGTATTCTTCCAGTGATTACAATGCTTTTCCCAGGAATCAGCTGCTGAAGTATTCCTACCTCTGCCCATTTTGTCCTTTCATTGCTTGTTAGGGCTGCCAGTCCTGGTCCATCTGGTTCACTATAGCATCTCTTCTGTATATACGTAAGTTGCCTTTAACAAGATTTCAAAAACTGAAGTTAACAACAGACGGAGACAAGCTAAAAATCACCTTGCGTCTCTCTCTCTCTTTTTTACAAAGCTGGAATTTTGGGTTGAAATTCACAAGCCAATGTGAATTTTCAGGAAGCATGAATCAGCTTGCCTAGATTTTAAAGACAATTGAAGACCTGCTCAGCTTTCAGTCACTCAGCACCTATGAGCCTAGTACAAACACACATAAACAATCGTAGTGCTGAAGTGTTATTACACGCTTAATTTAAAATTAGATTAAGACTTCAACAGGTTGAAGACTCTCAACAGGTTGAGACTTTTCAGAGCAGCAGACACCTGCTATACTGCAGCTTTTACAATAACTAATCACATACAGGGCAAACTTTCCCCTCAAGATAAATCTTAAAGCAGAACACTAGCTATGGTACATCCTGAATGTAGAGTCTGAACTATACAAGAGCAATTCTCTTCCTACCTTTTCCTTTAGAAGAAAAATTAACAGAGGGGTAAGTTTTAGTTTGCAAATTCAGTTTTTCATATGCTGTTCTCGATGTTAAAGAAATTCCATGAATTACAGGCATTTAATCTGGCTTGTTCTTTGTTTTGGCACTCTTGCCTACTAAATTCCACTACTGATCAATAGTTACATAGTATCAAATATATAAGACACCCACGATGAGGTTACAAAAATAAAGCCAAACAAAAAAAGCCCCATCAAACCAAACTCAACCTGCCCTGCCTACATCAAATAGGTTTAGGGGGTATTGTCTGTATTGCAAGTGCTCATTTCTTTGTTACTAGCTTTACTTAACAGGTACAACTACAAAAACCAGAAATGGCTATGTTAAAATATTAGGTATTAAAGTACCAGATTATTTTTAAAAAGTGATTTTTAGCTTCTCTAGTTAGGTTTGTCTTTCCTGAGGAATTTGGCCATCCACTTTTTGCCAATTTTAGTTACGAGCCTTCTGTTGTGCACTATAAGCAGCACTTCGACAACTGCATTAAGTTATTCCCTGTCAAAATTAACAACCCTTCTTTAGTAAAGAGATGCATATAGATCCCAAATCTACAGACTTATGCTGAAACTACATCTGTATGTAACAAAAGAGTTCAACACATGAGAGTGCCTCAACTTTGATTAAGTAGCACTGTGGATTGTACATGGAAGGAATGATGACAGTTGTAATCCTAATTCCATGTAAAGAAACCATAAAAAAGGTATTTCCTACTGAAGGTATTTTCTTCTTTCAGCCCTTCTGTATGATGCTCTACACATGTGTTACAATAGTACATGGAAAGAAGCTGCCATCCACTGAACAAGGATTTACTCAAATCTGAACCTTTCAGCTAAAGGAGAAGCTGTCGCCTCTCTCACATCTAATTCTTTGGGGTTAAAGGAATGGAAAAAAAAAAAAAAAGCCTCTTTGGTACGTAGCTTAAATAAGACAACTCATTTAAAATAAACATTTTGAAAACCTGAAAATCTCTGGAGGAGTCAGGATGATGCCTTCATGCACAGCATCAAATGCAAATACTCGACCTCGACACAGGACTATCAAGTGAGATGGACATTCACCTTCAGCCTCTGAAATGAAAAACAGTAAAATAAATAAAAAAAAACCCAGTAAATAAATAAAAGTAAGTAAATAAATTAAAATCCAACCTTGGGGATAAAGTAACAGATACAGAATAAACTCAGCAAAGCCCTACAGACTCTTTTTTGCCCAATTCTACAAACTTGAAGACATTTCAAAAGCCAACAGAAGTCACACATAACTTTCACTGTTATAAACTACTTCAAGTCATTTTCATCTAGGAGCAAATTGCATATATTTGCATCTCTTGTAGGCAGGAACTCCCTCTGCTGAAGTGAGTGTTCCTTGCTGAATCCACACAGAACACACAGAATTTGTCTTTCATCAATTCTTAATGATGGTATGCTCATTATAGGCATCAGGCTGGTAACACACAATTTGAAGCAGAGCTCTCTTTTACTCTTATTTGATAAGGACTAAATATTGGACCAAAGAGGGCATTTGTAGATGAGATACCTTCTTTGCTTCATTATATAAACACTTTACAACCAGTAACTGATGTAGTGCTCAAGAAAGCAAGAATTTTATGGTTAAACTGACCAGTCCTTTAGCATATTAATAAAAATCATTTGCTTATATTAACCCCAAATTTTCATTTGTTTACCAGTTTTAAAATAACTGCTGAGAGAGTCTCTGGTAAGTCCAGGAATTTTGCAAGTGCAGAAGAGCATTCGAAATTGGTTCATGTCCAGAACAGTATTCCCAGATCTCTCTATGGCAACCTTCTCTCTGTAGTAACAAACACAGCATCATTAAGCAAGAGACATTACAATGATGGAATTAAATCAAGGTAAGACAAACCTGTCTGTTACAGCAAAGAATGCATGCCAATGGACATAAACATGCATATGCAGTTAAGGGACACACAGACCATCAATATGTAGGATCAGTTATTTTTTCTTAAAGTCTTACGTTCGTAATAGATCCCAGTATTTCAGGGTGTGCCATATATTTACACAGGCTCTGTCTATCTGAGTGCCCTCTTTTGGTGGCCAGCAGTGTTCAATATAGGGACCAGGGCCTCCCATGTTACAGTGTATTTGTGTTGAGATGCGAAGATCAAGATAAGCCACATTCAGCCACCAGTCCTCCAGCTGAAATGAAAAATGTTTAACATCAGAACTTACGTTATTCACTGATTTGTTAATAATTATGTGACTGTTTAACTGTCTGCTTTTTACTTTTTTATTTTAATATTCTGAATAGTAGGTCCTATATAACTCAAGGCAGAACAGTGGCTCAAAACTGTTAAAGATAATGACACATTTAGCTCCTCTGTTTTCAAGCTTGAAATAAAATTCAATGCAGCTTAAGAATTTTAAACTGTAAATTATGGTATTTCTTCCCTGACAGTCATCATCTTAAACCCTTGCAGATGTCAGTTGTGGCTGCTGTGAATATCACAGACTACCCCATGAAGAACAGAAGGAAACTAGACTTGTGTTGAGAAGGGATCTGACAGAGACAGTTCATAATGTACATTATCTGCCACCATCTGAAAACCCCCACTCTGGAGTGTCTTGTTAGGATTTAGAAAGCCCTCATGAATTCCACTTGGTAACGCTCTTCCTTGTATCTTTCTCTGTTAAAGATAACTTTTAAATGCTACCACATAGATTCCTCATGGGAAGAAAAAGAAAGAAACCAAATTCTGAATTCCAGGGTTGGTTTTGTTGGGTTTTGTTTGTTTGTTTGTGTTTTTGGTTGGTTGTTTTTTTGGGGTTTTTGTTTGTTTTTGAACTTTTTCCAGCACGGAGAGAGAAGGCACAGATGTCATAGAAGAAGAGAGTGACAGATAAAGAATTCAAAAGTTGGCAAATAACTTTAAATTTCGGTTAGTGAGCTCTCTTAGCCACTCAGTTTTGAAAAGAACCAAATGACATCTACGTAAGTGAAAGTTCATATCCACAGGTCAAGTGGCAGATGTAAGGAAGATCTGAAGACTTAAAATAGTGAAATGATCCTTTGAATTACATCCTGAATAACCAACTTTCTACAAGCTGAAATAAGACTTCTTATATTGAATTACAATTTCTTACATATCTAAATACGCACCCAATTCCTTCTCATTTTAGCTCTTTCCAGTAATTTCTGATGCAACTCTTTTCCAATGCCATTTTCAAATTTTTTAACTATATCCTCAGTTCTTTGATATTCTTCTTGATTTAAAAATGGCTTCACTGTAAAAAGAAAATGTTTTTATTTTAAAGACAACTGTATACTAAGATTTATTCCAAGATTCAGATATCCACAAGCAAAGGAGTGAATGAAAATTCATTTTTCTAAAACAAGTATTTGAAGGGAAAACACCTCTTAAATGCCTCTCAAATATCTGTATATAAATCAGTATGTACTAATAAAACATAAATATATACTTTTAAATAAATACAGATGATAGCAGACTAAAGTAATTGCTGAAAAGCTGAAATACCTAACAGATAACTAAATCAAATATATTTACCTCTATAATACTATATACTATATGCTATATACAAATACTATGGAGTTCTTCCAAGTAATTAAATTTACAGGAACTTTGTAAATAAGCACATTGAGCATACATGTCTGCCACCCTATTGCACCAACTACAAGCTAGTTGCCTGTATTTTCAAGTCCTTTCATGGTCTACCAGCAACTTGCCCACCAATTCTCATTCACTGTCCCTGTGTTATATCCACCTTTGATTCATAGCAAATGCACTTACTGGTAGACAGTTTTTCTGTTTTTAAATCCTTTTAGATTTCTCTCAGATCATGTGCATTATAAGCCAAAGTCCTCCATAAACATCTGCAAAACTAATTGTTATTTTAATCTAAACACTCCTTAAAGACTTTTTACCGTGAAATCTATGGTAAGTAACAGCCACTGCTGAAGTCTTTCCATACAGGCACATTTCATTTCTTTCTTATACTCACCTGGCATATAATGTATTTTCTGTTATATTTATACATTGTGAAGTCAGTGGGAAACAGAATGGAGGGTTGTGTGTGAGGTGTGTTTTTGGTGATTCAGTGCCTACACAATGAGGTCCAAGTAATTTTTGAGGCTGCTGGACACTACCATTAGTTTATTTCTTGTTTGCCTTGCTACTGGTAACCCTATAATGGACTTATACCTGTTAAGAAACAAAGCAAGATACACAATTACAAAAATTCAAACAAGTATCTGCATAATCTCTTATCTTTTGCAAGCAGCAACCAAGTTTCAGCAGGGCAAGGTCTCAAACACTTACTTAACCTAAGTATTAAATCTTAACTCCATCTTGCTGCAATCATGCCTGCTTGCCTGCAACCACTATTTTCCTCTTCTTCATAAATCTAGAGATTATCTTGTCCACTTCATCTCTGTAGGGTCAGTTACAGCAAGTTGCTTAGGACTGTGTTGAGTTTTAAGTATCTCCAAGGTTAAGACTCTTCAACCATCTTGGAAGCAGCCTGTTCACTGCATGACCACTGTTGTAATAGAAGAGTTTTCTTTGTTTCTTTGAAAAGGAATTTCTTGTATTTCAGTTTGTGCCCATCACTCTTATTCTGTCATTGGATACTACTATGATGTCTGGCTCCATCTTATTTACTCCTCCACAACAAGTAATCACACATATTGCAAATATCTGAGCAATTCTAGCTTTCTCTGTTTCTCCACGTGTCAGATAATCCAAGCCCTTAATCACTGTCACGGCCCCTCTCTGGGCTCACTTGAGTATGTTCATCTCTCGCTTGTACGGGGAGCCCAGAAACAGACACAACTGCAGGTGTGTCCTCCACAGCACCGAACTAAGGGAAAGGATCATCTCTCTGTACCTGCTGGAAATGTTCCTTCTGTAAGGAGCTCTGAAGACTACTGACATGCCTTGCTGCAAGGCCACATGCTGCTTCATGCTTAACTTCAAGCCTACCAGACCCCAGGGGCTATTCTGCATCCAGGCACTAGGCCCTAGCTTGTGCTTCTGTGGCAAGTTATCCTTTCCTGTTTGAATGACTTGGCATTTCCCTGTGTTTGTTGAGCTTCATGAGGTTCCTGTGAGCCTGTTCCTCCAGCCTATCAAGCTCCCTCTGATGGCATAATAACCATCTGGTGTATCAGCTACTCATTCCAGCTTTGGAAGCTCCTAAACTCAGAGTACACTCTGTCCCATCATGCATGTCCCATCACCACTAATGACCATATTAAAAATTACTGGACCCTGGTCTATGCCATCAGAGACTGGCCTACAGCTGGCATATGTGTTGCTGATCACAAACCTTTGAGTCCAGCAGATGATACAATTTCCAGCTCATCTGACTGTCCTCTACCTAGTCCATACTTTATTAGTTCATCTATGAAGATTTTTTAAAAAAGCTTTTGATCTGCCAGAAGCCTTGCTAAAGTCAATATACACAATATCCACTCTTTGTCCTTCATCCAGTGAGACAGTCAGTGAGACAGTCACCTCATCATAAAAGGCTACCATGCTGGTCAAGCAAAATTTCCTCTTCAGAAACCCATGCTGCCCATTCCCAATCACCTCCTTGTCCTTCATATGCTCAGAAATGGTTTTCATGATTATTTGCCAGGGATTCCCAGGAATTAAAGCAAGATTGATCAGCCTGTAGTCACCCAAATCTTCTTTCTTGTCCTTCCTGAAGACAACAGTAACATCTGCTTTCTTCCTTTCCTCAAGAACCTTCACCAGTAATCATGATCTTTCAAAGATTATCAGAAGTTGCCTCCCAAAGACAAAGACTAGCTCCCTCAGCACTTGTGGGCACATCTCAACAGAACCCACATAGTTCTTCATGTCAATCTGTTCAGTGCTGATCCTCTTCTATCAGGGGTAAGTCATCCTCACTCCTCTTCAAAATAATTCCATTTTAATCCTAATTACATAAGGCATTTCAGTATTTTGCACTACCTGTCCTAAGGTGAAAGATAAGGATCCATTTTCAGATACATCCTGGTCTCCTTATGGTACTCCACAACAATAATGCAAGTCCTGGTGATATCTTTTCTATTCCACAGAACAAACATGGAGAGTGAGGGCCAAACATTACCTAAAAATGTGGTTTTAAACACATCCTGATAATCCTAGGTAGCAAGAGAGAACATCTACTTTCAAGTATTACCATACAATACTTGTGTTTAAATTGCCAATGGGACCTCCAAAAACCATAACACCATCACAACTGGAAAGGTATCAGCATTCCCCTTACACTTCCACCAGAGATGATCAACTGTGGACATTCAGGCAGTGCCTTCCACATCTAGACCTCATCTAGACGCAGCTTAAATTGCACACCATCAGTTGTGAACACAAATGAAAAAAGGAAGAGTAACAGAGCCATTCACCTTTACCCTGCAGACTACAGTTTTCACCCTGAAGTTGAAAGCCTTCCCTGACTGAGGGTAGTCCAACACTCAGATTTCCTAGAAAATGACCTTATTATCACACTCTGTTGAAAGAGAGGATGATTACCTTCTTTTATTCAGGTTACAAAGTCATTACAGAGCAATATTCACATAGAAAATGAAAACCAAGCAAAATTATTTGGTTCTGGTCTCAAGTCATAGAATCATTTAGGCTGGAAAAGAGCTGTCATTAGTTTAGTTGAACCACTAAAAGAGTCACTAAGATTGCAAGGGGACTGGAATGCACAATGAGATGAGGCTGAGAACTGTGCTTGTTGAGCTTACAAAGAGAATGCAAAGGAAGACTTTGCTGCCCTCTTGAACTGAATGGGAAGTTCTGGTGAAGACAAACCATAGTTCCTCTCAGAGATGCAAAGAATTAAGGTAAGAGAAAAATGGAATAAAGGTGGAATACAGAAAATTTCTGACATGGAAAATGCAAAGTTTTTCGGGGTTTTTGGTTATTGCCGTTTCTTTCGGTTTGTTGGTTGTTTTTCTTCTCCCTCCCACAATCATGAGGGTGACCAAACACCAGAACAGGTTACAATGAAACAGTCTCCACCCTTTTAAGTAAACAAAACCTGACTAAGCAAGGCCTGAGCAACATGCTGTAGTTGGACCAGCTTTGGGCAGAAATTTGGTCCAGATGAACT
The DNA here is from genome assembly GCF_001522545.3 of Parus major. Taxonomy (NCBI): domain Eukaryota; kingdom Metazoa; phylum Chordata; class Aves; order Passeriformes; family Paridae; genus Parus; species Parus major. Next base: position 20,930,325 of record NC_031769.1, on the reverse strand, counting down.
CTTCACAATCTACATGATTCTATGACTACAGGGCCTCTTTCCATTTAAAAACTATTTAATCAGATGTAGAAGCAGCACTGTTAAGGAGCAGAACTTGGCCCATGTCCCACCAGACTTCAGTCAAACTTCTCTTGCATTTCTTCAGCCTACAGATCTTGTCTTTAGAAGATCAGCTCTGCCCATGGACAAGAAGTATCCCATGAAAGATACCTTCAGCTGCATAGTTAAGAATCCCTCTGGGAAGCTGGAAGTTTGAGTTTTCATACTTTCGTGTTGAGTCTATGTTCCTGAATCTCAACCTCTGGGCTGGAAGGCTAAATAACATGGCTCTGGCCACCTTCTCTGCTTAAGGCTTACTTTCAGAACAAGGTTAGTCCTTAAAGAAGAGGTAGCAACAGTAAAGTCTTAAATAAGGCATATTCTGACACATATTTTTTCCAGCTTTTCTAGTTGGCTGGCCCTAAACAGACAAGTACTTTACCAGCAGGCACCCTGACTTATGTCAAGTGCCTGGAGTCTTCCTCCAACCAATGAAAGGTTTCCCAGGACTAATTTAAAGCCTCTATGAAGAATCATCTGGAGGTTCTGAATTGTTCTTCTGAAGCACCTCTTTTCCTTCACTCACATTTATAGATTAAAATGACAAGCTTAAGCAATTAAATTCACAAAGTTATGTCTAGAACTGTGCCCTGCACACTTTGACTTTAATGTATTTGTACAAGGGAAGATTGTGGCAAACGATGGGCTAACTTTTCTCCACAACCAGTGAGACTAAAGAAGAGCAACAGTGATCAAAATTATAAAATGAATTTGTACATGGAACAGTAATCAGCAACTAACTTCAGCATGAAAAAAAAAAAGGGATATGTGATAAGGTATTTATGAAAACAGAATCAGAAAACAAGAGCAAACCTCACTCACTGTCAGATTTTCTCACTCCATAAGAGAGTTATTTATTAACCTGGAGAGACAGATGGGTTTACAAAACTAAACAACAATTTTGTTATTGCAAGCTCTACTCTTTCAGCACAACTTTAATTAATCTGCATTACAGCCAAAAAGACAGTGCATTATTTTAGATACACATACACACGCAACATTTTTGCTCAAAACCCACCACTTCAACATTCTGCATCAAAAAACAATGATGTAAGGAATGCCAAAGCAGGCCATTTCCAGCACTCAGAATAAATGGGAACTCTGAGTAAACTTCAGGAATTCTACTTTGGGAAAGGGAAAATTTGGTGTAGTATGCTTCTGCTAAGGAGAGAACTCCAAGTTTTACTTTGTTAGCATTTGTGTAATACCTGTAGGATGGTAAAATAAAAAGTAGATGATCGAGGGAAAAAATGCATGTCTCAGAGTTCTGAAAAGTACTGAAGAAATAATCTCAAGATACTCCATAATGTATTTTTGCCATTCCCAATATATAATAAAGAACTAAGCAGTCATTTCTTCTTTATAAACAGAACCATACACTGATGTTGTTTTCAAAACTTTTCTGTTATGTTCTTTAGATTAGTCAACATGTCAAGGCAGTAAGTATCCAAGCTAAATTATGTGAAAATGCTCACCACTGCTTTTTCCTACTACTGTATAGTTAAGAAGTGTTCTTTCTCACCAATATTAAGTATGAAAAGTTTTAAATAACTGGGGCTTTTTAAAAGATCCTGGGCAAACATAGTTATAAACAAGCAGTTATGCAAACCAGAATTTGTAAGTGAAGTATCTTTCACCAGAACAGCTTTTTATTTTTTTGAGAAGAAAAAAAAAAGGTTAAAAAAAAAACCACTCTCAAACCAAAAAGTTAAAAAGTTAACCTTCCCACATGCCAAATTCCCTTGAACAGAGGTATTAGGGATAAAATGGAAACTTTTACTCAAGTTGCACTGGGCACTTAATTTCCAGTTTAACGATTGAAAAAGACCTTTGTCACTCTAAGCTTGTCTATATCCCACGCCCCAATTACAGTAAAAGCTGTCTCTACAAGCACTTAGCAAACATCTTCAGATTAGCCTGGTTACAACAGCACATGACACGCTGCCATTACAACATTAAGTCATTACCTGCATCAAGATATTTACTCAAAGATTCATGAAGAGGAGGTACTGGCAGGGAAGGCAGAGAATCTTGGTACTGAAATGTTCGTTCCTCTGAGGATTCAAGCACTTGCTTTTCCATGTTGCAGATCTGCAGCACAACCAAGGAGACTATTCACGAAACCCACGTTCGATGACGAATCTCCCCACACTGTTCTCTCCCCCGCTCCGGCCTCCTGCCATTTACACGGTAAAAGACAGATATCAGGAAACGTTCCCCGACAAAGCACGGACAGAGGGTTTCTCTTTGGCTCGCAGCCACGAGAGGCACACACACAACAGGGGGAAACGACGACCAGGCGGCTTTCCCCAGCATGTCACGATTAACCAGCTCGAGGACTGTCGCTTTCTCTCCCAAGAATCAGCCAGTCAGCCCTGGGACACAGCCCGAGACTAGAGGAAATCTGGGGAAAAGGGAATCACCCTCCAGCCCGGTTGGCGGCCGTTCCGAGCCCCCCTGCAGACCCTCCCCAAGGTCCTCGCCCGAGCCCCGGCCTTATCCCGACCCCAGCGCTCCCCGGTCCGGCTGTGAAGCCCGCGACACCACAGCAGTCTTTACAGCAGCTCAGGGCCCGCATCGAGAAAAGCCCGGGAGAGCCCCTGGCGGATGAGGCCTGGGTGTAAGGAGACAGCCGAACTGAGCCCACCCCTCGCCCCACCACCGCGCACCCCAAGGAATGAAGACAACAGGGACCATCACTCACACCAGTCCCGGGTCCCTGCCCACCTCCCCGGCCGCCGCCCTCGCTCCTGTCCCAACTCCCAGCGGGTCCGGAAGCCGCGCGGGGCGGGGCGGGGCGGGGAGCGGCCTCGCCGGCCCCTGCGCTCTGGGCGCGCCGGTGGACGAGTTTAAAGGACAGCTGGAAGTGAGGCGGAGCTGTTGACTCCCTCGAAGGCAGACGGGCCCCGCAGAGACCTGGACCAATCGGAGGGGCTAGCCATCACCAACTGTGTGAAGTTTAGTAAGGGCAAGTGCCGGATTCTGCGTCTGGGAGAGGGCAGCTCTGGACGTACGTACAGACTGGGGAATGAGAGACTGGAGACCTAATTTCTATTGACCTGATCGTTAGAAAGCTGAATATAAATCAGCAGTGCCCTGGCAGGCAGGAGGGCCAGCCGTGTCCTGGGGGGCACAAAGCACAGCATCACAGCCAGACAAGGGAGGGGATTGTCCTCTTCTGCTCTGGGGCGGTCTCATCTCCGGTGCCGGGGCAGTTTTGGGTGTTACAACATCCGAAAGACTTGAGGCTATTAGAGAGCTTCCAAAGGAGAGCTATGAAAATAGTGAAGGGCCTGGAGGAGAAGCCACATGAGGAGCAGTTGAGGTCACTTGGTCTGTTCAGCCTGGGGGAGACCTCATTGTAGTTACAACTTCATAGTGAGGAAAAGGGGAGGGGCAGGCACTGATCTCTTCTCTGTGGTGACCAGTGACAGGAAATAAGGGAATGGCCTGAGGTTGTGTCAGGAGAGGTTTAGGCTGGGTATTAGGAAATCGTTTTTCCTCCATAGAATGGTTGGGCACTAGAAGAGGTTCCCCAGAAAATTGGTCACAGCACCAAGCCTACTAGAATTCAAGAAGCATTTGGAAGATGCTCTCAGGCATATGATGTGATTCTTGGGATGCCCTGCATAGGGTCAGGAGCTGGACTTCAGTGATCCTTAGAACTCAGGATCTGTGACATGGGGAGAAAGCACAGCTGAGGCTACACTAGAGGGCGGGGGCTCTTCACAGCTGCTGTCCCTCAGCGGCTGTGCTCTTAACTTCGGTGGTGTCCATAGCAGGACTGAGACCAAATGCAAGCCATGGCTGGCCCAGGGGACTCCTCACCCAGGGTAAGTGGCCCAACTGCTTTTTGGGTGGGCAATAGCTCAGGAATCTGTAAGGGTGGAGCAAGTCTGGGCTGGTGGATTTCTGTGCCACCTGTTAAAATGTTATGTGGGAGAAATGCATGTGGGGTGTGACTTGCAGCTCCACAGCAGTAGAGTAAGCAGTAACCAGAGTGATTGGGTGGTGTTTGGAGTAGTCTTTACATGCTGGAGAAAACATTTCACCACATGGTGAAGCACCACTTGTACTGGGAAGGACATGTGGGGCTCACCCAGCCCTACTTGCCATGGTTAATGAAGTCTCTGCCTTCAGAGACACCTGCCAGAGTGTCTTCCCTTCACTTTATATACTGAGCTCTTCCTAAATAGAATAGAGTTCTGCTCTTTGGCACATTGAAGGGGTATCTGACAGCTGCATGTGTACCTGGGTAGTGTATGTTGAAGAGCTATGGTTTGGCCTAGAATAATAATAAAGAAAAGAAGTTTAAAAAAAAGAAATTCTATGACATAATCTGCCATACCAAGTTTCACCATGTTCCGTGAGTTCTCTTTGCCTCTGCAACAGTGGTGCCTTCTATTTGCTTCTTTGTTACTCTCTGCCTTTGCTGCCAAGATGGCTCCCTGTTTCCTACTGCTGCTCACTCACTCACCCACCAGTGGGATCAGCGAGAGGATCAGATGAGTAAAAGTTAGACATCTTATGGGTAGGAAGAGGAAAAGCCACATAGAAAAGCAAATCAAAACAAGGAATTAATTTTTTATTTCCCATGGGCAGGTGTTCAGCCATCCCCAGGAAAGTAGAGCTCTGTCATGTGTAGCAGCTACTTGGGAAGACAAATACCATGCCTTAAAATGTTCCCCCATTCCACCTTCTTCCCTTCACTTTGTATACTGAGCTCTTCCTAAAGCCTGTGGTGCTACATGGGGTTGTTTTGACTCCAGGGCAAGACTCAGCACTCGGTCTTGTTGAATCTCATGCCACTGGCCTTGGGACCATCGATCCAAGTCCAGATCCTTGTGCAGAGCCTTCCTAACCTCCAGCACATCAACCCTACCACACCACTTGATGTTGTCCGTGAATTTACGGAGGGTGCACACAGTCCCCTCATCCAAATTATCAATAAAGATACTAAACAGGAAGTTGCAATCTCCCAACTCATGTTTTCCCTTGAGATGGTAATTATCTTTCCACATTGATGTCTTTCCTCTGGATCATTGGGCTATTTGCCTAGCATCTGTGTGGCTAGCTTTTATCTCCAATTTTATCTCTCTTACCTTTCACAACTCAACTCTGTGGACTCCTTTAGAGCTCTTTCTCTCAACTGAATGATTTCCTCAAACATCTGAGCAGAGGTTATGTCGTTGTAACATAGCAGAACTAGGCTGGCAGCAGAAGCAGGAGGGAAGGAGGGGAGGTTATACTGCTCCTTGTTGGTTTTTTTTTATTTTGGAGCATCCAGATGGTCTGTATATTTGGCAGTTTCAACACCCTGGAAGGTCCAAGTAGTAAAACCCATGTTGAGAATGCATGTTGTGTGACTTTAGTATTTATTTCAATAATTTTGGATTAGGGATGCTTTGAGCTTATCAGATGCAAGTGTCCCACAGATAGGTTTTCTGTAATAATGTCCTAGATTATATTTCAAGACTAAGTAAAGGGATGGGCAAACAGATTTCTGGAGGACATGATTTCAGTTGGTAATGACACTTAATTTTTTTTTTCATCATCAGCTTTTAGATGTTAGCAATGACATTAACTGATCTCAAATATAGTCTGCTAAAAATGTGGCCATGAGAGATATGTCACTGGGAAAAATATGACTAATAAGATGGGAATGCTCCATACTTTTTTACATTAATTTATAGCATCTAGGTATAATGACAAAGGATTGCCTTAAGTCTTTATTTTTCAAGAAGCAAAGACCAGTATTTTCCTGAACTCAGGAACTACTGAGATATGGCTTCCCACATTTTTTTTCCTGTGACTTATGCATTTTGCTGTCTCTTAAATGGAACACCGCTGCTTTTTTCTGAGTAAGAAAACTTCTAGGGATATAAATCATAAACCTCAAAAACCTGTAATAAATATTACTATGCATGTAACAGATGTGTTTTCTCTCTAACTGGGCACCTCTTCCCATAAACCTGTAATTTTTCAGAAAGCCTAAGTGCCTACCCTGGAAAACATATTTTTTCACTTTTTTTTTTAAGGATTATTTGCACAATGCATGTAACCAAACGTGTGCAATACAATAATGTGCAAGGTACTGATATGGATGCAGAAATAAAAAATTCAACTGTGTCACAATATTCAAGACACTGAGATGTTGGTGTCTGTCACCAGTCTGCAGTTACACAAACTGCATTTCTCTTGTGAAGATACAATCAGTAGAGGATTACATTGCCTAACTATCCTACAGCCTGACAGCTCTGTTACTACAGGATTGCAGATACCAAGTGGTCAATGCCCTGACCTGTTAAAGTTCCCATGTTCCCAGCCAGGTGTCTGATACATGCCTGGTTGTAAGCAATCCAGCAGCTTTGGTAACAGACTCAGTACCTACTGTGAAATGGATCATTTGATTCCCAGGCTCACTCTTCTGCTTCTGTGCTTAGTGCTGGGAGGTGAATGGACTACCTTAAATCTAAATTGTGTAAGTAGACTTGGATCTACTTGCCACATGGGGGTAGGGTTGCTTTTTCCCTGGCTTCCAGGATCTGCAGACAAGGGGTTAACTCATGTATGCACAAATGAGACAGGTCTACTATGTAGGGTCTGCAAGTGCCTGGATACCTGAGAGGCCTCTTAGGTCCTGGACTGCCCTACATACCACACTCCTGCAGATCACAAAGACTTGTTCCATGGATTTTTAGACTGTGTGCTATAGAATATATTTTCCTTGGGGAAATATCTTGCAGCCCTGTGCTGCAAGCACTTGGTGTTTCTTTACCTTTGGCTTTCTGTTCCCTGCAGGATGGGGCTGTTGGTCCATTTGTCCTTGGTCAGTGTGAAAGCAGTCTTGTTGTCACTTGTGTTTTCAGTTGTGCTTTTCAATTAATATTTGCCCACCTACTGTAAGGTGATGACATGAAAAGAAATAAAGCTCATGTAAAAAGTTCATCATGCTCTGAAAGCCTGTCTCAAAAACATGTTTGAAAAATAATCCAAAATTTCTTTGGTATACCACATCTGGCTCCATTTTTAATTCTGCTGTATTTGAAGGATGTTGAAATACTGAAGTGAGTGTGGCATGGTTCCCTGTGATTGTGAGTCGAGTGGGTGGTGTACAGGAGATAATTAGATAATTGGTTTTGTCTTAAGAGGGGAGTGCCAAATGAAGATGTCTTCACCTACCTAATAGAAAGATATGCAGAGGATGGACTGAGCCAGACTCTTCTTGGATGTACTCAGCAAAAAGACAGAAGACTTGCGGATACAAGAGACAACAAGCATATAGATAGAAAGAAAAGTATCGTCACTATGAGCCATGATTGAACACTGGAACTTGGTTATCAAGGGAGATTGTAGAGTCTCCATCCTTGGAGACACTCGACACCTAACGAGAGAAGGTTTGAACTGTATGATCTCTAGAAGATCCCTTCAGCTTAAGTTATTCTGCGATTTAAATGATGTCTTTTTTCATCGTTTATACAGCTCTCTATTAAACTAGAATTTTATTTTCAGCTTATTCTAAATGTGAAGAGTTAAAACCCAGGAAATACTTTCTTAAAATTCAGTGGTTTTATTTTTTTTTATGACTGAGCCATTTCTTTGCTGATATTCAAGAAAGAAACATTCTTTTTGATTGTGAACACTCAAAAGTAGATTCTTCTGCCATTAATGCATCAGATCTAACTTAAAATTTATAGGGAATAAAATAAAAGCTTCGTTTTCTTGCAAAGCTTCCAATCTAGGAAAATCTTGATTCTGCGAAAGAATTCTTATGTATCCTCTCTTTGTTGTAATAGGGTCTAACTTAGATTTCAGGTGTAAGGTAAATAAGTAGATCAAATATAAAGACATTTTGGAAATAATAATTTTTTAAATTGCTGCCCTATCTTGTAAAAAATTAGAGAAAAGAAAGATACTTCCCTCACCAGGTATGCTTAGATTTCAAATAAATTGAGATTCAACTGAATGTACTCCAAAGAAGATTATTTATTCATGTAATAGTTCTTTCTTGTTTGTGGCCTTTCGTTTTTGTGAATGAAAATTAGATTGGCTAAATGTATCTTTCAAACCAGTAAGACAGACTCTGCAGGTTCTTTCAGGGAAGTTGTTTCAGGGAAAGTTGTAAAATAATCCTTAAAGGCAAATTACTCCATTAGGTTAGCACAAATGTGTCATTTACATCCAAACCTTGTGGCTGTATATGTAATATCAGCATGCACCTGTCCAGCTGAATGAAGTGTGTGGAAGCTTCCAAAAAAGGTCACAAAAAGCTCCCTTTGTTTTCAACAGGAGGATGGTGAGACTGATGTGAAAACTAAACTACAGGATTAGTTTCCAGCTCGATAAATGATGTGCTCTTACTACATAGCTATGTAGTTGCTAGTGCTGAGTAAAAGATAGAGCATTATGCCCCAAGAAGCTGGGAAGGGACGGATTGTCTCATCAGCTGCACGAGCAGACACAGCAGTGTCTGGTGATGAGTGCATCTGTTGCAGCTTTGACTTAGGTTACTCTCTGAGCCTCACCATTTCTCTGTATCCCATTTTTGCCTTTCTCACAGCAGTTTCCTTTGCAGCAAAGACAATACTGATTGTGACTATGGTTTTACTCCTGTTCTCATCATCAAGTACTTCTGTAGGTCATTCTGCAACTAAGAGATCTGGCCCCATTACTGATATTTTTCAGAAACCTGTTATTTGTTTTCATACCTTATTAGCATATTTCAATTTGTGTGAGGAAAACAGCACTTAGAATGGTTTTCCTTGAGTTCTTGCTACTGATTTTTCTCTTCTGATTAGGTGCCAGTAGGTTTGGATATAGGAATTGACCTCAAAGTGATGGGATAACATCACCCACAAGGTGCAGGATAGCCAGTAGTGAATACAGAACTTTCCAATTGAGGAGACAGAGTTGGTTGTGAGCAGTTGTGGGGATTTTACTATCATCACACAAAAATATTTGTGTTTAAAAGAATGAGAATAGTCCTGTGGAGTCTTGCACCTAATGTATGTCTCTGGGTAATGAATTTGGTGGACAAGTCTACCGAATACTTTTTGTACCACTGGGTTATGAGGCCAAACCTCAATGTTTATAAACCTCATGCCTTTTTTAGTCATGTTCTTATTTCTTGTAGGGTGGAAGTGGAGTGTCTATGTGATCTTCTCACTGGATGTGAATTGCTGTGGTTAAAATGTAGTACCAGCCTTATATGTGCTATGTGTACCTTTCATACAAAGGCTAAGAAAGGAACAGCTTCCCATTATCTGTGGCATTTCTGCCTCTTTGCCTAAGCAGGGTCTCTCTGTACCCTACTACCTCTCCTATGTTTGTGTGTTTTATTCTTGTCAGTCCTGATGCTATGTCACTCGCTATTACTCTTGGGAAAGCAAAACTCTCTCTTCCCTAACCTGCTATGTCCTTTCCCTTTCCCTGACTACCTTTTGGTTTTGATGGGTGACTCAACATTTGCTGCCCAGGAGACACGAGCAGCACTGTTGGGAGATGGAGGGACCCCCTGAAGAAACTGCTGTTTCTCCAGAATAGCAGTTCTGCAAAGTACTAGTTCTCCAAATTGTTATGTTTGTCATCAAGAACTGCTGACAGATACACATTTGGGTCTGTTTTCTTTTATCTTGTTGGTGTAATTTTGAAATAGGTCTGAATTGGTGCCTATCCTGATTTGGTTGCATTTCTCAAACTTTTTGGGTAGGCAAAAAAGATTGCATGTAGGCATACAGGTGTATTTTATGGTGAATCAGCCCTTACATATACTGAGCTATATTCAAGGCAAGAATATAGCCCTTAATGATTTGCAGCATTTTGGAAATGGAATTTTGCTGCTTGCTATCCCCTAATAAGTATTTTTTCAGTCTCTTTAATAAGAACATGAGAATTTATTCTGAAGGTTGCAGAAAACATTTTATAAAAATTCAGTATCATTATATTTCTAATTAATTTATCTTCACCAAGCACGTTCTGTTCCCAGGTTCTTTTGACACAACACATATTTATTTTATTTTTGACACAACAGATATTTATTCTGGTTGCTCCATCATCTCAACAGAATGAAACAAATTAAAAATCCAGAGATGGACAGTGATGATGGATATGAAGGATACCTAACACAGCCAGGCCATATAATGAGGGCTGAGACAATATGACAGAAGAGCTTAGAAATGCTCAGTGGCACCCTGAGAGGTGGACTCTTCACTCTATTTACTGTGCTACCCCATGTCCATCAAATAAATTTGTATAAGTTGGATTAAAACAAAAAAAGGGATTCATTCTTCATGCATCAGATAGTGGAGCTGTGCAACTCATTGCAAGAGGATGTCATGAATGCCACCTATTCAAGGGAAGATTGGAAAAATACATGAAAGAGTAATTCATAGATGTTATATATATAAAGAAACTACATCCTACTGTTCCTTTGACATCTATTTTACCACTCTTATAGAGAGAACATTGAACTAGGTGGTCCTTATGTTTCCTAGGTTCTTCAGATGGATCTTTTATTTTTGTGTATATTCTGAAAACCTATGGTTTTAAATGGTCTTCCTGAAAACCCTTAACAATTTATTTTGCTACTTGTAATGTTTGTTGTAGTCAGTGACTGAACAAATATTAACTAAGGGTATTGCCCAATACTATTTTACCATCATTTATAAAAGCAGAACTGGTTTACAGTGTTGCAGGAAGATTCTCTTATATCTAGGAGACACAAGCAGTTGTGTTGTAGCACAAGCAGTTTTGATGACAGAGACTATTGCACCCTGTTGTTTCAATTTACACTTAATTCACTCTAATTTTCCTGTATCTGAAGAGTCTTATTCTAGAATGATGTGTTATTTTCTTGGTTTTTTGGTTATGTTTTGTTTTTTTTAAGAAATGGAAAGGCTGGTTTCTTGTGTACAAAGAAGGCCAGATGCTCTTTGTAGACTGATTTGCTTTCCATGGTCTGGAGGTGGAACTTCACAACTTGCTCAATGGGGCAGACTCTTCAATGACTCAATTGAAGGTTAGTAATTTTTGTAGTTACAGTAGAAGTTAAGCAATTCTGAAATACACAATAGCCAAATTTTTTAAATTGAATATAATAGTCTTGAGAGTACCACAATCTTTATCCAATGCATCTTTTCCAGAAAGGAAGGAATGAGCATTCATTAGGAACTAGCATTTCCACTAGGGTACATTTTCTGTACCACCTTGAATCAAATTATATTTGACAGGGTGAAAAAATTATATCCACAGAGCTACATTTCACAAGAGTATAGTATGCTTGACTGCTTCAGAAACTATTGGTATGATGCAGAAACAGAAATACACTGCATATTGTTGATAAGCCAGTCTTCAGCAAGGTTAACAGTGAAGATATGAGAACTGTTTTTAATTTTCAGAGGCTGCAGAGTATTTCTTACCAGTGTTTGCACTTTTTGTATCAAAACTGAAATTTAATCTATGAATTTTATAACAGAGAAATGACATTTAGTTACACTATGAAATAATTCTCATTGCTCACAAGATATATCAGCACTAAAAAGATCCATTGCTTGACCTATTTGAAGAGGAACCAAGGCCATTTTCCAGACCTTCCACAAAGAAAAATATAATTTCATATTCATTAGTATTGCCACTACAGTTTTACCAGTCCTCTAAATGCACGTATACTTTCTGGTAAGTAGTTGCACATTGAATTTTCCTTGAAATTAGGGGGAAAAAAACAAAAAAGAAGAAAGAAAAAGTTTTTGTCCACTAGAACTGCTTCCAAGAAAGTGACTGAGGAAATGGCCTAGGACCAGGTGCATGAATAAAGTCAGGGCACAGCATGTTCTTTCAGAGATGGTTTCTGCAGAAAGTATAGAAGACGCAAACTTTTCTGTACTTGGTATTAGGTTGTGGCTTAATCTATCTCTTCTAAAATACTTTGTGTCTGACCTATTACTTCTACATAACTGGCAGTATGCATGATGTCAAGGAGATTTGAAAAAAATCAACATTTTTTTTCTGATCTATTCATTCCTTACTTTCACTAAACAGTGAGAGGAAACCCCTAAACTTTGAAAGGGAAATAGTAAAAGTATGTAAAATTTCCTTCTCTATAAAGATAATTAACTATAAATATCCACTTTGCACTATGATTCCACATTTTCCAACATGCAGTCTTGAAGAGCTGACAAAGAAGAAAATGGATTGTACAATTTTAATATAGTTTCACTTAGTAATGCTTCCCTTGAAAAAATATATTTTACACAACCCTCGAACTTACTAATACTGTAATTAATGAACTTGTGGTTGTTATTGAAACTTATAACAATAAAGTTGTTTTCAAACCTCAGCTGAAATCAGGATCATGTGGATTCTTACCCAAGGCATTTATCAATCAAATCAGCTGGAGGGGCAATATTTGAGACTAAAGGATAGGTGGAAACCTAATCTCTTGCAGGATTAAATAACAGTAGCAGCAATAACAAGCAAGTGCACAGTATCAACTGTAAGAAGGCTTAATTAGAATAGTATGTATATTCTGCAGAGTAACTAAAAAACTTTAATTAAAACTATTTTACTGTCTTTGTTTGAACTAACTGTAATTCTTTTCCCTCCCTTCCTTCACCTCTTCTGCAGTGTTCTGTATAAGGCTTCCTGGAAGACAAACTCATCTTGAGAAGCCTTTTGCAAAAGACATGGCAAGCATAGTTACTGAAGTTACAAGTGCTTTGTTAAAAGAATTGAAAGAAAAACCATTTGCATTTTTTGGTCACAGGTAAAAAAAATACACATTTTTAGATACCCTGGAGAAGGAGCTTCTGTTTCTGAGCTGTAGGAATAGAGAGTTACTTGTTTTTATTTGCAAAATAAAAATAAAATTTTCTTTTATATGCTTCTGCAAGGATCTTCTGTCAAGTCATCCTAAAACATGCAGTTGCTCTCAAAGACTCTGGTTATTTATTTATTTATGCCTTCAGGCACAACATCTGAACACATGTTTCTAATCAATTATAAATGCATTTATTGTTAATATTTGTGTCAGTGCTTGATCTATATGAATGCAGGCAGTGAACCATTCATGAAACACAGATTTTAAAGACTGCTGAGTCTCAAGTATTCAAAATGACTGTTCTTACTGAAAATTAAGGAGGCTGTTAAGAGAAAGAGAGACTATGAAAAAGTCTTATTTGCAAAATTAGACTGTGTAGGAATATATTTCATGTTAACTAACTAATATTATCTGCATGTCATATATGGTTTCAGTAAGTGTTCAAGATAGCCAGTTAGCACTAAAATTAAAATTATGTTTATGTTTTCCAGGTTTTATGTACATTTTTACTTACTTTGCTTTTATTCTTCTTCACTGCAGTTTTGGAACTTACACAAGTTTTGCTGTTGCACTTCATTTGAAAGCAAAGTACGGATTGGAGCCAGTCCATCTTTTCATGTCAGCAGCACATGCTCCAAATGTAAGCTACAGAATCATTAACGTTATGAAAAAGAATCGTAAATTAGCTAGTAAGAGTAAAAATAATACTTTTCAGTATGGTATGCAGAGTAGTTTTAATACAAAATAAACATTTCTTCCGAATCTATGGAGTGAAAAGTGAGGTAGACACAGAATACATAATATTCACTGCTGCTAACCTTAGCCTTGCAAGAGCAATCTCCTTAAACTAATGATTGAGCTAATTAGTGTTTGAATTAACTAATTCTTAAACTAAATGTTTTTGAATATTGTGTTATTTAGTATGGCCATTGGCTTAAAACTCTAAAGTAATCAAACCAAAATATTAAGTGGTCCTCCTTACTGTGTAATGTGTGAAATAACTGTCTGGACCTAGTCTTTCATAAACCTGCTGTATCAGCCTCAATACATTTGTCCAAATTTTTTTCTCTCTCCTCATTCTTTATAAGATTTTTAATCAGTTTTTTCCTGAGGTTCTACTAGTTCTGCTAGTCTTTCTCAGAAAAACAGTAGTGAAGTAGCATTTTTCCAGTCCTGTCCTCAGTCAGCATTTTCTATTTCTGTTCTTTAGTTTCTAAGGCTTCTTAGCAGTCCTGAGTATGAGTGATTCATGGAAGTAATTGTTATTCCTGCAAATTTCCATAATCAGTTGGTCTCTTCAGTCCTACATTAGCCAGGTTTATGTCCAGTGCTAGGTTTTTCTTTTTCTTAGATTATGTTACTAGTTTTATTCCAATAGTAAGAGTCAAGCTTGAACAAAATAATATTAACAGTTATTTGTCTGTATAAGTTTCAGAAGTAGAGCATACTTGGCTCACTCATAATTTGTCACTTCACTAAGCACAAGCAACTAACCCTTTCCATCAAGTGTTCTCTGGGAACATTAAATGAATCAGCCATTGTATTCTGGAGATGGAAAATTATTGTATTTTTTGCTAAAATAATTTTAATGAAAAGATTATTTGAAGTATATTATATAAAACCACTGATCTGTTTTGTTTGGTACTGATAGTCTGCAGTACATTTTGCCCTCAAAAGCATGGTCATACCTGAAGAAAATGATGAACTTCTTGCATGTATGGAGATTCTAGGAGGAAATTATGACCTTCCACATGATGAAGACACTAGGAAAAATATGGCACTTAATTTCAGAGAAGACATTAGAATTTTTAAGACATTTTCGTAAGTTTTAAAACTTTGTATTACTTTTGTATTTTACATTTTTACTTCTGTCTGGTCATGCTGGGTTTTTGATATTCTTTCTTAGTAACTTGTTCTCATTTCTCTTATAAAAAGAAACAATAAACAGGTTTTTTCCTTTGTCTTCTTTTCTATTTGTTTTCTAGTATTTAAGCCCTAGATGAAACACTGTTGTAAATGTGTACTGCAGCAACCACAACTGTTACTGCAGGAGTGAACCTGTCATGGCAGAATTACAGTTCTACCTAGGATCCAAAGTTAGCAGCTACTAAAAAGGAATATTCTCATGTCTTTTATTGTTTTCTGAGGTTAAGAATCTCAGCTCATCATGCTTCAGGAACACTGCATTCAGCCTCCAGATCCAAGGTCCTCTAGCCTAACCAGAAGAAAAGAATCCCTGTGTTCTGGGAACCCAGAGAGCAACCAGCTTCCTGTATCCTAACTGCTGTCCCCACTGGATGTTACACAACAGCTCATGTAGCTGAGTGGTTAAGGCTTCTTACCTTGGCAAAAACAAGGATACACTTGGATGTAGGACCCATTTTGGTCTTAGGAGCCCAACACTGAAAGATGCTGAAATGTTAGAACTTGTATATAAATAGGTAACATCATTATTTATTGTAGGTGACAATTTTTATTGCAGGTTAAAGCTCTTTTTTCCCTTAACTATTGGGTCATTCTTTCTTTACAATTTTAGATCTAATTGCAGTAGGGCAAAGAGCTGAGAAACTTCAAGATGCAATATTTTCTTCTCCTGATGTCCTGTATAATCTAACTCCCAAAATTTGTTACATTTTGTGGAAGAAAAAAAAACCAACCATTTTGTACGTGGAAGCAAATTACAAATATAGGTATCTTATGGAATGTTTTATGACTACTTTTTATGTTCACAGATTTGAGAAGGCAGAAATGATCCCTTTCTCCTGTGATATTACCTACTTTTCTGGATCTGATGATAAAGTATATGATGCACAAGGTACTTTGCTTAAATGGTTTTCCTCTTATGCATTTTTTTGTTGTAGCACACCTGTTAATTAAGAGTTTTTAGAGTATCTCCTTCTTAAAGGGAACAAGAGAGTTTCAATCAACAGAGCAGTTTCAATGTATGAACCAAAAAGTTGATATGAATTTAAAATAATTGTTAAATAATACATTTGAAATAGTTATACAAAATGGTCACAATAATTGACATTTCTCTGATACTTTAAATATCTTTGTTAGGTTGGCGAGAACTAACGAGTGGAGATACTGCCTTTTATGAGCTTCCTGGAGATCACTTTTATCTGCTGCAACCATCTAATGAAAGTTTCTTGATAAAACACATCACAAGATGCATAGAAAATGCTGGTTTATGAGTATTTACCTCAATTTTAAATCTGTAAAGGTAGTCCACAGTAATTTGTAATAAGTCACTTCTTTCTCTACATTGCATGCACTTATGCCTAGAAGTTGTTCTCTTCCTCCTCTGTAATCGTTTATAAGGGGGAGTTTTCCTGATTTTTCTGAAAACAAACATTGGCTTTGGGTCTTAAAAAAGGTTTAATCTTTTCCT
>NC_031769.1:20910150-20913921 GCF_001522545.3 Parus major | reverse complement strand
TGATCTTTTGGTTGTTGCTGAGTAGTGCTTGCACTGAGCCAAGGACTTTTCAGGGTCTCATGCTCTGAAAGTGAGAAGCTGCACAACCTGGGACACACAGCTGGGACACACCTAGGACAGCTGACCAAACTGGCCAAAGGGATATCCCAAACCATAGAACATCATGTCCAGTGTAGAAACTGGGAGGAGTTGGCCAAGAGGGCCCGATTGCTGCTCAGGGATGGGCTCGGCCTTGGTCAGTGGGTAGTGAGCAGTCATACTGTGCATCACTTACTTCTCCCGGGTCTAATTGCACATGCTCTCTCTCTCTCTTTCTCTCATTACTACTATCACAGTATTATATTTACTTTTTAAACAATTATTAAACTATTCTTATCTCAGCCCATGAGATTTTGCTTCCTCCCCCTTCTCCCTACCACCAGTTCTCCTCCTGATCCCACTGCAGGTGAAGAGGGTGTGAGCAACTGACTGCCTGGTACTTATTTGCTGGGTGTTGTTAAACCATAACAACTTCACAGTAAGAATGAACCAGAAGCCCTGTTCAATTGTACAAGGCAAACAGTAAAAAAATAAGGAAATAATTAAGTTAATAACCTTATCTTTATATTTTATTCTATTTGCATCTATAGGCAAATATCACAAAATAGTTTAAAAAATTGCAAATTCTTATCTTACACAGCAAGAAACATGCAGAAATTAAATCTAAATAATAAACTTTTATTTCTTTATCCCCCTCTAGCCAATCATTCTGCACAGACTGTTGCTTAGGATTTGCCTGCTTATACAACAAGCTTATGAGCAGCCTGGAAAAATAGAATTTTATTTTAATCATGTGCCAATAAAATTCCCTTTAACTTCTCAAATAAAAAGCATAAAAAATATACAGACATAAGCCTGAAAGATAAATGCACTAATTATCAGACTATTATCAGACACTGCATTTTTGAAAAGTAAAAAGCTTGAATGAATTCTTCATTTACAGCAGAATATTTTACCAGTTTGCAAAACTCATAAATGCTACAGCCTCACTAATGAGAACATAATTTTATTCATTTGTCCTCATTCCAATACAGCTAGATTCAATAAATTTATGGATATGATTGGTAACTGTCAACCAAACCAATGTGAACAGACAAGCTCAATAATGTCTAATGCAGAATATGTACGGTATCTTAAATTTCAACCACTTACTTTTATGTGAAAGTATAATTGTAAATAGCTATGGAACAGCATATCACACCACATTCAGCTCTTTCTTATGATTTATGGCTCATTGCTTAATCATCAGGCTAATAAATGCATTTTCTAGAGTGAATTCAAGGCAGAATAAAACAAACCGTAATTTCAGCGATTATTAATTAAGCAAAGGTGGTGTTATGTTTGGGATTTGGCAATTTTGACCCACTGAAGAAGGAGATTTCTTCTTAGCTCTAACACAGCACAATGAAACCTCTGTGCTATTCAACATAATTGCAGCTCAGAAGAAAATTGCTAAGCTGCTGGCAGTGCTCTCCCTGCATCTAGGTCAGAGCATTGTGTTGCTCACTCTTTGCAAAATACACACTAAGCTGAGACAGACATAATGAGACAGGGATAGAAGAGCTTGCAAATCTTGAAGTGAAAGGGATAATAGGAAAGCCTACAGAAGAAAAACAGCTTAATCCATCAGGGCATGGCCAAGACAAAGGAAGTATTCATAGTTTCCCAAAAAGATAGGAGGCTAAAAGCCAGCAATAATTTCCTCAACAGCAATTTAAAGCTAAAATTAGAGAGAACATAAAAGGAAGCTTTCTTTTTAGCCAGAAGATAAGAAAGTAGAAGCTCTCCTACCAAAACACAAGGCTACCAAAATGCAGCAGTCCAAAGATGCATACATCCTAAAAAATACACACAACTTCCTTAAAAATCACTTACGCTTCCCAAATGCACATATAACACTTCAGTGTTAGAAGTTTTCCTCCTCTTTAATAGCTCCAAGCAACCATCTAGTTCCTAAAAACGCAAGTATGTACCTATCTTTCTATGTCTAACTCAGTCCTAGCAAACTCAGATGCACATCTGAAGAAACGTAATTCATGCGTGCTCTGAACAGGTAAGGCTCCAAAATACTACATGACCTGTGAAATAGTTCCAATTAACCAGCATGCTTCTCACCCTCCTCTTCTGAAAAGCAATGCAGTTATTTAACCTCCAGGGGTTTAAGCAGATTTCCCTTGCCGCAAGGTAACCTTGATTTTGCAGTAAAAATCCTCATGCTGAAGAAATACCACGGTCTCCAGCACGGCGTTACACAGACCCACAGTGCATCATCCCCTCTCGTCTCTGTCTCACCAGATGCACAAGTGAGTACCTGAAGAGTCATGATGCTGCGAGGATGCTCTGGGAACGGCCTCGCTCCTTCTCCGGCGGGGGCGCGGCGCGTCTGCCAGCGGGCTCCGGTGGCGCTGGGATGGGCGCTGCCCGTGACCTCGGCTGGGCAGCGGAGCAGCGCCGGCAGCGCACAGGGACTCGCAGCCGCCGGGACAACTGAGCGGCGACAAGCGCCGGGAACGGGCGGTGGGGGCAGGGAGCACTGAGCCCCCAGTCGTTTCCGCTGAAAGCCTGAGCTCCAGCCATACCACTGAGGATTAGGGCGCCAGGTCGAGAGCAGTGGTACAGAAAGATCCCCAAGCCGTTTTTGTGACAAAGGAATTTCTTGAGTGATTTGAATTGCAGCCAGCCCAGTTAGTGGTACTGTTCCCTCTGCAGCAGTCTCTGCCCAGGTCCTGGTCCAGCCAACCTGGGACCTCGCACGCTTCAGATGCAGCTCTGAAAAACACGTGGGTAATCCCAAGGATACCGCACACAAAATACACTGCGAATGCTGGTTTTTAATTTAATCTACTAAGTGCAGAATAAAAAGGATATTAAATTAATTGATAAACTACCCTACAAGTGTAACCACTGAAGAAAAAAGAAATCATCCCTTTTGTATCAATGAATTACTTATATTCATGCCTCTATACATTTATGTACATCGTTCCCTATGCATAGTTTAATCTTTCTGCATTTTTTTACCTACTAACTTCCATAAAACCATGTCAAAAAAGCAATCGGACGGGAAACAAGTCCAGGTTAAATTAAATCAGGAATAAACGAGGAAAAAATCCAAGTAAATTTCAGTAAGTAGGAGATTTAAAAAAATCTGAAAACATCTCTGAAGCACCGGTGCCCTGGTGAAGAAGCTCTGCTTTTTCAGGGCCAAGAGGCTGTGCTTAACCGTGCTGTGCACTACGGTGAATGTGGAAAATGAACGTGGTAGCAAAGATTTGTCATAGGCTGAGGGGGGATTGCGGAAAACACTGAATGGAACCAGTCTTTACCTGTCACCTTGGTCACATAACGCGATGTCCGTGCACAGCACGGCGCATCTGCACTGCAGCGAGGGACACCCCTGTGCCTGTGCAGTCCCTATGAAGCACCTGGTGACCTGGCCCTGGCTGCGTTAGCTGACACACCGCTGAGAAGGTCTGCCATCGCCTATGCCTCAGCGCCAGTGCTGAGCCCACTGTGAGACCCGCCAGGGGCAGGCCCCGGCACCAGCGCTGGAACGCTGCTTTCTACTGACGCTGCGGCCGCTGCGCGATGCGGCCTTGAGCGCAGCCCGGGCACCGCCTGCCGAGCCGCCACAGCGGGACCCTCCCGACCAGCGCACCGCTCTCCCATCCCCGCTGCTCCCGCTCGGCCCGCTCCGCACAGCGCAGCGCCGCGGGGAGACCCACCCCGCCGGGG
>NC_031769.1:20732514-20909737 GCF_001522545.3 Parus major | reverse complement strand
GGGGGGCGGCGGCTCGGAATGCGGGGAGAGGGTGCTGTGGAGCCTCCGCCACAGAGACCCGGCGGCGGGCGCAGTGCGTTCCGCTGGGGCCGTGCTTAACCCAGGTTTCCCTGTTGCCAGGAGCTGGAGGAGCCCAGGGAGCGCTCTGGAGTGGAAGCGCTGGACACGGCTCCTGGCGGAGGTGGACGTGGGCCGCGTTTCCCCATCTCCGGCGGAAGTGAGGGCGTCACGACGGCGATGCGAGGTGGAGGAGCTCAGTGTTCGTTTTTTCACTCGTTGCTCTGTTCCCTTATTCCTGCACGCTTGTTTTACTCAGGAATGCCCATTTTGAAAAGAAAAATGTAATCTCTGAGCTGTGAACATGTTACGTGTTTTTTTTTTTTCTCGTACATGTCTGTTGCTGTTTTCGTTTGGGAAAGGTCATCGGAGCATCCCTAATTGAAAGCTTTTAAAAGCGATGACCCAGAGCTCATTTTTTTTTTTAAGCAATCACAAACTTCTATTCTAACTCAGTCACATGTAAGAATTCTTGTGGTCATTTCCCATTTTTTAGTTGTGTTCAGTTTTCATTGTTACCACTGAGATGGTAAGCAAAAGGGATTAGATAACTGCATGAATGACAGCTCCATAAAGGACTAATAGGTTAAGTTGCCACATCTTTATTCCTACATCCCAGATGCAACCATTCTGGGTGCTTGGGAGCTGAGGAGAATGCCAGACCTATCCAGTTTCCACTGTTAGAGGCTTGACCTGTCATCAGGCTTGACCTCATGTCTTCACTGCTATTCTGGACTTGATCAGTCAGAGCAAGGAAAATTACACTTTCTCAGCCCCTGTTCAGTTTTTCTCATCCCTGAAGGCATTGTCCAGGTGACACAAAAGACCCCTCTGAACTTTTGGAGGCCTGTAGGGGATTGTCTTCCTTCCCTGAAAGCATAAACTACTAAAAACTCTGCAAGTTTCTATCATACCTTCCAAATACAGAAGAATACAAAAGCATGGACTAAAGACTGAAAAGACATTTCTAAAACTCCTAAATAAATTCAGGAACTTGTTTCATGTTGTGATTCAGTTTTTGCTTTTCCTCCCATGTCAAAGGGGGCAATGCAGCTGTGCAACAATGAAAATGGTGTCCTTCAACCTGTGATTCTGGGGATGGATTGTTGTTTGGTTTGGCTGGTTTTTTTACATCTGTAAAATCTCCAGCTGCTTTTGTTTACCTTTAGAAGGGTCTGTTGTCACTGCTGTTGCCTTACTCTTCTGTCCAGCATTTTAAATTAAATTTTAAAAAAAAGCAGCTCCACACCTGCCCTGTGGAAGATGTGTGAAGGATCGGTGCCAAGTGTAGGAGGTTGAGTGATGCCAGTATCACTGACATACAGTGTTTCTCTTCTGGATTCTCAGAAGAAACTTCTGGTAACCAATGTCCACAGCACACAATACAGTATTTGAACGAATGTCTTTCTCTCTCTTCCTTAGGGTGACACAGAACCACCTCAGGATGTCTGTAATTAAGCAAGGGACAGCAACACTTCGGAAAGCAAAAAAAAACACAGTAAAAACATGTCTAGATAACCCCTTTGTTTTCCAATGGAAAACCATAGATGGAGAAGATATGCATTTTATACTAGAGACCTTAGAAGAAAGGATTAAACATATTGGACTTAAAAAGATTGAGAGTCCAAGAAAGAAAAAACGTTCCCTTACAAAAAAACAAACAGAAAGAAAGTGTGATGCTAGCACCAATCAACTCCCTAAAGAGGAAACAGAAAACCACCAACAAAACCCAGGATGGACTGACATAAGTATCAGAAGACAGCTTGCTATTGGAGTTAATGAAGTTACAAAAGCATTGGAAAAAAATGAGCTGCTTCTCTTGCTGGTGTGCAAGTCTGCCAAACCTGCCATGATCACGTCGCACCTGATCGAGCTGAGCGCGAGCCGCACCACGCCGGCAGGGCAGGTGCCACGGCTCAGCGAGACCATCGCGCCCCTTCTCGGCTTAACATCTGTTCTAGCACTCGGCTTCAAAAAGCAGTCTGACACATTCACTGAAGCAATAGCAGCAATAATTCCAAAGATACCAGCTTTGGAAGTGCCCTGGTTTCAGTACACAGCCGAAGAACCTGTGTCTTATGTAGATTCAGATTCTTCAGAAAATCTGGAACCTGAACAGCTCACAGAGGTGCTGGGGGATAAGCTCACAAATCAGAAGCGGAAGCATACAGAAAGCAACTGGCCTGATCTTTCAAATGTAATTTTGCAGCCTTTGAAAATCAAGAAACTTGTCCCAAATCCCAGTAAGATAAAGAAACCACCTCGCAAAAAGAAAAAGGCTTTTTCAGTGTAACTGATTTTAGTTTGGTTCACTCCATTAAACAGATTTTTTAAACGAAGGATGGAATACAGTTTAACTGAACAATTCTTTTAGGCTTTACAGTGTAAAGCCTAAATACACTGTGAATACACTGTGAACTTTGTTACATTTGGCTGAGATACTTTCAGCTTTAATAAAGAATATTGCTCAGACTTGAGTGTTAGTGTTTACTGGGGGTATTTTCATTTGTAGCTGGAAATCAGAGTTAAAGCTTGTAATGAACATGCCGAAATAATTTTAAGACATAATTTATACTTCTTTGGAATTAATACAAAGCATTAAATGAACTTTGTATTTTTACACAGATGAACATGCTTTGAGCAAAAGAGATTAAAGTATAATTACTCAAACAAATACCAAAAGTGAAAGTTTATTTAAACAAAGGTCCATGCCAGTATAAGTCTTTTAAAGCTGGGTTCAAGTAAATAGCACAGGCAGACTTCCCTTTTGAACGCTTATTATAGTTTGTTCTGCTGAACAACTTGTTTTGGTCACAAATATATGCAGACTTGGGTTCTACCTGATACCTGGTGCATGGTATGATGAAGGAAAAGCTATTTCCAAACCAAATTACTACTGCTGCAGTATTGAAAAAAAAAATACTTCCATATGCAAACTATTAACACATCCCGTGAGAAAATGTAAACCTAAACTCCATTAGATCTCTAAATGAAGTCTAAAATTATTTCCCAGAAAATTGACATAAACCATAAACTTACATAACATGAGAATTGTAACTGCTACAAGACTGAAAACATATGTAACTTCTGAGTTTCCTTTAATTTTACTGGGGACTATGAAAAATTTCCTAATGAAGGAGCTGGGTTGTAGGAAGAAAGGGAGATAGCACTGCAATTCAGGCAATCAACAGCCTAGGAATTTACTTGTAGAAGAAAGCATAAAATAACAGTAACTTTTGTTGTTTCTTAAAAGGTAAAATTAACATGTATTTTTCAGAGATTTGTTAATCCAGGCTTCCACTGTCATATCAGATCTCATCTGTGTTTTGAATTTATTTAGAAATTACTTTAGTTCATGATACCAACTATGAAGGCAGGCATAGCAATAAGCAGTGATCGTGTAGTCATGATGCTCCTCGAAGTTAAAGCATTTAATGCTACAATTTGGTCTGTGTCTGAAGGTGCAAGAAGAGGTGAGATTTCTTTGCCTTGCTTCATAGTCCTTTATACATATCCTTTTTTCTGGCGTTCTGGGTGCATAAAACTGAAGGCATGCTGGCACTAGCGTATTTCATTCCCAGGCTGGCTAACCATAGCATGAGTTGTAAAATTCACACAGAGCATAAAGATTAGCTTTGGTAAAGAACATAAGCACAGCAATCATTCAAGCACTTCACTGTCTGCCCAGGTCTATCTTCAGGGATTTGAGTTCCCTCTGCAGATAGGAAGTTAATTTGGGAAAGAAGTAACATGTTTAAAAAGCCAGTGGGAAAGGTGGTAGAGTAAGCTTTAGATTTGCCAATCCTTTGCAAACATCTATTAGGTTCTGAGAAGTCTTACCTTCATAGCAGGACTAATGCACACAGGTTCAACCTTGGAAACAAGAGAAGAGTCTCTCCTGACAGTGGCCCCACACAGATGTTCACTTTCTGTTTAGTACCTGCTTAGGAAGTCAAAGTGAGTTGCCACAATTTTCACCTCCATAGTAACTGTCTCATTATGTGGGTGCAGGCTAGGACACCTTCAAGATCCAAGCCCTCTTGACACTGTGATACTTCAGCAAAACACTACAGGTGGAGAGCAGTCAGCAAGGACAGAGGCCATGCTTAACACACACCACTGAACAGAACTCTCCAAGAGCTGCCCCAACACTTGGGCTTAGATGCCTGCTTCCCTCATGCTCTGGGCTGATAAATTTTCTCTCTCAGCTACAGTGCTGCACAGCTTCTACAAGAGCATGTCTCTGCCCTCCAGCCCCTCAGTGAACATGAAGAGTGAGCCAGACAAGACTTTGTCCCTTGGATTCATATGCAAATGGCACTGTTTTACTAAAAGAGAGCACAAGACTGGCCACACTCCTTCCTTCATGTGCCCTAACCTGAAGATTTTGGCAGAAGTCAGGCTGCAGGAAACCCACATTCAAATCTGTCTTCTACCTGGACATACTTAGTCCCATCATGGCCATCGTGGTTTTACAAGGACAATACCTGGGAGAATCTCCCTTCTGATTTCAGAGGAGAAATCATCTGCCTAACATTTCCTCCACTTGCATTTTTTTGAGGAGAGGGAAGGCAGAGAACATGAACATGTACTTCTCCTGGGCTGTGATCACCTGAGCTGTCCCAGCAAGGAAGTATCTTAGCCACGAGGACAGAGCTATGCCCTGCTGTCCCACCTCAGGGGTGGTGCCCTGAGTGAAGACTGCTGAGGCTCTGCCTTTAAGAGCTGAAGCAGAAGACATTGAGTTCCTTGGTGAACCTCTTCCCAGAGCACTCCATGAAAATGCCCTGCCAGAGAGGCACCTTGTTGCCATTTAGGAGTTAAGTCTTTGACAGGGTCAAGATTAAATCCTTCTTGTTACCTCAGGTATCACTACCATCAATTACATTTTCAGGCACTTAATTCTGCTCAGGCCTCACAGAGTCCAAGCTGTCTCTGCATCACCTGTTTTCACTGCTGCTAACAGAGAGGTATCAAGAGTGGCCAGAGATGTAAAGCCCAACTGCACCATCAGATCTCCTTTGAAGTCCTTTTAAATTCATGAGGTCCCAAGCTGGTGCACAACCATGGGTCAAACAAACCACGTTCAGTCCCTTCCTTTTTTGAAGGAGGTTGAATGCTTTAATCAGCTATAATGCAGTAAGGGAAAGTATTTATCACTGTTCCTAGGGCAGAATCCTCTCACCACAATTCAACAAGAAAAAGAAACCAAACCACAAACCATTCACACAGTGGAAAAAGAGCGGGAAGAAAGAAAAACCCCACTGCTACAAGGTGGTGGGTAGGGCTAACAGTTATGAAGAACAGACAAATTTATCTTCATGTACAGAATTAAACTTTCAGCAAAATCTGCTGTC
Organism: Parus major; assembly: GCF_001522545.3. Taxonomy (NCBI): domain Eukaryota; kingdom Metazoa; phylum Chordata; class Aves; order Passeriformes; family Paridae; genus Parus; species Parus major. Next base: position 20,904,323 of record NC_031769.1, on the reverse strand, counting down.
ATAATTACAGGCATATTTAAAAGGAAAGTTAGACATTTGCATTTCATGAGATATTCAAGTCACATTCAAAAGATGCTCACAGCACAGAGGCTTCACTACCACGATTTGGCACTTTCAGCTAGAACAGTTTCTTAACACAGATTTTCTCAGTGCTCACGATTCTGCAGTATCCATGAGCTGAAAGAACTGCTATCATCTCTAGCTATGACGCTATGCTGGAATGCATAAAAAGTTCTTTAGAAGCCACTCCCGTTGCTGAGCATTCATGAGGGAATTAAAACAGCTCCACCCAACAACAAAGATCAGCCCTCCAACATTTCAGGAAGCGCAGTACAGACTTCCAAGGACTGAGGGCAGAGCATTTCTCTTCTGCTTACCGGCCCATATATAGCAAAACTTCTTGTTCCAAAGTCAGGATAAAAACACTACCAGGAACAATTTATGAATACATATTTACACAAGGTACTTTTCATTAGAATTACAGACTTCATAGGAAATCAAAGTAGACAAAGGAATATGTGCAATTTCGCAGAAGCGTCAAAAACATTCAAACTATAAATATCCTGATAGCACTACTAAAATTCTTAGTTTTACACACAGGCTGATGTTATTCTACTGAGATAAAACTAAGGTATTGTGCCACAACTGTAAATTAAGTACAGTAATGTATTATCATTCTGGCAACATAGATAACACCTGCACTGAACAGTGCGATACTGTTAAATCAATCCACTGATCTATTGAAGATCAAAGTACAAATCTGTATTTTTTATTGATTTGGCAGCGTTGCTTGTGGAGAAACAAATGCACTAGTTAAACCAGTACATTGTCATACTGCTCCAGTTACAAAAACATCCAGGACTTTCACAGAGCTACAAACGCATCGTACTTTGTGATTTTTCCCCAAATTATGATATCCATGTAAAGTAAAAGAGCAAAGATACTCCAGTTTGTATCCTTCATTCTGTTACATTGATATACATACATCACCACTTAATAAATAGAAATGCAGCAGTTCATCCACATAATAGCAAATATTTTTGTACCCTAATCCACCACTGAAGTTCAGTTTGTACAAAACAGTCTTTTCTACAGAGTGGAAAAAAATACCTTCTTCTCATCCAGGTGCAAGCTAAGCTTTGAAACTTAAATGAATGTGCTTTTTATTCTTTTCATGGACAATAGAAGAGTTTCATGGACCGTCTGATCTATCTGAAAATGCATAAATTTGGTCACATGTGGATGTCTTCATTGATCAGATTTAATGGACTATTTCAGTATCACTGACGTTGTGCTTTTACTCCTCTTGAACAATACCATTTCAAGAGTTATGGAGATCAAATTAACTCAAACGATGACCTCAAGAGTTCTAGAAACATAAGCATTCTCATTGTAATACAAGACCAACCTAAAGGAAGAAGAAAAAGATAGTATTTTAGTTGAAGTATGGCAGTAAACCTAAACATCAATAGTCTTCTTCATCTCAATTATGGATCATAAACAGGGCCAATTACATTATTTTTAAAACTTCTTTCCATTTTTGGCCAGTGTAGATTATTGTACCATTATGTCTAATGGAATTCAGGAAATCACTTTTCTCCCTTACCTTTTCAGATTCCATGCCTGGACATCTCCAGTTGTACAAGTAATACTGCAAATTTCCATCTCCAATCCCAAACTTGAGTTTCTCCAGGAATGTTTTGTTTTCCATTAAGTCTAGCGCATTGAACACATCAAATCCTTTCTGACAACACCAAAACATTTTTAAATTTTACTTTTGAAATTTTCAAATGTCACACAAATGATACTTTACAGAGTGGCATACAGTAGCCAAGAGACTTAGGTAAATTAAAAGGAAAAAATACAATTGTCTACAGCTCCTGGAGTCTTAACGGCACAAAGGGAGGGCAGGACATGATACACTTTTAAGACAAAAAGCACAAAACAATAATGCTCAATTACTTAAGCAAGTAATGGTTAATAGACATTCTTTACTCAGTAAAAAAAATAGGTATCTTTTTCTTTTAAATGAGCTTCCCATATTAGGAAAAAAGGGGTTTGAAGAAAAAGAGCACTTAAACTCTTCATCAGGACTCTTTAAAAGAAAGTTACAAAGCACAGACAGTGAGTTTAGTAAGGCTTCCTGCTACCTTATACAAAGATCATTCTGTGTGCAGATGACACCATGCTAAGTTAAATGTGCTGTGAAAAACATTCAGAAATAAGACAAATGAGGTGACAACAGCTGACATTTGGTATTGAAAGTAAATTTTGAAATATTCAAAGTTAGTAAGTAACAGTAACAGTAATCTCAGATGGCAGGAAGTGGGGAGAATGGAGACACCCTCTAGATACAAGTACACTCTAAGCTGTGCAATATAACACTCAATATTCAAACAAAACTCTACAGATCTAGTTTTAATTCAGTATTTAAACATCAGCAGGTTAGTTTCAGGTTAGTATCTTCCGAGAGGGTGAAAAAGGTTTCTGTTTAAAGGTATTTTCTCCACAGCTCTGAGAGACCACCAAAGCAGACTCAGAATGTGTGTTCCAGATCTAGAAAGTGTCAGCTTCAACAATATGCAGGGTTTTAGAGGGATTATCCTGGTGCAAAATTCCACTCTCTCCCCATGCAGAATGCATGGAACCTAAGTTAGTAACTCCAAATTTTGGGTTTTACTTTGAAGGTCAGGTGTTTTGTCTGGTAACTGCCCAACTAATTCTTCACTAATTTTATAGAGAGTGTGATATGAAGACAAAAATAAATATTAGTTGACATGCAAACCCTAAAATCAATTTGCTGAGTTCAATTTGTACCTCCAAAATGCATGCTTTGGAGTTAAAGTACAGAAAGAAGACTGTGGTGGGCTGTCCCCAGACAGGAACCTAACACCCACACAGCCTTTGGTTTACTCCTCTCCCACAGGATGGGGAGAAAATAGAAGGAAGGCAAGATGTCTTGTGAATTGAAATAATGGCAGTTTAATAGAGAAAGCAGAAGCTGAAGGCACAAGAGAAGCAAAAAGAATTCATTCACTACTTCCCACTGCCAGACAGATGTCAAACCACTTCCTGGGAAGCAAGATCTCAGCATGCATAATGATTGTTAGAGAAAATAAATGCTATCACCAGAAGCATCCTCCCTTTCTCCTGCTTTCCTTCAGCCTTTATTGTGGAGCAGAACATAGGGTGTGGAACATTCCTTTGGTCAGCTGGGGTCACCTGTCCTGACTATGTCCCCTCCCAACTTCTTGCCCACCCTCAACTTCCTCACTGCAGGGGAAAGAGAAAGCCTTGAGGCTGAGCAAGCACTGTTCAGTAACAACCAAAAACACTGGAGTGTTATCAGCCCTGCTTCAGTGACAAAGAGCAGCACCATATGGGCTGCTAGGAACAAAGTTAACTCCATCCCAGCCAGACTCAGTATGTTTGTAAACAAAAGGCTGTGAATAGGACTGCATTTGTCATCTCTCTTCCGTTGCCTTACCTCTCCTCATGTAAAACTCAACTGTCAGGTCTGCAACTATAATTAGGCATTTAATGATGCATTACAGGCCCAGCAGGTACTTAAGAAATCCACAGGTGTCTAAATCCCAGTATTGCAAGGGATATAGGATGATCCACTCAAAAGGAAAAGAGCTGAATGTCACATGGAGAGAGAAATGTATGGAGGGGAAGGTGCAAAGCCTTGTGGTCAGACCATGGAACTGCCTCCTCACCTGACCCACCCACGCCCTAGAGAATGGCCAGACACACAGCTCCCTGTGTCACAACTTCTGACTGACTGAGACCAAACTTCCTCAACCTTGACTTTTAAGAATAATTACTAGTATTTTTAGCCACTCCTGAAAATTATAATAACTTCTCAAAGTCTGTCTCTGAACTTCCTTTTGGATCATTCTGGAGTCTGAGTAATGGTACTCTGTAACTATCCAGGAGTTTTCCCTGACAAATAGTTACTGAACTGCTTCTAGGTTAACAAGCCTCAGCAAGCAGCTCCTGTCACAGACGGCAGCTCAGCTGCAGTGCTGCATGAACATGGCTGGGACAGACAGGCTGAAGATTGTGTGGCTGCTTTCATGCAGCCTCAAGTCTGAACGGAAACAGCTCTTGCAGACCATCACTGGCTTCATCCAGAACCAACACAGAAATCCCTGTGGCACGGGCAGGCAGCTCTGAGCATGGCCTGCTGGAGCACTTCCCAGGTGCTGTAAGACCACTAGCTGTGCGGCAGCAACACCTCAGCGGGAAGGAGGAGCAGAAAACATGCCTGTGCTCTGCAGCCTGCTGGGAATCGTTGCAGGGCAGATGCTACGGACCAGATGAAGCCTCTGCAGTGCTTTGAACCACCCAGGACAAACAGGTCTCTGCAAATTCATTCAGAGTGCTGGTATGTGCCATCGGTATTAGCACTGCACTCCCATGAAACCCCAGTCACTAACAGCTGAGTGACAGCTTTTCATGACACAGTACTAAACTCTCAAAATTCTTCTCTTTAAGAACTTAATTTATAGTCTTTTCCCTTCCATTCAACCAAACATCTATCAGTATAATTCCTAATTATACTAATCCTAATCCTACTACTACTACTAATAATGATTCCTAATAATACCTAAGAGTATGCTTAAAAGTTATGCCATGATATCATCTCCAGAGCTTTACATGTAGCAATGACAAAATGATAAAGCTCACATAAATAAATTTCTACATTTTTTAGGAATAAAACATAATTTTAAAAAGCCAAATATATTTGATAGTGCTTATTTATCTCCAAGGGAGATTATTTCAGTGATACTTTTCATTCTTCTGATACTTAGTGACTATGGTCATCAGTGTGCTCTTGGGTTTTTCACAGTTCAAGCTATTGCAAATACTTTATGCATTTGTCATTCCCCAGCATCACTCAAAGTAAAAAGGAAAAACAAAACATACTGCTTTATATTTTGATATATATATTGCACATGTCTCATCAACTGCACTCTGTGCTGTAAACAGTAAAGCTGAATGCACTGGCATGAATAAATTACTCAGTTCTTACCTTGCCACTACTCCTAAGAATACTTTTGTGAATGAAGCAGAAAAAACCCAATCCACAACTTACCAATTTAGCTATAATGAGTGCATCATTCATTAAGTCCAACAGGGGAGTCTCTGTATGAATATTGTAAAAGGAATAGGCAGCTTTGAGGCTTTTATGAACAGGATGATGCATCACTGTCGAAGGTAATGTGTAGAAACTGAGGAAGTCTGTTAAAATACCATTTGAACCCTATAAAAAAAAACAAACAATGAAGTCCATTAGTAAGTAATCAGTTACTGGTTAGGCTAATGTGACAGTTCTACAGAAAGTAATAAATGCAGTAAGGTTTGTGCACTGTAAGTACTATGGTATAACAGCTAGTCTTAGATATGATTTGAAGAAACAAACATTTAGATTTTTCTAGTCTATTATACCACTAACATTTTGACAAACAATTGTGAAAGCAGTGGTTTGCTACAGACAAAGCAAACATAGCACACTTCCAATAAAGATATTGAAGTTCTCTGACTGAACTAATATTTAATAAAGTATTCTTAAAATATTAGAGATATTTGAAAAATTTGAAAAGTCACATCAAAGAAAAATTTTCGCATATTTATAAAAACAGAGAAAAAAATATACTGTGCTGGTATACAAAGCATATTTAAATATTAATCAAAAAGCACAACTTATTTGTTGGACAACAGTGCTGAATCAAAATTCTAATAAAACTAGTAGTCATCAAAAAAGGTGTTTATACAGAAATCTAAAGTATATGACATAAAAATTTTTAATTGCACACATCTAAGGAAGTCTGACCATCTTCAAGAGTGTGGATTAGTAGGAAATAGAAAATAATTACTACATGGGTTATGAAACAATTATTACATGGGTTATGACTAACATGCTGAGCGCAGAAAAATCCCCAGAGTATCTCAAGAAAATAAGGCAAAGGAGACACACAAAAACTTCTTGCTTGTTTATTTTTGAATGACTAGTAACCACTAATTAAGAGTTCAATGAAGAACCTCACATGGCTCATTAAATTAACAGTACTTTGACAGTAAAAAGTAAAACAGTTGAACGTACCACATGCAAAAAACCTTTTGTCTTAGAGCATTCTGTAGTACACATTCTGTAGTAGAGTAATACTAACTACAAGGAACAGAAAAGTTATTGAGTCACTGACTAAATTCACTAAGAATGATGAGAATATTAACTCATAAATTATACAGAGTATTTTGTCTGACAACAGATTCTTCAGGTGACACAGGTCTTAAAAAGATTTTAAGCACTAATTTTGTATAGTAAAAAACTAGTGCAAGAGACAGCATAAAACAAGTAAGTGAAGACTGTGCTGTTTAGTAAATATGGCACTGTTAATGTCACATTCATGCTGATCCTGGTGCTTGTGAACTCTCCTGTAGGCTTCAACTCACAAAGCAAGCCAAAAACAGACGCAGGAAGCGGGGAAGAGGGCAGGGAAAAGAGGGAGTGGAGAAAGAAAGTAGAAGTATAAATTAGACCATGGAAAAGTCCAATGAGCACTGGACCCACTACAAAGTAAGCAGAAAACTAAGCTTGGACAATAAAAACTGATGGGCAGGACCACTCATCTCCATCAGCTCTAGGTTTCCTAATTCAGCTGAGGCTCCTGCACAACTTTGGGTTACAGCATGGGAACACTGAGCTTCACAACCTAGGGCTTCTGTGAGAAGGTTTAGGGATGTTAGTGTTGATCACTTTTAAATAACATTATCACTATAAGCACAGTAATACACTGTCTAAGCATGCTGTCTAGAACTGATTTTGTATGGACTCAAAGGGAAGGCCTATCTTTCCACTAGCTTTAGTGCACCTATTACAAACATGTCTGGGAGATTTCCAATCCAAATACTAATCTATTCCTGCACTCCTTATTTCGAGAGCAGCACTGCTTCTTTATGACCACTGCTTTGGAGGGTGGGCATAGTAGATGCATATATATATGTATACATACATATATATATATATATATGCAAATTCATATACATACATTCTTTTACTGGAAAAAATACACTTTACTGAAGCAAATCATCAAGAAACGTAATTCCCCTAGCAGGTACCTCTAAAATTAAGTTTTTTTAAAAAAGCATTTTGTAATGGTGTATGGCAGAAACATGTACACCTGGGAGAATGACAGTCAATTCAAAACAAATCATTATTTCAGTCACGGCCTCATTTTCCCTTAGAAAATGAGGTTTGAAGACCACTCCTTAGTATCATGTCATATCTCTGTAAAAAAGAATCAAGAAATTCAGATGGAAAAGTTGACCTTAAAATAGGGTAGGTAGGGTTCTTGTCAAGATGTGGTATTTGGATATTTCAGAATTCTCCTTTAAGATACTCTATTATAAGATCACTACAGTTTATCACAGCCAAACTTTTTCTTATTAACAGAATGTAAAACAAAGAACAAAGTTTGTAACACACTTATTTCATACTGCCTGCATTTCAAAAACTTGATGCTGATATGAACTACTTTCAGTGGCACTCACACACAGAGCCATATACGTTAGTGCATATTTTACCTCTACCACGTAAGTGTCAATAATATGATCCCGAGGCAGGAACCAGTGGGCCACCTCTTCTTCATCCATCACAGGAGCAAGATGAAACTGTTTCAAGTAAGTATTGATTAACTCTTGTACTGCTTTAGTATCTTTTTGCTCCATTGGTCTCAAACCTGAAGTCTTTGTGGCCTTAGCGTAAAAGAAGAAAAATAAATGTTAAGATGTTGAAAGGAAAACTGCAAATACAGCAAAGGCTGAAAGTAGGTTGCAGTCACTTCACTTGTTATAATGCATTCACTATTAGCCTACTTTATCCCAGCCACCTAATTCATTATGCTATTTTACAAACGGCTTTCAATCAGAATTCCCTCTCTTCTAATTATTGAGCCAGTCTGGGACACTTCAATCTTTTTACTTCATTATTGAATCAACTTAATTTCTCCAGAGAAAGACATACCATCACCAGCTGCCTACACTTCGTGCGATTTGTATTTTTTATTTTTTTTTTAGGTTAATCTACTTCTTATCCTCTTCTAAACTACCTGGGGCCCAAGACACAGAAACAAAACAAAGAAACTTGCATATCAGAAGTTATCTCAAGACAAGAACACAAGCAATTCAAACTTATGGAAATTACAGTCAAGCTATACATCAATGTCAGCTGATTAAGTTTAATTAGAAATTATTTAAAAAAAAAGATTCTACCTATTTTTAGCACTTGTAAACTTCCTTTCTAACAACCTTCTATACAGGCACAACTGCTATTCTGTTAACAAGCAAGCTTCTCATAATTTACAGCTGCCTGAAATTAAAACCTATTTTAACAAATAAAGTTATTTTTCTGACTTCAAACACCAGAAAAGGAAAAAAATTACTTTCTAGTACTATGCAATTATTGTTTAAACAAGTGAAAGTGATTAAAGTGTTCTTCCCATCTTTTGCTAGCCTTCCTGGATATTTCCTTTAAGGGAGGCTAATGCTTGCTCTCTTCAGTGCTCATTTATTGTGCCTCATCGGTCTGAGCTACATACTTGGGCACGTACCACATTAATCATAGCAAAGTCGATTGCAAGAGCAGCCAGGTAGAGACTTGATTACTGGAAGCCTGAAATTAGTGTAGCTGATTATGATTTGCCCAAAAGGCATTATTCTGGGGGAGGTGTTTATTCACGCGCTCTGGGAGTCAGCAGACAGATGAGAAATCAAGGCACATTTTGCCACAGCTCTGGCCTGTGTATTATATTTCAGTCTTCCTGCTTTTCTAGGCAGCCTGGGACTATGGTTTGACTCTACAACAGCACATCATCTGTATTTTTAAATGTCCTTATTCCAGAAGGGTGTACACTTGACATACAGGAAGGATGGAGGAAAAGTAGCTGGGCTGGAAGATCTTTTTCCCCTCAGTAATGCTCAGAAGTGCCACCAGTAAGTGACTATCTGCAATCCCAGAGGTAAGGGAAAGTGTACAGAACTGTACTAAAATTTGTTTCTCTGCTGGACTGGGCACATAATCATGCAACTGTCCAGCATCAGGACCACAGCTGGACAGGAAAAGAACAACAGAGACAAACATACTCCTGTCCTGACTCTAAGCACAGACAAATCTTATTTCTTCCAGAAAACTCCCTGCTCAAGAGATTAAACACTTAGGAAAAAGAACACTTTTATTTTTTGTATCTATGCACAGTCTTTAGGGATAGTGATATTTATTAATTATAGTATTTATTACACCTGAAAACCTTTTTAATTCAGGCTGTTCAAGTGATTAGGAATGATTAATTCTCTTAAAGGGAGATGAGCTCCTAGTGGCAATGATATTCCAAGGACACTAAGAAAAGAGGTTAAAATACAAGAAACAGTGTTTGGTGCTGAGGGACACTATAGCATGGCCTGAATGGTCAAATCTGTTTGACAGTAGTGTTTATAACAGCCTGAAACTGAGGAAAAAGAGCCTCAACAGCACTTAATCCTTTTCTCGGAAAAAAAAAAAAAAGGCCTCCAAATAAACCCAAAGCACAAGACCTAAAGAGAAAAGATCAGAACAAAGATTAAATCTTTATTTTCCACTGAGAAGCTCCCAAATCCAACCTAAAAATAACAAAAATCCTGAGGTATGTGGACTCCTACATCACTTAGTTTAAAAAGCTGATTTTGAAAGCATCTATTTTCTATTTGCACTTCTATGTACAGTGTATGTTTGCCTTAGCTATATTTTATGGATGAGATATGATATATTACTTATTTTCCATAATTTACTTCTCTGTTGAAACTGGGTTTAATGATGAAGGAAAATGATAAGGATACAATTCCTATTTCTAATGATTCTCTGTAGTTACACCTTTGGTAATACAATTAAGATTCTTACTCTTTAAACTATTCACTTCTTGAGTTGTTTCCATAAGCAATGTTCCTAGAGTTGCCACCAAAACCTACACTTGAAATTGTATATTGCACTCTTCAGACTGTTACAAATGTCTTCAAGATTTGAAGGAAGCTATATTTAGCTGTCCAAGATTAAAACCCAATTAATTTGGTTATTAATTCTTCAGCTCTGCAAACTGCTACCCTGCACACAAGGGAGAAGCTGAATGTGCAGGCACAGGTGGCACCAGGCAGAGAAGGAAACGAGGCTCTCTGACAGCAGCAGGAGTACAGATCAAGGCATGGCATCATGTGCTTTATTCCAAGGGCTGTTCAGCCTACTGCTCAAATATCTGAGCAGTAAGAGAATCTGCAGCATCATGTTAAACATAGCAACTGACACAATTCTCCAAAATCAGATAAATCATTATAAAGTACTGTGAGTGAGGGAAAAAAGCATCGTTTTTAACCAAAATAAAGTGTTTGTTTAAATAAAGAGAGGTTTACTGATAATGTACAGGTAAGGGATACTCTGCAATCCCTCCAAAAAAGGCAGCTTTTACAAGAAAATAAATTGTTTTCAGCCATAAACTCACACTAAATTCTACAGGCTATTAATTACAGCAATGAGATTTTTTAACAGTACATAGTATTTACAGTGACTTGCCCAATCATGGAAGTGCTCCCTAAGGCTTTTTGCAAGCTTAACGATTAGCTGCAAACACAAGAAAAAGAAAGTTTTAACTAAACTAGCTATGCCAGAACACTTGTTTTTTACTAGACCATGCAAACTAACAGTGCACAACATACTGAAGTGGCTTTTACTCAGCCTGCTTAATGCAGAAAAACAGCACTCTCTGACAGTACAGAAAAAAATGTGAATTAGAGTGGACTCAACAATATGATTGTATTCAGCCAAGTTGCTGACGGACTTCTTTGAGAATTTTAAGACATGAACTGTTGATTTTCTATTCCAGTAATCTCTTATCAGATTAAACATACCAAGAATAGTCTTATGAATCTTCAACTCAATCCCACGTGTTTGTGAAGTCAAGCTTTTTGGGCTTTCTTTCCTTTGTTTAAGGGTTTTAGGTCAAAATTTTTATTTTCTCCACAGAGATCCAGATTTCCAGCAATAGTCTTTTCTGTTTTGTATAGCCCTTAAGGTCTTTTTCATCAACCAGAGATTATTTTTTTAATGTCCTGCATGCACTGCCTTTACACAGAAAAGCCTGTGCTGTCAGAGACAGATGGAAGGTTATTTTGGGCCTCACAATAACTGTGGGGATTCTCTAGAAGTCATACTGCTTACATCAGGAAGTCTGTAGAGCTTCATTGTTCTTTGTAGAGTCATGTTTCTACTCAAATGTGAAAATTTCACCTCCACCAATTTTCTGGGATTTAGTGATCGATGCCAATACCTAAAATACAACCAAATAATGAATTTAAATAGTATTTTAAGTGTCAGCGTCACTTGTATCCATTGACCTGCTTTCTTGCTTGTTCTTTTTCTGCTCTCCAAATCTCTAAGCAAGCCTATACTACATCTACAAGAAGACTGATTAACAAAAAAAAAAAAAATTAAGGAAAAGCTATATCCAAGCAATAGGTTTTAAACAAGCCTGCTATCACAGTATTTTCAATCTAAGCAAATGCTTTTTGATATAGAATGAATAAGTACAGGGCTAAACATTTTTGCATTTGTCATAGCCCGGAAAAACTCACCATACATACATAATAATATTTAATTTCTTGTGCAGACAGGACCCTCTGCTCATGTCTAAGCATTATTTTTGAAGGTGGTCTCCCTTTCCTGGGAGGTCATTGTGCAACAGAGCACCTCTGGTTGTTCTAACACAGCATAGCTACCGCCCCCATCATTCCTTCCAGAAATTTGGTGTTGATAGGTACAAAACAACTTCAAATCAAAAGGTACTGTGTCTTCCAGAAGTCTAAACATCTGGACTAAAAGTGCAGAAACTGAACTTTTCCTAGTAAAAATAAAATCCATTCCAAGCAAATTGAATTATATTTGACTGTAACTCTTCTCACATGGTAGTGTTCCTGTATTTATCAAATGCCAATGAAGTCCTCCTTTCTCCAGTAAAGATGAAAGTATCTCAAGAAAGTAAATCACACAATTACCAGAAATACTCTGCCATCTCTGGCAAGCAACCAGGTTAATAGGGAAGTGTCCCAGCAGGGACACAGGCCACTTGAAAAACACAGGTATACAATGTTGTCATTGCTAGCATGGCTGCCACCAGAAAGTCAACAGAAACATCTGTTAGTCTATTTAAAGTATGCTAAACCAACCACAAATTCAATTTTAGTCTGAGAAGCTGTTTTATCTGAGGCACTGGGAGGGATAGGGGGAAAAAATCCGCAACACCAAAAAATCCAACACTGACAAACACTCAGGCCTTCAGGTTAGTCAAGGCCACAATATTTAATACCTTTGAATTTCATGCTTTTACTGTTTTTAGACAATATTAAAAAAAAAATTAAATTTTCTTAAAAATAACTGTTGTAAGAACCAATATTATTAAGAACATCACCTAGGTTACCTGCAAGTGGCCACAGGTTTGGGAAGTACCACTCCAGCAGTGTAAACAGCCTGAAAAATTCCTTCCAAGTTTACTCTTCTGGTTATTTCCCGAATCAGTACAGGTGCCACCCGTTTAGATCTCAGTTTCTTATGGACACACAGAAAATTGATTTCTACCATTTTCTTCACACTGAAAAGACATTAAGTAGTGGAAAAATTAAAGAGAGTTGCACATTACATATTTCCATTTTTGTAATTAGTTTTCCATACTGTGACAGAAGAATTTGAAGTAAAATAAACTTGCCTGTGACAAAGCACATCTGCAAGGAACACTGATCTATGACACTGTGACTGCAATGACAAACTGTGCAATATGCAAGCTATCTCTAAGGGGTTTCAATAGTCCTTTATTAGAGCTCTATCAAGACTTAACTGACAGCTTTACTTCAAGAGGCAGTATAGCATCCAAGCAATGCTATGTGGTGTCACAATGCTTTATGTTTGTCAGCATAAGAAGCCCACCTGATCAACTATAAATGCTTTTCAGCAGGGTCAGAAAATTGTATGGTATTATCTGTATTGTCCATTGCTAAGAAAATTCCTTAAATAAATATTGGTGCTCTTCACCTCGTTCTCTCTTTTTAAGTTCTCTATAGCAATGGATACCAGTTTAAGGTTTGTTTTGTGACATTATTCTTTTACAAATCGAAAAGTACTGGTGCATTTTACCTGTCATAAATACGAATATTTGCAGGGATGGCACTTATGAATCCTACCAGTTTTTTGTTTGAAGACACTCTAACCCCACAGTGCCACTGCGGTAACCAGCCTGGAGGACGTAATGCCCTAGAATTGATGACAGAAATAATTACAAATTACTGCCTAAGAAGATGTAATAAAAATACCCTCCACTGCACTCCAGCCAGAACAGAATGCAGAACTCACTACTCACCACAGAAGAAATTCAGGTGAATAATCAAACCTAAACATATTATCATCATCTTCTACATAATTCTCATTTAATAGTGTGTATAACTCCTTCAGCTGAAAACACACAGAAAAAAATCCAAAGACTTATCCACATATCAATCAGAAAAAATTTGAATTATTTTAGATACATATAAAAATTGTTCTACTTACAACTTCAGCATTGCTAAGATCCAGTGTGTCCCACATAAAACCTTGTGGCAAAGAATATGGCTCAAGGCGGACATTGTCCTTATCTGGTTCAATTGCACCATGTGAAGTTATAACTTCATCTTTTGAGTGAGAAGGAGGGGAAAAAAAAAAACAAAAACAAAAGAAAAATCTGTTACATTGCTAGCTTTCCTGATAGTGCTGTGAACTGCATTTAATTCACATCATGTACTTCCTCATAATTATGTGAATGGAACAAGAAGCTTTTAAAAAATGCTGAAAAAATTAGTATTATTAGTTTACACTACTTCTCATTCTCATAGACCACATTCAGGCTAATGACTGTCTCATCATAATATTTGTAGATATGTACAGAACCACTCTATCTCAACTGATTTCCTGCATTTCATAACACAAGAGACAACTTATCAGCACATGCACAGCATTTAAACAGCCATGAGATCCACAGCCTCATCATGAGACCATGTACTCATAGCTAAAAAGCTGTGGCTCAGATTCTGTTTACCACTGACTTGAACAGACCTGAACTCAACAGGATTACTCAGAAGCAGTGACATAGCAAAGCCAGGGCATTTAAGAGATACTGGTGGTATGTGAAACGTGTTCCTAAAATCCTACTGGAAAACATGCTTTCTGCTCCTCCCTTGCTTTACAGCTCCAGTCCTCAGTACACACCTATAAATTGCAGCTGTTCCTCTTCTAAGGAGCAGCACGTACTAAATCATAGAACCATTTAGATTGGAAAAAACCTTTAAGATCAGTCTAATCACTAACCTTACACTGCCAAGCCCACCACTAAATCATGCTCCTTGGTATCATATTTATCTATCTTTTCAATACCACCAGGGATGGTGACTCCACTACTTTCCTGGGGAGTCTCTTCTAATTCTCAACCATCCTTCAGTGAACAGATTTTTCCTAACATGCCATCTAAATCTCCCCTGACAGAGCTCCCCTTGAGGTTGTTTCCCCTTGTCCTATGACTTGTCAGCTGTGAGAAGAGGCCGACTACCACCTGGCCACAACCTCATTTCAGGTAGTTGTAGAGAGTGATAAGGTCTCCACTGAGCCTCCTTTTCTCCAGGGTAAACAAGCCCAGCTCCCTCAGCCATTCATTATCAGACTTTGTTCTAGACCCTTTACCAGGTTTGTTGCCTTCTCTGGACTCAGTCCAGCACCTCAATGTCGTTCTTGTAGCACTGTCCTTTAAGTCAGATCACTGTAAGGGCTTTGGACCTTCTTGATTTTCTTCCTGCATAACCTCAGCATCCTTGCAGTCCTCATGAGTTGCCTGCCTCTTCTTCGAATGCCATAAACTCATTCTTTTGCCTGAATCCCTCTGGTGGTGCATCTCCTCATCCATCCTTGGGCCTCTCTTATGATCTCAGGAGTTCCTGGTAAGCCTTGACCAAATCACTTGGGCAGTGAAATATCCCTTGACCATAACAGGAGATCCTGCACAGTAAACACTGACACTGACTGCATCAAGATCATCATTTGCCTGAACAACATGGGGAACAAGGGATAATCACTTATTCCCTAATAATCAGCTACTCCCTGAAAGCCTTGGAACACCATTGACCTGAACACATTTCATGCCAAAGTGAAATGGTACTATTGTTACTGGATGGGATTTATTTTAAAATTTTTTTTCCCCAAAAAGCAGTTACCAATGTGGGTTATGGTCATGATGGAAACTTACTGATGACTAAAGCAAATTATCTTGCAATCCTATGAAGAGTGGTTCTAAGTGAGGCCCTTTACAGTGCCCTGGACCACAGTGGGCTGCATCAGCTCCTCCCTCTGAGAGGAATGTCTCTTAGAGCTTGCAAACCCTCAAGTCTGTGATACTCTAAAGACTTGCTGAGGATGAGGCCTATGCTGAGACCCTCCACTCCTCAAGGCTCAACCCTTGCCTGCTGAGAAATGCAAGGGACTTAATGTATGTCACTGGGCTCAAGGGGAATTTTTAACAGGAACCTTTGAATGTGGAAGCATATAAACAACTCTGTGCCTGTGTGCATGTGTGTGAGTTGAGTATAGTAGGAATGCTGCTATCTAAAATCTACAATTAAATTACTCTTGTAGTAAATCCTATTGAATCACTTCATAAATGCTGAATTAATGATTAAGTACTTCTAAACTCTTCTGTACCCTTTTATTTTTGCACCTGTATCCTTGGCACTCTAGCTCTCACTGCATCCCCACTTTCCATGTAAATAATTTTAAAGTGCTGCTAATTCTGTTTTGTTATGTGTGCCTCACCTATGTAGTAAGTAATAGAGAGACCCTTTCCATCAAAGTCTCTTAAGCTGCACTTCCACAAACATACATTAAAGCCTGCTTGTTGCAATTATCTTTGATGATGATTCTTGAGGTGGCCCAAACCACTCATTCACAACAGTTTGAGCCAAAGTTCTGCCATGCTGGTCTTCGTCCCCAGTGGCTCATCCTTTGGCACATGGAGACAGCCTATTCTTGCATCTTTAAGTCTTTGTTCTGAAAACACTTCCAGTCCTCCTGTACATCTTTGCCCTCCAGGACTGTCTCCCAAGGGACTACATCAACCAGTCTCTTAAACAGATCAAAGTCATCCCTCCAGTTCTGCTGATCCCCTCCTTAGTTCTCTAAGAATCAAAAATTTTATAATTTTATAATGACTGGGCCCAAGATGGCCTCCAACCAGGACATGACTCACAAGTCCTTACTTTTCACTAACAACAGGTCCAGCAGAACACCTTCCTAGCTGGCTCACTCACCAACTTTGTCAGGAAACTCCCTTCCACACACTGCAGGAACCTCCTAGACTGTCTCCTCCCAGCTGTTCTGTATTTCCAGCAGACACCTGGTATGTTGAAATCCCTATGAGAACAACAGCTAGCAATTGTGAGACTTCTGCTGGACGCTTAAAGAATATTTCATCTGGTTCTTCATCCTGTTTGGGAGGTCTAGAACTGATTCACACCATGATACCTGCCCTGTTGACCTTCTCCCTGATCCTTACTCATAAACACTCAACTCTATCATCAGCATCATCAAACTGGACAGTCAAATGATCCTTTGAGTATTAATTTTTCCAAATGATGCACAATCCTGACTAATAGTTATGGCCTGCCATCCAGTTTGTAAGGTCATAATTATTACCATCTTTAAGCAAACTCTGGAAGGTACCAACAGCCCAAATATAACTGCCACTGCATGGCAGGTCTGGCATAACTAATAGTGCTAATAATTTTAACCTGAAGGCTGGAGGATTCTGAAGTAAATTTAATGCAAAGATCCCTACAACATTTTCTTGAGAGATTATTTTTTCCACCTAAACATATAACGTAAATCAACTAGTGATCACTTCCTAATCTGTTCATTCATCAGATGAAAAAAAAAACCCAACTTAAAAAAATCTATGAGATCAAGTAGAAATTCATAGACACTGTTGGACAAAACTTCACCGACCAAATTCAATGAAACAAATTTCTACTGAACAATACTAACAAAATATTTGTAACTGTAACTAACCCCACTGTATGGACCTTTTAGAACTGAAAAGTGACAGATTTTCCTCTCTAAGTGATGTAAAATACATTGATTAGTCTGAACTGAACTCCTGGCACCACTGCACAGACACCAGCTCTGGAAAAGCTTGATTATGGCCAGAGCATTCTTTGATTTACACTTCAACTTATTTTGGCTAGGGTCTTTCTCCATTTAGGCTAGATTGCTGGTGACAACTACTACCATTACTTTATGCAGGTAACTTGATAGAGTTTGTACAGAGAAAAGCCATGGCAGGTCAATTCATTGCAGTCCAGGGGAAAATATTGTATCTAGGGACTCTGCTCTGGACTTATCTATGCAAGAAAAGTCAGGAAAAAATGAGATTGCTGTGGATTAAGCTATAGCCATGGATTAATGTCAAATGCTGTCTGTGGAGGGAGTGAACAGAGTGCTCCTGTGCTTTAGACTCTACCTTTTTTCTGCTCATTCTATACCAGTCTCCAGTGCAATGAGATAAACCTGCAGGACAGAGCAGCACCAGCTACTGTGCTGAGAACGTTTTACTTGTGGGGCCTCCATGTTCACACTGAAAAGCTAGAACTGCTTAACTTGAAGATAATGAAATCAGAAAAAAGAAGGTTCAGAAAGCAATGCAGAAAACACAAGACAGTCAGCAACTAATTTCTCCAACAACAAGAAGATTTACTAACTGTGTTATCTGGGATCAGATCAGTATGAAAAATAACTTGTCAGATTTGTTACAAATTTAAAGGCAAGGAGAGATCACCTCATCATCTCACTTGGAATCAAAAACAGAGAACAGAATCTGAGAAAGCAGGTCTTCAAGGTAGTGGACATTGTGGAAAAGAACATGAACAAGCAGTAGAGGAAGAGTCTGTGTATCAGACAAGTGCCATTATCCACTTAAAGCTGTATGAAAACAGTGTAGCCTATGGCAGGAGAGTAATTTCTATGATAACAAATCCATCTATTGAAAAAAAATTTAAGGAAATATAAATAAACAAACAAAATAAATAATAATAAAAAAAATTGAAGTCTAATCTTTGTCACCACTTAGGGGTTCTTACTTCTCCTAAAGCGGAAAAGACTTCTATGTTCTATTGTTCAAGATTTCAGACCTAAAATATACAAAAGAATGCTATTTCAATAGCGTTTCCCATTTTTACACAGGACATCAGAATGACACTTATTAACACTGTATATATCTATGGGGAAGACAAGTACTTCCCTAGAAAACATCAAAAATTCCACATAAACTACATGAAAGACTAAGGATCCCTACCACACACAATCCAACTTTATACCCATTTTAGAGAACATGCCACAGAGCTGGCACAACATCTCTTTAGTGATCACAAGACAGATCTTTGACACAAATCCAGTTTAACTTACTGAGCTTAGGTACAGGTTGTGTATCCCAAAACTGGTATTTACGTTTGGTAGCCTCATCAATATTCTTTGCTGGGCCTTGGCATGCAGAGAGCAGCTCCATTGCTCTCTGGATGTCTTGAAGCTTCTGCATTGGAATGGCTGGATTCTGCACACATAGACAAACAGAACAGGATGCTTATTGAATACATTTACTCTGGGAATAGTTGTACAAACATGTTAGTTTATTTTACTATTCTTACAGATACTCTTCTCATCATAGTGAATTTAGGTACAATGTTTGTAGACAGAGGGTGGAAAAAAGGTGGGTAACATGCAAGCAACTACACAAAATACTTGTCAGTAACACTTGCATTTAACCAAGAAATATCAACATTTTTAACACAAACACAGCAGTGTTAAGGTAATAAACACTTCTTATATTCCCTGTTCCCCTGGTAAAACACAAAAAAATCCCCAAAAAGGGTCAGTTTAGGTATTTAAAAATAAAGGTACCATCAGTACACATGGAGTTGTTTGAAGTTGTACTTTACACATACAATATAAAATAATATTTAAATTCACTTTGGTTCAGTAGTGCCTGAAGATACACTGATGTGCTACGAATACCTGCTTTTTAACCTTAGTTATATTGCCTTGTATTTTCTGGCAATTATTAGATCAGATAATACCTTTCTGCATCATACATGTAGGAGTTAACCACCTTGCTGCTAATGTCAACTGTGCCAACACTGACAGCTAAAGACAATTTTAATTGAAGCAGACAAACATAAAATAAACTAATTTTCCACTTAAAGGTTGAAAAGTCTTTATAGGAAAGTTATTTTAAAAACATAAACCTAAGCATTTCTAAATTGAGCTGTTAAACCCTCACTTTTGATCCCTCTGAGTAAATGTAACAGGAATGAGAATTTTTCTTGCAAAGGACAGTGCAGAGGAATAACAGTAACAGGCCTCTAAATCTAAAGAGATTTCCCCCTCTCTCTTTTTAAATCTGTTTGTTTTGTTTTGTTATGTTCCTAGTGCTAAGTCCTGTTCTGAAGCATATCAACAGCATGCTTGTGCTCAGGTTTCCCTGGACTGCAGTGCAATAATGCATCTGAAAGAACAGTCTCAAATGTACTGGAAAATTTTAAGCAGTTCTGCACAGATATTTCAAGCCAGACTGTTGTTTTATTTTTTTTTACTGAATAGCAATGGACTACTATTTCCATATTTCACTTTCTTTCTAGGATTCAGGTGTTGAAAAACCATCATAAAATAAATGTAATAATGATGGTATAGCTTAATTTGGGTGATCAGTCTCTGGTATCCTCAGTCACAAAAGAAGCGGAAGTGCCTGGAGCTCAAGTAGCCCTTCATTTACTATTTATAATAAACACTTTTAGTATCTAAATTAATGAAAAAAATTGCCTGATGTTTAAGTATTGCAAATTTCACCTGTAAGGTGCTTTAAACACCTGTCAACTGAGTAACTGTAAATTAATATGTTTACACACTTTAGAGCAACACTAAAAGTAGGCCTAAAAAGCCTACTTATTTCTAGATCAGGATAAACAGAGACATAAATTACTAATGCCACTAGATAAATTCTGAAATCTTATCAGTACATTATGATATCATACATAAATGCTGACACACTGGAGTTTATCCTGTTTATTTATTTAAAGTCTATAATATGTCTTCTCCATTAAAAAAGCAGAAAATCTAAAAAAACCCCAACAAAACAGTTCCTAAGAAAGACCTTACTAGCATAATACTAAGAAGTTAATGTTCAGGTGCTAGACAGACCATGGCTAGGGACATCAGGAGGAATCCCCTTTGGTTTCAAAACATTCAGAGATCGGCCTGACTAAGAAGTTTATGTTCAACACTTTTTGTTTTCCTTTAACAGAAAGCAAGGAAAACCTACAAGGAACTTCACATGAATTAGCAAAACAAAAAACAGCTCTTTTGCTTTATTTCAGTTTAGGGCAAATATCTCTTCACAGCACAAGATGGCCCTGTCATGCAACAGGGCTGAGGTACAAAATGGTGTTTTTGCCTCAGTTTTGTTGATGACCTTAGGCCTTCAATGTCCCTGTGCACTGTAGCAGTCTGAGAGAAAGTTAGCGTCTGTTGAGCAAACTAATCATGAACAGGTCCCTGAAAACACACCAAATGCATGTAAGCATACTAAGGGAGCTGGCTG
This sequence comes from Parus major, assembly GCF_001522545.3. Classification (NCBI taxonomy): domain Eukaryota; kingdom Metazoa; phylum Chordata; class Aves; order Passeriformes; family Paridae; genus Parus; species Parus major. The sequence goes on along the minus strand of NC_031769.1, from coordinate 20,883,588 downwards.
ACGTAGTGCAACTAATATATTAAGTTTAAAATCTCAGCTGGTGGAAGTTTCCTCTAAATGGATAAAAGGAAATGTCACACCCATTTTCAAGAATGCAAGGGGGTCAATATTGTTTAATGATCTGGGACTTGACAAAGAGTACTTTCTCTGCAAGTGCACAGATAATACCTAGAAGAAGAATTTCTAGAACTGTTGATATGCTGAACCACAGAGCAGTTATTCAAAGCTACTCTGACAACCTGGAAACAGACACTTGATCAAGTTTGACAAATGCAAATACAAAGTCTTCCACCTGGGATAGAAAAAGCCCATTCAAAAGCAGAGGGCAGCATGGACTGGCCAGGAAGCAGCTTGCATAAAAGAACTTGGAGGCCCAGGTGGGCAGAGAGCTGGACATGAGGCAGCAGACTGATGGCCAGCAAAGAACAGCTGCATACTAGCTAGTACCAGTAAGACTGACCAGGAAGTCTTCCTCTTTATCTGGTACCCCTGAGGGCACACCTTACAGTTTGGGATTCTCTATTACAAGGAGAACATTGACAGAGTGTTGCGAGTTCTCTGGAGCGCACCAAGATAAATGGTGGGCTGAGGCACATCACACACAAGGAGAAGACAAGAGACCTTGGTTTGTTCAGTCTTAAGAAAAGAAGGTTGAGGGAGTAGGAGAAATCTTATTACTGCCTAATGGGAGGGTATAAAAAAAGCTGAGCCAAATCTTTTCAGAGGAACACAGTGATACGACAAGAAACAAAGGACACAAGTTGCAAACCAGCAAAATCCATTTAGATATGAGGAATTACTATTTGTTCTAACCAAAAACTGTAGTCAAACACTGGAATAAGTTACCAACAAAGGTCATGGAGTCTCCATCCTTGGAGTCCAAACACCCTGATCTGGGCCTGAGCAATCTGATCTAGCTGGACTTGCTCTAAGCAGCAGGGTGGTTAAAAAACCTTCAGATGTCCCTTCCAATCTATTATTCTGCAACTAGGTTGTGTAGGCCACTAGTGACTACAATAATGACTGATAAGACTGCAGATATGGCAAGCTTTCTTTGTGTCAGTGTGACAGCTTACATCACTGGAACTTGTAATAGGGAAAGATGCAAATCTTGTGAGACGGGCAGTGAAGTGTCCTCAAGGTCACTGTAAGCATACAATGCTAACAATCATTTACTGCTATGATCACACTCACACCTGTTCAAAAGGTCTATCACTACTATCACATATAAGGAAGGCAGAAGCCAAAGTGACTCACTGTTCTGCTTTACTCATCTCCAGACTGATACATCTCTTTACAAACTCACATGACCTCCAAAAAGTTTTTCAAAATAATTTTCAATGAGTTCAGGGGCCCCACTGAGTTCTACCTGATGATCTTGCATATATTCTCTTAGAGGCAAGGTGTACAATGTCATTCTTGTCTAAAATACACTCTTTTCAACCAAGAGCAAGCAAATACTAACAGCCTGTTTTCTGTAATAAATTTCATATAGGACAAGAATACAAAATCTAATTATTACTTGAGCAGCAGACAAAATAAATATACTTTTCCACACTGATCCAGATCAGCAGTCTAAGATGCCTTCAAAAATCCAAAACAGAATAGTTGTCTAAAACAGACCTGCAACACAGCAGAGAAGGCAAAATAACCCTCAGGCAATACTGATGCATTTGTGACTAAAGAAAAGCAAAAGCCAGAAAAGAAGAGTAAAGTGGTTTTGCTGTCTAGATCTTGAAAGAAAGATTTATATAAGAACTTTTTCTTTATGCCAATAAAATATAAAATTTTTTAACATTACTAATGAACTAACTAAAGTTGTGTCAGTAAAATAATCATGAACAGTGCCACTCTATGTACACAACTTAGAACAAGGATAGACTTCCACATTTGTACAACATATCACATCAGAGAAATAGTGTGCAAGACTGCAAGGTGCAAGACTAAAATCTTGCACACAAAAGCAAAAATAACATGAAGCAGCTTCATTTTAATGCAATTAGAGGCAACACATGGAACAATAAGCTTGGTCAGCAGAAGATCAAGGAATTCACAGGATACTACAGCAATTAACTATGCCTTTATGTTAACACAAAAATTTACTTCATGCCAATTGTAAGAGTATGAAGTTACTTGTGTATCATTTGCCAACAGTCTTCCTGTATTATCACCTGTTTATGTTTAGCCTCTGTATTTATATTGTATCCTGTATCCTTTATATTTATCCTGTATTATGATGTATTTTAGAGAAAGGCAGTATCAAAACATGTGGCAAAGAAGTACTTCAGTGTTGGAATGTATGAAATTGAAGTTTCTCAGTTCCTCAGAGAGAGAGAGAAATGCAGAGATTAAATTAGAGCCTTTAGAGAAACTAAAATATATTATATTAAGCTACAGACATGAAGTAGGAGTGTAAGTTTTAGTTTTAAGTAAGTCGAAATATAACTTAAGTGCCTTAAGAGACTGTATTAGCTACTAAAAAGCCCTAAAGTCAAGTTTAAAGTTCAGTTACCTTTCACAAACATAACTTAGCTCCAGACATAATGAAAACATAGTAAGAACATTACTTGCACTTATAGATAGAACAGATAGATCTATGTATGTAAACAGATAGTACTCTATATGAAGTTTTTAGGTAAGAACTGACACTACTTTCGCACATTAGAATTAAGCTTAGATTAGTGTAGAAAGAATGTTTTAGAATCGTGTTTTTAGCTGCTTAGATGACTTATGAATAAAATCCCCCAGTATTGGAGAGAAGAAAGAAGGACAGAAGAAAGAAGTACAACAACAGGACAACAACAGAAGAACACACAAGAAAGAAGAAAAAGGAAACTGCTGCTGTGGCTGCTGCTACTTCTGCTTGGAGGGAGCTGCTGCTGCTCAAAATATCAGGACTCTGTGCCAGAAAGCCTTTAGCATGGACTTTAATACTCTGAACTCTTTGCCTTTGAGTCTGATGCATTCATACAATAAACAACTTTACAACAACCAACAAATTCTCTGGTCTCTTTGAAGACCCAAGACCCACATAAAACTCGACACTTAAGTATATATAATATGTACTCTCTACATATTATAAAGTGTCCCCTGTGCCAAATGTGCCCATTCAAAGCAATCAGGGTAACACAGAGAAGATCTAAAAGGACAACACAAAAATGTATCACTATGCTAACGAGCCAGAACACAATCATTTTTCCCTATAATTAGTTGGTAGCTCCAATGTACTTGACACATCTTATAGGACAGAGATTACTGTTGGTACAATGGTGTAAAATTCTCCACAATAATCAGATAAAGAGAATGTAACTACCTCAATATGCTCAGTGGTCCACAAACTTTCTTAGTTTTACAAACTTTAGTTCTTGGACTGAGATTTCTCTTGGGATAAAAGCTGTATGCTAAAAAGCCACCATATCATGTTATTCATCGCTCATTTAGAACATGATAGACAAAAAGCACACAAATAATGCTATTTTATCAGAAACTCCACAAGGACTGTACATTCCCCCAAGCAATTCTGCATTCTTAATTATAGTGGAGGCCTTTCTGACAGCAAAAATTTTCTTCAGCTGTATCTCCATGTATGGGATTACTGCATTTTACGTACAAATACATGCTGCTTGCTTGCCCTAAAGAGAGTGGTTAGCACAGCAGGCCCACCTTCCCTCCTGCTTCATGCTGCACAAGTGACCAAAACTGCACTAAGCCAAGTTAGATGGTAGCTAAAAACTAAAAGCAATTCATCAAATAGGAAATCTATTTAAAGGCACTACCACTGCAGATTATGATTCTGCGCAACAAGGCTGTCCCTAGCCCGAGTTCTAAGTGCTCAAAGAGAAAGACAAAACTCCTCCTCCACCTTTCTCACAGTACACCACCGTGGTGGTGACACCTCTGAAAACACCAGGTCTTGGCTTGCTTCTCTCTGCTCAGGACAGGAACCATTTGTTTAATTTTCACACACTAAGGCAGAACTACCAATTCACTTTTACAACAAGCAACACACAAATTAAAATTAAATTATAAAGCAAGCACAAATTAAAACAGAACCAGGCTCTCACTTTTGAAGGTTGTTGAATTTTAATCTCCTGGGAGTCAGATGCAGAATCTGATTTGGTGCCTCCAGAATTTGGTTTCTCCTTTTTTCTCTTCTGCTTCTTTTTCTTCTTCTTCGCTCCCAAATCCCCTCCAGGACTTCTGCCAGAGATTCAAAGAATGTGCAATGAGAAAAATCAGTACCACTGAGCCTCAAATTTAAAAAAAGTTAAATATGGAAAACCCAGCATTTTGATATGAAAAATCTAACAGCAGTTTGAATGTAAAGAAAAGGCAGCAGAAAGAAAGGAAGGAAGGGGGGAACTGAGAGCACTGATGAAAAACTTCCTGCAAGTGCTGGCTCATTTGTTTTATACTCTGACACCAGCACAACTAGGCATTTTGACATACTCATGTCAAATTGTGACACTACACAGAAACCGGTGCTCTTCTCCAGTCTATTACCCAGCACAAACACAAAATGACCAAATTCAACAGTTTGGAGGAACACAAGAAAGTATGGGAACTGAGGAAAGTAACCTCCTTGGAAACTGAGCAACTATTAGTGCCCCAATACTTTTCCCCCTTTATGCTCAACCATCAGACACATTTGTATTTGAGAAGAATCCAGATGAAACTCTCTGTTTTCAGGAAATTTTGTTCCTAACTTAAGCCACAATAAAAGTCTTGCTGAAATCCCAACAGGAGACAACATAAAACTAACCAAGTATTTGTGCTTTAAAACAATAAGCACCATGGGGTCAACTTCAATTAAAAATCCCCACCAAGAAAGTAAAAATTGCACTTGAGGATTCTGATATATTTTGACTGTTGATAACGTAAGTTATTCTTAAAGGAGATTTTTATTTAACAAATAATCAAGATATAGAATCAAGATTAGATGAGAATTTGTGAAGTGTGGGATGTGTTGGCAACTCTCAGACAGAACAAAAATATAGAGGGTATGAGTTAACATGAAATTGTCTTCAAGAGGCTAATCTCTCAGCAAAACCATATGCACATAATGGAACTGAAGACAGATATCAAGAGTTTGGGGGGCTTGAATGTTTTTCATTGGAAAAAAGTCAATGCAACAAACAGTTGTTTCTTTTAATCCTGGAGGGGGAAAAAACCCAGGTATCATACCGACAAACAGAAAGAAAACTCAGAAGAAAATAACTAAAGTTATTATGACCAACATATTTACAAGGGACACATTATTTGCTGCTGCATGCTCACTTTCAAGATTACAATGACCAGTCTTAGCATCTATACCATGTCTGAGCTGTTATTGTCAAGAAAACACCTTCCTCCAGTTGGGAGGCCCAAAGCCTGCAATTAACCAAACAATGCAACTAAGCAAAGACTGATTTTTCTGAGATCATTACTGTACTTTAGAATAGTCTGTGATGAAAGATCAATTTCAAGAAGTCCTTAACATTCAAAGATACATTGAGTTATGCTCCCAGAAAGAAAGCGTAAATGCCACAGCCTCTAGAACAGGACCAAGTTGCTACTCAGTGAACAACAGTAGAGCAGACCAAACACACTGGAGACATAATAGAGTTTGAAGCATTGCTAGAAGGCTGCAGAAACAAAAGATGGACTTGTATAAGAGATCAGGGAGAAAATCCCCTGTTGCACAATAAGCATGCTGCCGGACCACCTACATGATCCACGACGAATCACAATTTCATTGAATCACAGCACTTAAGTTGGAAACCACACCTTTAAGATCATTGAGCCTAGCATTAACCCAAGTCCACTACTAAACTATATCCCTCAGTGCCACATCTACACATGTTTTCAATACCCCCAAGAATGGTGACTCACCCACTTCCCTGGGGAGCCTTTACCACTACTCAACAACCCCTTTGGCGAAGAGATTTTTCATCACATCCAATCTTACATCTCCCCTGGTGCAAGCTGAGGTCATTTTCTCTTGTCCTGTCATTTGTTACCTGGTAGAAGAGGCTGACCCCCACTCAACTAAAACCTCCTTTCAGGCAGTTGTAGAGAGTTGTAAGATCTCCCCTGAATCTCCTTTTCTCCAGGTTAAACCCCAGTTCCCTCAGACATTCCTCACAGGAGTTACTCTTCAGCCCCTTCACCAGCTTTGCTGCCCTTCCCTGGACATGCTCCAGCACCAGTTTTGAGGCCAGTGAAGGGCTCAAAACTGAACCCAGGATTCAAGGTGTAGCTTCAGCAGTCCAAGAACAAGGGTACAATCACTGTCCCCATCCAGCTGGCCACTCTGTCTGATACAAGCCAGGATGCCATTGGCTTCCTTGGTCACCTGGGCACAGTGTTGACTCATTTAAAATAATAAAATTTGAATCTATCTATAGACCTGCATACCAAACTGACATTTTGTACAGAATTTAAATGCACAACAGACCCAAAAGCCTGGCAAGCGGTTATAAATACAAAACAGTAAAACCTCATGTGTGTATAAGACCTAGGACTTCACCACCTCTATCTGGCAAAACAGATAAAAATACTAGGGAAAGTGATTCCACCTTTGCTGAGATTCATTTAAGGAAGCATTTTTTACTTCCTGCAACTGTCCACAAGCTTCCATTTCCCTGCAACACCTCACATACATCAAACAAATGATGCTGCTGGGTCCCTGAGCTGGCTCCCAAGGGCTTGTGTGCTGAACATCAGGCTATTCGGAGTTTCAGCAAACACTGTTCTTGAACAGACACTCTCAGCAGGCACTGAGCCCCGCCCTGCACCCATGCAGCTCACTTCTCGTCTTTCAGGAGGATCCGGCATCACATACACCACAGGGGAATTCTGCTCACTAGGATTACCCGAGGGTCAATGTTTTATTTAATTTGGTGAAATAATGAACAATTGGACTAAAAAAAAACCGTTTGGCAGCTATGGCGAAAAATCAGCTTTGCCAAGCTTTACTAATGTTACCCCCAGTCAAACTGTACTTTTACCAGGACAATCACAGTTTGTTCTTTGACCAACTCAAGATCATTTTCATATAGAAATGTGTATTCTTCAGCTGGGAAAGAAGGAAGACAGAAGTGAATTGCTGTAAAATATATGTGGCATTTAAAACTACACTACTTGGTTTTGGTGTTTTCTGGTATTTTTTAATCTTCCAAAATCCCAGTCCTTGGTTTATGACCTTCAGGTTTAAATCTTTCACACTGTGTTGCAAAATAAATACTGGTATCTTTGTCTGACAGTTTATCCAGGGATTTCTGAGCAGTTATTTATGCACAGTCTCCTGCTTGGGCCAGTTTATTTTTTACTGTTACAGTCCACACAATGTAAAAAGAGGATTTAAATAGAGTTCTACTCATCCTACTATTTAGGCATGCCTGCAACCCAGATATTTGGCAGCAGGCAGCACACAGAAACTTCTCCTCAGTAAACATGTTTGTCCAACACAAGTTACAGCCAGAGATATCAAGCAAATCAGGGCAGAAGCAAAACTGAAACATCTCAGGATTTTGTGTCCTTCTCATGCTCTGCCTTGAAAAGAACTGAATGGGTATAAAACTGGGAGTGAGAATGGCTGGGAAGGGAGGAACTTTGTTGCTCAACTTCTAGTAATTACAATGAAGTTGACAGCACAAAGGATATGTGAAGGTAACAAGATTGAAACCAAAGACTCCTATTAAAAGCTTTGCTCTGACACTCTTGTGTGCTGACTAAGATCTAAATTCTCCTCTGTCTGGTCAGATACACCTATATGCTGACATGCTGAATTATATCTCACACTTAGAAGCTGTGAGGAAAGAAGTTTCCCATTTTTATATAAGTTGATCTTTAAGCATGAAATCTCTTTTTCCAAACTATTCTGCACCTGTAAAGTGACACAACTCTGAGCACAGGTCCTATGTAGGAAGCAGAAAAGCAATACAGAACTCAGCGTGCTGCCACATCAAGCTGGCAGGTCAGGAAACACAACCTTTTCATGCATCAGACCAATACATCTGCCCCAGTCCACAACACATTATACAAAGAAAACCATTCATTGTTAGACTTCGTGAAGATTTTGACTGTATCAGTCTAGTGGAGACATGCTGATACCAGCAGAACTTTAATGACAGGAGGTCTGTGAGGTTCAGCTATATCTAAGTACAGGCATAATCTAAGGTATTTTTAAATGCACCCACAATGACCATTTTGTCGGTCGGATGAATAAGATAAAGGTGAGGCCAGCATAGAAGTCACATGCAAATCAAAATTCAGTTGAGGCATAAGTAGGGTCAAAAGACCTTATTCTGCCCCAAAATGACTTAATCTTGTCCAGTAACAGGCTGTGGATAGGACTCCAAGACAGTCACTTAGGCCTACAGTTTTATGATTTTGTCTGCAAGTCACAAATGCAAGCCCATGATCCCACCCACATACCTTTCCACTTATGTACACACATCTGGTGTTTTGCATCGATGTGGGAAAAAAATACTTTTGCTTCTCCCTGCATTTGGTGTTTTGGTTGGTTGAGTTTTTTTAAACTGAAAAATGGGAATGAATACTTACTGCATTTGGGGAGAAGTGCAGCAAAGGTGGAGAAACTTACTTTATGAGGCTCAGACCAAATCCATGAAAAGCTGAGATGGAAAAATCAGGAGGAGCATGCCAATTGCCCTGTACAGGTGGTCAAACTGTTTTGGTTCCCTTCATTTGAGATTATCTTTCTCACTGACTAATTATCACTATTATTTTAATTTCCTTTTTGAACACTAAATTATGCTTTAGCAGAAACAGCCTCTTGTAATATCAACATCTGTTTTAAGTTACGTGGAATGGTAATTTTAAGTTACCAATTTCTCAAATTTAAAACCAAACATGTACTTCAGATGTTTATTTTTAAACTGCAAAGGCCTGTGCGGGGTTCTTGCCTTCACAGTACTTCTCTCTCTATGAGTAAGTGAGGTTGCAAAGCTGTATTTCTGAAGATGTTACACAGATCTTTTTGATCACAAAAATCAGGTCTCATGTATATGGGCAAGATTTCAAAAATTTTTAAAGCAGTATTATTTATACTAGAGCTGTCCTTGTTTCATAAAGAAAATGGAGGTTTAGGTGCAAAGGGCTTTCTCATTGCTGTGAAAAACTACCATTAGTTCAAGACGATACAGAAAGGTCTTGACCAGAAGTGTCTGTGCTCTTCAAATTCCACTTACTAACAAACTGCCATTACAAAGAATCTCTCTGCATGAAGATTTCATTTCTATACATTTCAATGCCTGAGAATGCAAGATGTTTAGAACGGAAACCTAGCAGCAATACCTTAAACCCTAACCCAAGAGATTTCCTCAGATCTGCATGTTTCTTCTGCATCACCCTTCAAGTCCATAATCTGTACTCCAAGACATAAAACTCACCTGCTAAAACAGCACTGCTTCCACTACCTTAAAAATATTTGCTTATTTTTTGAATCTAGAAATAGTATTTGTTATGAAGTTGGCCTTTTTTAACAATAATCATAGGTTTATAATACTAAAACATTCAAAGCAAATAATTTGTGAGGGCTGGGGGAGTTGTTTAAAGGTCATACCTTTTCCTCATCTGTTTACTAAATGTTTCATGCCCAAGGCCTTTCTGGCAAGGACCATAAGGAGTTATTTAGAATGTGAGAGACCTTATAAGGCTGGGCATAGCAGGATGGATCCAGGTGCAACAAATACATTTTTTCCACATAAGACACTAACAAAGATATTTTGTAAACCACAGTTTATTACAATACAGAACAAATACAGCATAATATGTCTAGCAGGAGCAAACTACAGAACAGGAAAACAGCAATGAGTCACACAACATACATAATCCTGCATCTGAAAAACAGGAGCAGAATCAGAGGACAAAGACATTTGCACAGTTGAGAGCTATAAAATGGTTATTTTCTGCTGCACTCATTCAGTGCTCAAGCACAAAAAAATCTGCAAACTAAAAAAAAAAACAAAAAAACCCAACAAAACAAAACAAAAAACCCAAAAAAACCAAACCTCCCCCTCCACAAAAGTCATATATATCTAAAAATCATATTTTCCTGTGGGCAATATTCTAAGGACTTATTTTCAAATGTCAAGAAACATCTGGTTAGAACAGATTAAATACAGATCAGCAGCAATAGAGACCACGCAGAATTTAGCAAGTCAGTTGGCAGAGTCATAGTCTCAAGTAGTTGGACTGCTCATAAATTGCTTAAGTATATAAAACCCAATCTAAAAGCTTGAAGCAAACTTTAAAGTTACCTGAAGAATTAATATACAATGACAGGGAGAAAACAGGGAATAATTAATTAGGCTCCTGTTACTATGGGTTAATCTCTTAAATCAAGAGTAGATTTTGCATACTCTGCTGTGAGAGTTTTCCTTTCATTTGCTGGAATTCATTTTGAGTATTTCAGCCTGCAGACAAAGAGTAGCAAACAAGATTTTTCAAAGATTACAGGAAAATAAAGTAATTCAAGAGTCAATGAGACTTCATGCAGCTGATACTAATAATTAAGAAGCTTTTTCTACTGGAATGATCTACCACTAATTTAACTAAACTTCCTATTACTGAAAGTATTCACTTTCTTAATCACAGATGCACAAAACATCTTTTTTTTTTTAATACTCATTAAAATACATCTGGGGTATTCAACAAAAACTAGTTTTGAGTGGGAGACCATACAGGCTACAGTTGGTGTCCCTTAGAGAGCAGTGAGACCTGTGTTGAAGTAGAGCAGCAAGCTGTGATTCAGAACACACCGAAGTGCAATTCTTTGTTCCCTGGCTGCTCCTCACACACTGCACTCGCTGTCACAGCAGCCCAAGCACAGCCACACGCAGAGCTACGCTGCAGAGGACAGCTACAACCCAGGCACGCACACAAACAGGACAGCAAACTGAAGCAGGAATACAATCCAAATGAATTCTGGACAGGATTACCTGGCTATCAAACAACCCCAACTAGGACGCCAGCTCGGTTCCTATGAAGAACAATAAATAACAACTCTCTGCTCTTAGGACTTTACTTTCACATATTTGGGAATCATCAACTGCGACATATTTACTGAAATAAATGTAACAAAAGCACCAAGATAAAAAACCAGTATTTTGTCCCTTTTAATATCCCAAATTTATATTACTGTACTTATTTCTGATGCAATTATTTTAGTGTGCATGCCATTAACTCAACGACAGAGCAGCAAGCATCAAAGTTTTCCCCCTTCCTGCCTTCTAGACAAGTCATCCCTCCGAAGTCTCTTAGATTTCTCTTGCCACGTTTAAGATTGTTGTCAACTAAATCCTAGGGACAGGAGATAACAGAATACATCCTCAAACATCAATCACCTAGAGAAAGGCTCTCAAACAGATCAATCACAAATTCACGAGGAAGATATCTGTGTAGCACTGTATAGATTAACCTAGTTCTATTTTTAGGTTACTCCAGCCACTCCTAGCTGCGACAACAAAGCGCCTTCTCTGCAATCACGTTTCTAACCCCTCAAAAAAGAAAAAAAAAATAAAAAAAAATTAAATGAAGCCGACTTTTGAAACACATTGTTCCCAGTCTTCTGCCCCAAAAGCCTGCAGAGCAAGCCAGAATCTTGGCAGCTCGTGCCCGGACAGAGCCACGCTGCAGCCAGCCCAACAGCGGTCGGGTGGCAGGGGCCGCAGCTATGCTGGCTGCCTCTCCCATCAGCTCCCCAGGCAACTGGAAACACCGCCTGATCCACAGCGTGGGAAGATCTGAGACGCGAGATTAGCGGAGAAGGAACTACAACCAGATATCAGCGTCTGCCCCGGCTACTGCCGTGCTAAAACACGCGCTCTGCTCTGCACAGCGCGTGGATCTGGAGGTATCATCTCTTGGAGGACAATGGGTGACGGTGAGGAGGAGCGGCTGCAGGACAGGCTGCCACAGACGATGTCCGGGCCGGAGCCCGGCCGGGAGGGAGGGAGCGGGCGGTGGGTGTGCATGTGCATGTGGATGAGCGCGGGGCGGCCCGCGGGAGCCGCTCAGCTGGAACCACCCGGAACCACCGGGGGGACACGGGGGCATCTCCCCGCTACAGGGGGATTCCTGACGGCCAAAATTACCCAGAAATGCCCCCAAGCCCTAAAAGCGCCAACAAGAAGGCAGTATTTACCCTCGTTTATACGGCATGATTTCAAGGCCGGTGTCCGGCGGGGAAGTGCCAGCCCCGCCGCCCCCTCACCTCGGGTCGGGCCCAGCCTCCCGCCTCTTCCCTTACGGGCAGAAGGGCGCCGGGCACCGGGCCAGGCGGCGGGGCCGTCCCACACCCGCACGCTGCGGCGGGAGACAGCCCGGCCCGGGGCCGCTCTGCCGCGGACGGCCCAGCGCAGGCGCCGCGGATGAGCCGGGCCGGGCCAGGCCGGGCCGCGCAGGCCGCCCGCCAGCGGGCAGGAGCGGCCGCCACACCCGCCCCGCCGAGGGACCGCACCGGGCATCAGGGGGGCCCGGCCCGGGCACCTCCAGCCCGGCCTCTGCCGCGGCGGAGGAGACGGAGCTGCCTCCCCGAGCCGTGCCCGCTCCCCATGCGCGCCCCTACCCCTTGGCGTGCTCGGTCTCCTCCTCATTGTCGCCGTCTATGCCGCAGGTGTCCTGGTCATCAAGCTCCAGGCTCTGCTGGCTGGCCGCAGACTCGCTGTCCTCCGCCATCACGGGGGAAGGAGGGAGGGGAGGGGCGGGGGAGCCTGTGAAAGAACCGGGACGCACGGGCAGACGCGGTCCGGAGCAGCTCCCTCTAGCTGCGGTCCTTCCCCGCGCCAAAGCCGGGGGACGAGGAGGCGGCGGCCGCCGGGGCTGCCCGGCCGCTCCCGCCACCCCGCGGGGACCGGGGCGGGGCATGCGGGGAGCGCTCCGCGCCCCGTCCCGCCCGGCCCAGCCCAGCCCCGCCCAGTCCAGCCCAGCCCGGTGCGCTCGGGCGGTGCCGCTCCTGGGTGCGGTCCCGCACTACCCCTCTCATGCCGACATCCACGGTGCTTCTCTGGCCCTCTACGGCCCCGGGATCCCGTCCGTAGGCGCTGCCCCCGCAGCCGCGGAAGACCCGAGCGCAGCCCCGGCGTCTCCGTCCCTTGGGTCGGGCCTGCAGCCGATGGGCCTCGGCAGCATCCATGCGCGTTCTACCGGCTCCCCATGTTTCCTTCTCACGCCATAAACACTCAGCCGCCCAAGTTATTTTCATAGGTCTGCTTAGAGCTTTAGCAGTGACTCTAGGTTTGCTGCTAGATGTGGACAAAATACCCAGTTGCTTATGGCAACAAATTGGAAGAAAGGAAGAAAGGCAAATAAATTACTTCAGGTGTAGCTCTGCCTTGCTGCTCCCACTACTGTCAGCCGCCAAAGAACAGAGCAATGTCTAGGGGACCCACCACACCACCATAAATCTCAGCTTTCTTCATTCTACCTTCCAGGTTCTGTCTCTCCCCAGTTATCCAGAACAGAGGCAGTCATGGGTTCTGCCATGGCTACACAAAATGAACCCGTGTCTACAATTCAGAGATGCTTTGAGCCACCTCAAATGCATGTATGAGCATAGGTCCAGATGCACAAATAGGCTTTGCCATTTCTCTGTTTAACTTTTTCCTAGCTGTCTCCCAGAGGAAACTCCAGAACTTAAAATGAAGTTCTATGAACAAAATTTGCTGCTGCAGAGGTTGCTGAGGCAACCCAGGGGCAATCCCAGCACTGCGGCTGGTGGGCACTCACAGCACTTGCTGTTTTTCCCAAAGCCTTTTGTATTTCTACAAGCTCCATGCTAGAAAGCCTGGAATTGAATGGTAATGATTTATGCCCAGGAAAATAAATAAAGAGCAACTTGTGTTAAGTATTGGAACTGTTGCGATTTCCAGGGTCATATCAAGCTTTGTGAATGAGATCCAGAATTTCTGAGTGCTTGGTTTGGCAGTACTGCCAAACACCACATTACAACATAAGAATAGGGTACATCAGTCGTAATTATCTTTGCACTCTTGAAAGTTTAATGTGAGGAACCTGTTGCTACCACCCTATTTGATTTAAGGTTTGACCTGGATTAGTTTTTTCCATTTTTGATTTGAGATGGCATCATATTTTGCTCTGTTGTGTATTGCAGGTGACATGTCAAGTAAAAGATCTCAGTGGCCAAGGAGAAGAAAGATAAATGTCCTTCCAGCTGTCAAACTCAGTGTACTGACCACCAGCCTGCGGATGCCCTTTGTGCCACTGCACTTGGTCCTTTACAACTTAAGAGTTGCCACAGGAACTTGTGATTCAAATGCATGAAATGGAGTCTGTAGTTTACACTTGGCCAAGTATGACTTCCCAGTGTCAAGCCTGTCACTGTAGTTTAGAGGGAGAATGTTTCTATCATGTCACTACACTTTGAAATGACCTTTAGGAGTAAACCTTCATTCAGTTATAATGCATAGGAGAGAAAGGAAATCTCAAAACAAAGGCACAATACCCAATAGTTTTCAATTACAAAAAGCAATTGTAAAGTTGCCCCATAGGCTGGAGAGAAGTTAATCCAGTGATTATGAATGATTTTTTTTCCCTTTATAATAATGTGTAAGAGAAAGTGAAGAACATTATGTCAATGACTAAATGGCTGTATTCAATCACGGTGTTCGAGAAGCTGTAGATTTCACTGTTTTCTTTCCTTTACAATTTTCCTCACTTCATTGAGACAAATGGACTACAGGAAGCCTGGATCCTGACTCTTCTTGCTTTTCATATTGTCAATTAAAGAGGCAATAAGAATTTCTCCCAGCAAGTTACCCTGCTAGGCATCCTGCCTGAAAGGGGGACTATAGCTGCAGAGTGGTTGCTGTTCTGTACTTCATAGCACGTGTGAAGAATTACCTTAAGCATAGTGCAGCTGATATCCTAAGATTATTATCCAGGTTTGACCATTGCAAGGTCAAATGACAGCACTGGATTGTGCTTTGCATTTTATGAAAATTCAACTTTTTTTTATACCACAAGTAGATAACTTCACCAGAAGTGAAAGTTAAGCACCTGTCCTGCCCTGTGGATTTCTTAGGTAGCTTTACTTTTCTGAAATTATGAGACATATTCTCAGAGCATTTAAATTCACGCTGCAGATGCTGCTCAGCAGTTAGGTGCTTGATAGGTGCTGGCTTTCACATGTGTAGTTGTCTTCCAAAAATAGAGCAGCAAGGTGAAAAAATGTATCTTTGAATTTCAGGACCCCAGATGCTCAGCCACAGAGAGTTATTGGAGTATGTACCAGGACAGCAAGCGGCAAACATGGCACCTGCTGTGCCCAAAAAGACTCCCCGTGGGCTTCTGTACTTCCAAGATCTCTGTTCTTGCATGTGAGTATATCCAGGGACCCCCCAAAATGCTGTATGTCAGTACTGCAGACACAACCCACAGACTCTACCAGTCTAAGCAGACCATCAAAAAACATCAGAAATGCTTAAACTTAACCAGGTAAAGAGCTCGTGTTTGTGACAGTGCAAACTTACTGTTTTTAATTGATAAAAAGGACCTCTTTCTAGATCTATAGGGAAGATAAAAGCAAGAGCTTTTTATTTTGTGAAGATTGAAAAGAAGAAAGTACAGTCATTTTGCACAAAAGCTAAAAAAATATTAACAAAGGAAAATGGACTTCCTTTCCAGGAGATACACTTCACTTAATACTAAATGGCATATCATGAAATCAATTAAAATACTTCCAGCATGTAATGAATTATTCATTGGTTGGTTATTTTCATAGGTCTGCTTAGAGCTTTAGCAGTGACTCTAGGTTTGCTGCTAGATGTGGACAAAATACCCAGTTGCTTATGGCAACAAATTGGAAGAAAGGAAGAAAGGCAAATAAATTACTTCAGGTGTAGCTCTGCCTTGCTGCTCCCACTACTGTCAGCCGCCAAAGAACAGAGCAATGTCTAGGGGACCCACCACACCACCATAAATCTCAGCTTTCTTCATTCTACCTTCCAGGTTCTGTCTCTCCCCAGTTATCCAGAACAGAGGCAGTCATGGGTTCTGCCATGGCTACACAAAATGAACCCGTGTCTACAATTCAGAGATGCTTTGAGCCACCTCAAATGCATGTATGAGCATAGGTCCAGATGCACAAATAGGCTTTGCCATTTCTCTGTTTAACTTTTTCCTAGCTGACTCCCAGAAGAAGTGCCAGGACTCAAAATGAAACCCTACAAGCAGTCAAATACTTTGGTCATCTTGGTGGCCAACATGAGTTCACAAGAACCCCAGATTACTGAGGGAGGAGCCATCTTAGTTTGGCAGTAAGAAATTTTGGGGATTGGGAAGCCTGAATTCCCAGGACTGTACAGGAACTGGATGAACCATCAGGTGAGACTGTGCAGTACGTGGGCAGGGTTGTACAATGCTTCTCCTTGCTCTTCTGTGACTGAATACAGCCAGCCAGGCACAGATATTATTTCCCCCAAGCAGCCAGGCATAACCCAGTCCTGTTTACCTGCCTAGCAACACATATTAATTACATCCCAGGGAGCTGGTGATATATAATCCAGCATTCAGCCTATTGCCATCATCTGATTAGTCTATGTGTTTTGAGTATTAAACACTGCAGAAGAAAAGTATCTAAAATTTTCATGCAGTCATAGGACTGCTCCCACCTTTACACAACACATTGAAACATTAATGGCATTTATAATATAAAATGTTTTTGGATTGCAAGTAGCAACTTGATGTAAACATTTTTAATCTTGCAAATTGGAAGCAAAATAGATCCAATTTGAAAATTAGCTACTATTTTAATGTTTCCCCTATTTTCCTAATTAACATTAAAAAAGTATTGAGCAAACAAATATATCTGGACTTTGGTTCATTCAAGCATCTATTATTACTACACTCACATTGTCTTTTTTCTAATTGGCTGCTCTTTATGGTGAAAATGGACATACTGTCTTCCTCAATTCTGAGTGAGAGGCAAGGGTAAAAGAGTAAGATTGGAAAGAAACAGAACAGATGCACCAGAACACTTCTGCATAGTTATGGCAGTTAACAGAAGTAGAAATGGTTAGGGAAGGAAATGAGCTTGTGATCCTACATGTTGCACATGTATTCATGTGAGATCACAGCTCTGTTCTTTATGATTTGTCTCACCCACTCTATCTCTTTTTAGACCCCCCTGCATACCATGCTTGGGGAGCTGCAGCCTCGCTTGTTCCTACAGCCCACTTGCTGATGGCCTGTATGGGCTGCAGCGGTCAAACTGAAGGCAAGCACTCTCAAAGCATCCCATTCTTACTGCTGCACTCTCATTCAACTTTTTTTTATTCCATTTTCAAATGCAGCTCATACCTTCCCTCTTCTCTTTTACAGCTTACCTTTGCACAGAAACATCTATTTCTCCATGCTGGTGCCTTGGCAAGGGCTGTGGGCTGTACAGCACTGAAGAGGGTTAGGCATTTACATGAATAGTGAAAATGTATCAGAGCATTAAAAAAATGTGTATGATAAATAAAAACCTTTGTGCTTAAAGGTATACATGATAAGGATAGAAAGACTTTCATCCTGTTGTTATAGAGATTTCAGTTTTCCAAAGCATCTGTTTTTGATGACTGTTGGAAGCAGGATACAAGACTTACATCAAAGACAGGTTCAAACTGGTTCCAGCTCTGCTCAGTTCCTAGGGCCTCTAGCCCCAAAATGTAAAAAAATACTTAATAATCAGAGCAAAAAATTAAATAATTATTACAAATATAATAATATTTTTCATTTTTATGTCTATTTTTATTCTGAGACCCTTCTCAAATTATGTATATGAATGAGAATTAGTGGTGACAGATTTTTTTGATAAAGACAGTGTTGACACAGGCACTGCAGGACCTTTAAACTGATACTCAGCAATTACTTCTGCCCATCCAATCTCCAAATCAATCCAATTTACTCCGTCAGCTCTGCAACCAGTTCTCTCACTAACCTTTTACACTTCCCCATATCAATGTGCCTGTTGCTTCCTTCTCTTTGCAGGAAGGCTGCAGGTGCAGCCAAGATGCTTTATTTCCCTCATTTTGGATGAAGTGAGCGATACATGTATGAATTATTCTTCATCTCTTGACCATTTCAGTAGTTTTTCCAAAATGAAAGTTTTTAGAGTTTTCTTTTTGTCTGTTTCAGATAGTTCTTTACCCAAAACCAAAAAATAACTCTCTCCTATGACAGATGTGCCTTCTGGGTGGTTAGAAACAAATTAACAGCATGGTTCAGAATGCACACTTATGGCATGGAGAATTACTCTGAATTAAGAAGTGTCTCATAGATGTAGTGTCTTCCCTATGAAGACAATGGAAAATCAGACTCTTATATCTCTTCAATTTCTATGCAGTTTTTTTTAGATTTTACAGTAAGATTTTACCCTTCAGAATTTTACACCTTTGCACACAAGAAAAGAGTCAAGTCAAGTGTGCAACAACTGCAGAGTAACTTACTTAAAATATAGATACTAGACAAGCTTTTTAATTTTTTTTAGATACTTAGACAAAATTTATACATCAGGTCTAGGCCAGAAAGCAAGTATGAATAAATCTCATGGAAGTTGGAGGTACAGCAGAAACTCAGCATCAAGCATAGTTTTGACCCTGCAATGTCAGACCACAAGGACAATTAAGTTAATTAATACAAGCCTTTATGGGCTCTCATGCCGGTTCTTCCAGTCAGTCTGGGTGAGCGACCTTTACTTGGCCATTGCTTGATGTTGAAATGCTGAAACTAGTATTTAAGGCAGCTTTTATATTAAGTGTGTTTATATACATACATGTGAATGTGTATCCATGCACGTGTGTGTGCACACACACACACACACACTTATGTAAGTATACTTTCAAGGATTTCAAGGAAAGAAAGACCAATCCAGCTGTCAAGACAAATACATTTCTCATTGGGAGAACCTGACCATCATGTTTTGCTTCTCTCATTTTTATTGTGTTATTTAATACAGGTGTTAAATTCCAGTTAGAGCAAATGGCATAGCTACAAAGAAAAACTGCCCTCGCCAACACCTAGAAGTAGTTTTCCTGAAAAGTCTAACCATAGGGTGTCACATTGTATGTCCCCTTGATGTGTGGCCTCACAGCATGGCAAAAAACTGAAAGCAGAATCAGGGAGTTTGGTTTATAGAAGGGGCATTCCCTGAAGAGAAAGGAGAGAGAAGCGAAGGCCCACAGCTTCTTTCATCTCAAAGCTCTTTAAACTTCATACAACCATTAAATCACCTAAACCCTTTAAAACACAGTGCTTGTAACAGGACTCACTTTAAATAAGTTCTCTCAGTTTTAATGCCCTACCTCTCTTGCAGCAGGACCAGCCATTCCTTTCAAAGTGAGATTTCTCATCTCAGGATTATTTTAAGCACCACTTCCTCCCTTTATAATATAAAAGTGTCAGGAGCATTCCTCAGTTGGGTTTATTGAGGAGTCTGTCCTTCTAGTCATGTGAACACAAAGTCCTTCTTTACAGAATTACAGAAATAACCTGTAAACAAGTATTTCATTTGTACCTCCCTGTTGTCATCACATTTTCTTTCCCTGTGGCTGTAAGTCTCTAAGGCAGAATAGCTATTTAATGATCAAACAAACTGGCACTGTTCATCCCTAGAAGAAAAGCACATCAATAAAACAAGAAATATTTCAGCTAAGTGATAACAGACCAGGTGCCACAGTTTGCAAAGTAATTACCTGTGGATACCAGAGGATTACAACTGAAAAGAACTAGATACCCTTTCTGTTATAGCTGACAAATAGAAGACCTAATCTCAATTTAACAGTTGGAATTACATGAGTAAATGTAATAAAAAATGCTCCTCTATTCTGAAAATTGCACCTGAAGCTCCAATTCCAATTGTTTTGCAGCATGGAAATAAAAATAGCAGATATGATGAAAATATAGTGTATGTATGTATCTATCCTGGCATATGATAGAGCATAATATTATATATATTATAAATCATGTGTAAGTGTATACACACACACACACACACACACACACAATAATAGTAAGGTTAGCATTATGAGTAAGGCTAGTGTTCAACCTGCCAGTTTATTTGTCTGTAAGCAGAGGAAAAGGAAAAGAATAATTGAATTGCTCCTATTTTTCTCAACTTTGGAAACAGTTAGTAGTTAAATTTGTTTTTATTTTATTTTAATCTAAACACAAGGTCCTATTCACAAGGCAGAATGCAGTACCATCAGTGATGATGCTTTTTGATTTGAATGGAGATGTCACAAGCTGAGTATTTGCCCAGCAAAGAGGCTGGGCAAGGTCCCTCAGCTGACAGGGATCTCTGCACTTGGACTGACAGCAGGCCCAGGCAACAGCTGATGATCCCATGCCAGCTGTCTGCTGGCGTTACTGAAGTTGTTAACTGTGCTTATATTGAAATGATAAAGTGCTTCACACACAGCACATCTGGAGAAGCAATTCACCACCAGGTGGCAGATACCACAACTTGAATTTCAAATGCTGGAGAGACCAAACGGCAGCACTGATTCAGAAAAAACTATCTGTTGCAGATGTATTTTAGAAAAGTAAACAGATACTCTTCTCCTTGGACCGAGTACAAGAATGTACTGCATGGACCCTGCCATGCTCCAAGTTACAGACTATTGATTACTGTGTTACAGTTATTACTGTGTTATAATAAATTTTAATTCCCAGATGAATTCTAAAGAAAAAAAGCCTTTTTTGGTTCACTACTGACTTTCCTAGAGTAAGAGTTAATATCTCATCCAACACTTGCTCATTTATACCTGTACTGTTCAATAGACTAAACCCTACATAGGACATTTGATTTCTTATCCATTTGGAATGTATTGGTTCAGAATAGTGAGCTAAAATTGGTCCCTGAGAGCATTCATGGATAGTATGATGGGCAGAAAATGAAAATTTTGCCAAGGTATTTCAAGAGTGCTTGATTCACTCTGTTGAAGCTATTCAGTCCTCCCTGTAACAAAGAAAAGCATTATGAGCAATTTCCAAATTATGGGCATTCCTCTGTAATCTGTATGTCTCAGATCAGTACAAGTTTGTATAATTTGTCTTGTTAGATTGCAAGTGCTCCAAGGCAGTAACCAGTTTTTGTCGCCGTATCTGCAGAGGGTTTAGCATGCTGGTACCCTGACAAAGCACTTAATCAAATAATAGATCATTTTCATGATAAGTCAAGGTGCTTCACAGATAGTTTAATAAGCTTTGAGAAGCAAGTATTTGAGAAAGAACAAAGTGGGAGCTGGGAGACAACCATGTAGTGAATGGACTCTTAATGAGTGTATTAGCTCTCAACAGTGCTAACATTTCAGAGAGCCTGTGATATAAATGAACCTGAACGTTGAAGATTTGTTTCCAGTATTTTTTTAAGACAAACATATTTTCATTATTTTTGTAAGCTTTGTCCTTAAAAACTTGAGATTTTTTCCCCTACTAATAAGAAAATAATTATAAAATAAGAAAACAATTGCTTTTCTAGGTTATCCTCTACATGGACTTGGAGCTGCTGATGCCAAGACCTATCCAAGTTATACTTTGTTCTCTGTGTTTTATAAGTTTTATTGATTCTTGCTTCACTGTGAAACTGCAATATACAGGCAAGAAAATTTCTTTGCATTTTACTGATAAGTTTTTGAAAATTAAAACATGGAACTTATCACTGGACTTTTAGCTTAGGCACAGCATACTCTAATCTTAACCTGTTACCTGATCTGTGTTAATTCTGTTCCAGTTTCCTTTAGCATATGTGGATGTAGAGAAATACATTTAATAGACAATATATTTTACAAAATTAACCTATCACACCAGTTAAGAAATGCTGTTTTAAAGATTTGAAACATACCTGCATTGTGTTTGTTCAAGTAAAGTTGCTGTATTAGGACCACATATCATCAAATGAATTGTTTTGAACATAAAACCAACACAATTAAAGAAACAAAACACTGCAATTTAATAGCAACAATCTCACTTTACAAGATAGCAATGATGGAAACTTTGCAAAGGAATGTGAAAAAAGAATGTAATTAAAAATGACAGATTTAAGACAACAGAAAACTTGAAATTAAATAGCACAATAATTCTAGTATGTGGAAATTTTATTCAGAATGTTTACTTATGCAGCATTCTGATTAATAAGTGACACTGTATTACCGGCACTTACTGACATCTGATAAATACCATGCCCTTAAAGTAGTATTTTTCTGTTCAGTGACCTTGCACAAACTGACAATAAGTAACCCAGAGCCCAAAACCAGTTCACAAGTGGTCAGTACAAAATTCCTAAACAGAACAGGAAAGGACCTGGCACATACACAACGAGTAAAATGTAATTTAGTGCGAAATGTGGTGATTTCAATATTCAACACACTCCGCAATATTTTAGATTCCCTTTACAACATATACCACTTTCAAACATGAACCAAACAAAAGGTGATCTGGCTTTGTTCATGGAAAGGAGCATTGACCTGGGAACTAGGAAATCGGGATTCAACTCCTGTCTAGAGATCAGGTTCCCAGGTAAGACATACAGTAAGATGGAAATGACAAGACTCAATTTCTATGAAAACCTTGAAATTTACTGAAAATAAAGCAATGAATATGAGTTGGGGCTTATTATTACAAATTAAATAGGAACTATATAGCACTTAAATCCCTTTGGAGATTACTTATTAACTTTAGTAAGCACAACTGCTGCTGTTCTGCATAAAAGTAAGTGAATGAAACATGATAAACTGAATGTATACAAAGGATTTCACAAAAGTGGAAGTCACATACTTCCTCTTTGAACCCAATTCATGAAAAAGTGAGAAGAGTGCAGTAAGTTTGAGTACCCACAGAAATTTCAGAAAGGAAACTGTCCCATGGGAAGTGTGACTCCACAGGGAATTTTGGTGATACCAGGATTTAATTTCCAATGTCTTCAATGATACTTAAGCAAATAATTATGTATTTATCAAGATAAAGAAGATGCTTTTTTGAAAAGGGATCTGAATTTCAGTATTGACTTAAGCTCAGGAGAACGCCAAAAGAAAGTCACACGAGCATAAATATGCATGGGAAAAATGAAACCCAAGTATTTTTCTTTTAAAATGACATTATGTGATAACCACTAACAGAGGAAAAAAATCCACAAAGATACTTTTTGCAGTTTATTTTCAATTATAATTTTTGGATAACCAAGCAGCTCTGTATGGAAAAAGCACAGAAAAGTAATTCTGGCACTTTTGGATAGTACATTTGTTTTTTCCCCAAATTTTTCTAGACACATTCAGTCCACTTGCTCGGTCGATAGTCCATTTT
The DNA here is from genome assembly GCF_001522545.3 of Parus major. Classification (NCBI taxonomy): domain Eukaryota; kingdom Metazoa; phylum Chordata; class Aves; order Passeriformes; family Paridae; genus Parus; species Parus major. The sequence goes on along the minus strand of NC_031769.1, from coordinate 20,860,281 downwards.
ATATGAGCATGATTAGCTCATGTGATAGAGGAAGCTAACAATATATACAGTCAATGAAACTATCTTCTTGGCTACTCTGGGCCCTTTAAAATGTCTTCTAAGTCTATCCTGGCTAAACAGAATCCACAATATACATGATAGCTACAGAATACACTGTATTGAAATGAGAAATGCTCAGCACAAAATGGGACTCTTGGCATGCAGCTTAAAATAAAAGGTAGAAGTTCAGAAGTTTATAAAATCTCAAATGGGGTCAATTAAAAGGACTTAGCAAAAGACGGGACTGTTCATTGTTACTGTAAAAAAGGCACTTTGAGAAAATGGTACCAGAATTGGAGGAATCTTAATTGACACAAAGTTCAGTTTGGTTTCATAAAAAGGCTTCAATGCTAAGGGATGCTACTCAAGTTTCCTGCAGTTGTACATTAAAATAAATTGCTGAGTAGTTTATAATAAAGGACATAAAATGTTTACAACCAACTTGTAAAATTAAGAAAAGCATAGTATAAGCAAAATATTACTAAAAGCAGCAATGCATAGCCTTTCATTGAGATAATGCACAATTTTGGACACCATGTGTCAAACTCCTGTTTTTAAGATACTTTCAGTAGCATTATCAACATAAAATTTGCCTACAAAACAAAAGCTTTACCAGCTCCCATTCATAAGGAGATTGAGGTCATAAACCAACCAAAACAATTTGTCAGTATTTTCAACATCCTGGATGACCAATATCAAGTATATGGAATAACAATCACACTCTTTGTTCAGCCATCTCACTGGAGGCAGCTGTTAAATCAGAGGAATGATTTTAATTCTTTTCTAACATTTACACAGTAATGCATTTAAGTTCTTTCAAATGTTGCTCACCACAGTTTGTTTTTCTCTTTTCTCTCCACAACATAAAAAAAAGAAGAAAAAAAGAAAAAAAATATCAAGCACTTCCACAGAAAGGATATTTGGCAATTTTATACTCCACTGAAGGGTGGATTTTCACAATAGCTCACTTTAGATTGAAAGTCATTAGTGGTCTTTCCTCTCGTTTCTGCCAAGGGCTCTTCTTATCTTCACCTTGGTCATCTTCCTCATCCTCCTCATCTTCATCATCATCTTGAACGGATGTTCCATGTTCAGGACTAGTTAATGGCTCTGGTTTGGTATCCACAGTTCTGGTTTCCTCCTGCAGGCTGGGCAGTTGCACACCACTTCTCTTACTGGTGCCTTCTAGGAGGCATCGGAGAGCATTGTCCTCGGGGCTACAAACTGCTGTTCCACACTCGCTGCCACTTTGGTCCATATCATCCAAGTACACGAGCTGTGTGTAGGCTGTGCTATCTGAAACCTTCCGCTCTCTCTGCTGGTGCTCCTGCACTGGGGGGTGATTCTGTGGCGCAGACAGATGATCTCCTCTTCCCTTTCGGGCAGATTTCGGTTCATTCATGTCAACACCAGAGTCCAAACTGGCATCATTACTCCCGTTCCTACCAGCTCTTTGGAGATCAATGTATGAATGTCTAACGTGAGCATTTGAACGCCCATCTAGAGAAACAAACCATGCTCGAGGATGAGGCAACGGCTTGCCACCTCCTAATTCCATCAAAGCCTTTTCTGTAAGAAGCTGCACTTCACTATTCATCTGAGCCAGGGATGCATCGTTAAGAGAGGCAGGAATGGAAATAGATTCAGACATGGAAGCATTTTGCTGACTCCACTCAGCTGCACCTGCATCTTGCAAATGTTGCTGAGATATTGCTTGGGATGCCAACTGTTGGGGCTGCAGCTGCTGGGCAGAGTGTGGGAAAAGCCGTGTGTGAGGGTTAGGAAGCTCAGCCTGAAGTCTTTCTAGATCAATTTGCTGGTCAGCTGGGACAACCAGGGGCTGGCTAACAAAAGGGTGCTCTCCGGGCAGCTTCATGTAGTGACCTGGGATGACCAGTGCAGGCAAAACCTTTCTGTAAACACTGTCATTGACTTGGTCAACAGAATTGCAGCAGATTAACTGACCTGGTCGAGGGAAAGATGTAGGTCTTTCAAGGTGATCAACTGAACGAGACATCATACAATCAGTTGGTCTGCAGTCTAGCAGCTCTTTTTCAGGGGCTGAAGGTGTGGGGTATATTTGTTCCTGAATATTGTATTTACTTCCAGTAGCAATATGGTTCATAGATACTTGAATTTCTCTCTCTTGCTTTTCAAATAAAGGCTGAGACAGCATAGCATTGTAACTTCTCCTATACTCATCTTTGATAGGGGACTCGTAGCCTTCAGCTGTTTCTGTAGATTTTCTTGTCTTTAGAGGAAAACTATCTGCTGACTTGTGGTAGTCTTTTCTTAGAGACCCACTGGGAGTCAGGTCATCCAAGGAAATTCTGCTCTTGTCTTTCTCCTTGTCAGAGAGCAGTTCCTCTCGGGAGCTAAACTCCTGGGAAGTACTGAAGGAGTGTTTGAGCATAGGTGTATGCATATCTGCTTCTCCAGTAGGTGATACCATCTCCATGTGGACAGCACTGATTAATTCCTTTGCCCCTGAGTTTTCAGTGTGTCCATTGCTAGCAACAGACAATCCACCTGGAAATTCTGACTCACGACGTGAAAATATTAAATTTATATGGGACATTGAGGTTGCTTGATCCTTCTTAGAAGTGTCCAGTGCTGTTGAAAGTTGCAGTTTCTTATGATGTTGACGTGGTCTTAGACATTTTCTTCTATAAAAGCCAATAACAAAAGAAGTTATTATGACTGTTGTGCACAGAAACAAGAGAAACAAGTGTGTCTTAAAGGAAGACTTTTAAGCAGTGATTAGTATTAGGAGAATTGAACTTTTATTACATAATCTAAAAATTAAAAGCTTATCCCAGCAGCAAAGATAAAATTAAAGAATAACTAACGTCATTTGGGAAATATCGCAAGTACCAATTACACACTGGAGTAAATGTCTAGAGAAGGCAAATATATAAAAGCACTCATTAGTACGCATTTGCTGATAATTTAATGTTCGTTTTAATACAATGCCAATAGAAAGATCATTTGCAAATGCAGAACAGGTATGAAGATCTTGAACCTATGCCCATGTTTGATAGGAAGTTACATGGAGAGCACAGGTACAGATGTGTGTGATTCACTCAACTACCATTCTCCCAAAGGCAGGGTTTATATGCTGCATAGGAGGAACACAGAAAATTTGATGTCACTGTTTCTTACTATTTCAAGTGTTTGCTTGTCTTTTCTTGACCCCCCAAAGGAAAATGTTTCACTACAAAAGTTTTTAATCTCATAGGCACAAGAAAGCTTGTATTTTCAACATGAACTAAGTAACCAGGATGGTGAATCTTACCGGCAATAATATAAAAGCAGACACAGCAAGACAAGAAGTATGAGAGCCATCCCTCCTAAAATTGCCAGAAGAAACATTGTGTGATAGCTGGTAATGTCGTGTGTTACAACGGGACCTGGAAGGCCAGAAAAGAGCATTTAGACCTGTAATAATCTGCAAATAGGAAGAGAAACAACAGCCAAACAAGGAGAGGGACACCTTCCCTTATTATGAGGGTGCTAAGCAACACTGCTGCTCATAGCCCTGGTGCCTACTGAACAGACCGTCTCTGGAGAAGAGAGCAAGTTGTGGAGAAAGCATGTGCTGGTTTTCGTGACTGCAAGTCCAACTAGCTCATTCTGTGGAAAAGTGGTTAGTTTCAATGGGAGCGTGCATCAGTGAATTCTGCTTTCCAGGTCCTAATGCTAACACCGTGTGCCAAAGCTCTCACCACTGGAGAAAATCCATCCCAGCATCTCCCAGCACTGTAATGCACAAAGCAGTGCTGTGGGAAAAACTGCTCTTTAACATCTGTGGCTCTTCACAGCAAATAGTGCAGCCACTGCAGTACAGGATTTGCTGGAAGATGTGTTGGTGCTCTGAAGTCTAGATCAATCCAAGCCAAGCAGATCTTCAGTAGCTTTAATTAACAGGCCACTAGTGAAACAGTGTTGTAATTCCAGGTTTAAATAACACATAGTAATGTTCTAACACACAAAGGAATGCAGACATGTGGACAACATCTGTTCACAATTATGCACGTGTGACCCAGTTGGTTTGTAAAATCCTTATGATGATTTTGAAATAAAGACCCAAATTTTCATCTGCAGGCAAGGAGGTACAGCACCAGCTGGCAGACTAGCATGCATGTACTGTGAAGGACAGTAAACCTTGCCAGCTTAGAGGGTTTGGGTTATAAGGTTTGCAAAACCTCATCTGTGAATTTTGAGTGGTCTGTAGAGCCACTGCTAGGAAAACAAAGACAACTTTTGTCGATTTTTGAGATAAGAAATCAAATAGATTAAATTAGGAGATAAAATATAGAAAAATACATTAACTCATTAAAAGTAACATAAATTATATTGCATTTGGGAAATTGAAATATTAATACACTCTGTCCCACCACTACCATTACATAATAGATTTTGCTGTTGCTTTAGGACATTAAGCAAAAAGAAGACAAGATAAATCGCTTGAATTTTTCAGGAAAATATTGTTCCCATTGCAACAAAGTTTTATGAACTCAGATCTAGCCTCAGAGGGAAGGAAAAGTTAAATACAAGTAGAAACTGCCATGCAAGGTAAATCACAAGGAAAAATAAGCCTTCTCCTGTTAAGAGTTACATGCCATGTAACCTCAGAGTTACAAGCACAGTAACTAGAGTAACTTCCTTGCAATCTGGGACAGAGCTGTACTGAGAAATGTTTGGCTCAGAGCAGTTACTTTTTCTTAAAGAGCAATTATTTTGTAAAATGCCATTAAATTTAATATGATAACTTATTCAGATCTGTACCTGCCTCTAAATTATGTTCAGCAATTAATCAGCTGAATATCCCAGCATTTAATAGCTATGATTTAATAGAACTTCAAATAAAAAGCTCATATATTATGAAATAATTTCATGATATGTAGGAGTAGACTTTAAAACCTTTCCTCATGTAAGAATTTGTTTTGTTGGTTATATTTAGTTTATTGAGCTTGCACAACCAAGGCAAGCATGCTTTCATTTCTACTGGATAAGATTTTTAGCTGGAAAACATAATAAAGAAAATCTGTAAGGAGTTCTGGGTTGTTTTACTTTGTTTTTTTTGCTTTGTTTTGATTAATTGATTGGGTTTTTGTACACAAAGATATCTCAGATTATTGGTGGTTGAAGAGCTAATACCAAGAAATCTGAGGCAGCCACAGAAAGAAAAAAAGGAAGCACGAGCTGCAGCATTAATAATCTCCTAAGCACATATAATTAATGCCTAGTTCAAAGCCTTTTTTTTACAGTTGTGCCAAGAGGTTTTTTAGATGACAACCAGTCAGCTCTCTACTAATGCCACCCTAATATACCTCCTAAGTTATTGTCCTAGTTTAAGGACACCCCAGGACAGTTATTCTCAGTGTAAATTGTCACCAAAATGATGCAAAGCATTACTCAGGGCAAAATGGGCATTTTCAGCCCAATAGGAAAAGGTGTCAATCCATCCATCCATCCATCCATCTGTAAGTATCTAACCCAGGATAATGCTGGCTTTAGATGAATCCATATTTCTGTGAGTTTCTGTACAGAAACTCCACAGCACCTGTTTTTCTACCTGCTGGAACACCAACACACTGATGTTATGACTCCCATCATTTTCTAGCAATGGCTCTACCAGGCAGTGGTGACACAAATGCATCAAAGCAGGAATACTTTGAAATGCTCCCTATTAAAATGACAGACACATTTTGAGCACCAGGGTTTCCCCACACAATTCTGAAAAGATTTTAACCCTTTACTTTCAGATTTCTGTTTTCTAATAATCCATTATTGATCAAGCTGTGGCATCTCAGATGAGGTCATTCTGAAAAATATAAACATTGTATTTGAATAAATAATTACCCAGTGCTGCAAATATCAATAAAATCCAATTCCATCTTACCTGGGATAGTAGGTGACATAGCTGCAACCCAGTAGCCCAGCTGAGGTGCAATATAAGTCCAAGTCAACTGATTTCCTTCTTGTTGTACAATGCCCAAACTACTCTTCAGCCATGTCCCTGTAAATGTAAAAGTTGTAGGAAGATGTTACAGATATTCACATGTTCCTCTGCAAAAAAGAGGAAAATCAAGCAGTAACAAAACCTATCCACGTGTGGTAGGGATTGTGTGTGCTGCTGTGAATTGGAAAGTTGTGCCTTCTGGTCACTGGCATTTGAGAGCGCCCATGGCTTTCTCAGGAGCAAAAAAACCCCAAATCCAAAACCTTTAAGATTAAATAAAACTAGTAAATCTTCAAAACCTGTTAAAAGAAAATATTTATTGTCATTGGGTTCCCCTATTTTGAAGATGGATATTCCTGAAGCTGATTACATGCAGCCAGCCCACTTAAAAATGTAGTTCAAGAGACATCACATCTCTCAGACCACACTGGAGTTCTACACACCATATTTCCAGCAGCTTTCCAGCGGCCCTGGCTGTTAACTTCTAGAAGACAGAGGAAAATGCTTCTTCAAAATGGTTTTCCTATATAGAAAGCAAATTATCGCCAATGACTAGAATTACACTGTACCATCACTGTGATCAACTCCATTAATCATTCAGTATCTGCATAATACCCTCATAAATACTGTTTGGTAACAGATGATTTTTTAAAAGCATATTTCCCAAAGGAAACAAAATACTTTATTTTTTTATTTTTTTTTTAGAATTATGAAATGATAATTCCAAAGTAAGTAAGACTAACAATTTTAAAGCAATGTGTTTAAATTCATGTAACTCTTGAGTAGTCTAGATTAACAATCTGCACTAGATGATAGTTTCTCTACTTCCTGAAGATTACTTTTGTTCCAAGAGTTGGGTTATGAAAACCTTTACAACTGTACCAGCTGAATGACTTTTTGTAATTCATTAAGACCCCTGATTCTGGGGCTGTCACCTTAGTTTCTGCTGTAATAAATGCCCAGAATGGCTTGCAGACTGTTCCTGTATTCATTCTCTTTGAACAAAACACAGAACTGCTGGCCTTGACATGGAGAGCAATCACTGAGAGGCCACTCCTGGTGCCAGGCAGTGTTTCCTAAACCTGCAGTGCTGGCTTGGCACCTCCAGTGGGTGCCATAATAGAGGGCTTGGCCTCCTTCAGGCCTTACATACATTAGTGGCCACTACCAGGGTGCTGGTCTGTGTACAGAGAAGGCATAAACCCCTCTGCATTTCTGTAGAGCAGTTCTATATTTTGTGCTGAAGGGGGAAGAATGCTATATTTCCCTTACTCAGCCTCAAATGCTCACTTGAAAGGCAAGCATGTATTTGTGATTCCCCTTCCTTTAAAAAAGTCTCTTGTAACTCCTTTTAACTCCTGAAATGGTGCTTTTCATGAGATGTCACTTAGGATCAAGCAGCAGCATTTTGGATGAGTCATCTGAAGACAGCAGTGAGTACAGAACACACAGAAGAGGTGCTGTGGCTGGGTTTGTTGTGTTTATAATACATTAAAGATGCTGACGATTTCTTCTGTGTTCCTTAGATTATCCACCTGTGCAAACCCTCTACCATAAGAATGGCTTTTTTGAGTATTCATTTCCTCCCTGCCACTGATTTTTCCTATGTAAGACCACTGTCTAAGGCTAATGATAAACCCACCTGAATACAGTACAAGTTTTGGAAGTATACATGGTTGAGAGGATTTCTAGATCTAGGTGACTACTACTGCCAGATGTCAACTGTATTTACAACCAAACTGAATTTGTGAGCAACAGGGAAAAGGAATTACTAACGTAATTATCAGTTTTCCAAGTATCATTTCCAGTCTGTAGAGGGTAGAAATCATCTGTTATTTCATAAGGAAAGTCACACAAGACAAATAATTTTGATTTACAGTACTAAAAGGACTAAAATCTGTGTACACAGATTTGCGTATGTGGCATTCGTAACTGCTGCAGCAGAACACCTTCATGTAGTCACTCATTTAGCTCTCTTAAGGAAACATTTTCTGGAAAAATAGAATGGAATTGTCCACAGCTATCTGTGACGTTTCTGGAAAAGCTAGGAAAAGTATATTTATTTTTCTCCACTAACATGGCCACCAACCCTTCAGATTCTCCATCCATGCACTTTCACAGATGTCATATTAATAGCCCTGAAGGTGAAAAATAGCCCTTAAGGTCACAATTTGCTTTTATCTGGTCTCTGAAATTCCATTTGATTAAAAAATTTTGTAACCTTGAACCTTGCAATTTTTCTTTTTCTGCAAGATCTGGATGATGAGAATACACACCAACTATTGAAATACACAATGATGTGGAATAAAACGTTAACAGAGATAAAAAGTGCTGATTAAAAAAAAAAAGACCTGGGTGATGAATACATCACGTCTCCCATATTTTTCTTACCATCTCTAAGCCCTTAAAATTCACACACAAGCAGAATGCAGACATATGTAATTTAGCCAAGTTCAGTACTTTTGATGTCTATTTCTATAGCTGCCTCCTCGAGCGAAAGCTATTACTGATGCCCTCACTAGGTGGAGCTTGTGTCCAGCACGCCTTACCCACATGATGCTGCACGCCCAAGAACGCAGTCCTCCAGCTGCCTCCCGAAAAGCCTTTTGCTCAGTAATACTCTGCATAATGCAGTGATCAAGAAGCTCAAAGAGGCTGCAGGCTTATCGCCGCCAGCACAGCTCTGCTGCCGTCCTGCCAAACGAACAGCAGCTCACGTTGCTCATATTTCAGCAACAACAGGAATCGCTTATTTGCGATGGAAGCAAACAAGAGTCTACTGCACAAGCCTCAGACAGGTTTCACACTTGTCTGCTGCTCACGTAGTTCACTCACTCTTGCTCACCACTGGACATATTCCAGGCAATGTGCTGGTCTGCGTAAACCAAGGAAAAATGTAATTCCCTCTCTTTGTTATGGATAGTTAAGGATTTCAAATGCATAAAAGATATATCCAATACTGGTCATCTTTAAACAAAAGTGATGCACTTTTTGTTGACCATATCCTACAAATTGGTGTATTATGATAGGAAATAGTAACTTTTAACAGCACTGTCCTAAGTTCCTTCATCAGGACGACACCAAGTGTGGGTTCCTGTGAACCGTGAGCAAACAATCTTATCATCAGCCTTTTTAATTCTTTCATTGTTCAACATTGTCTCTGTTTCCACTAATGAAACAGAGAATCCTCCCACATCATGGGATGAAGAAAGCAAAGAACTCCATCCTTTACAACAACAGCAACAAAACAGGCTTGAGTGGAAAGAGCTGAAAACACAAAGTCCTGTATTGTTTCTTTTGTGATCAAATAGCTGAAAGCTAACCTAATGTTACTGGAGGGAGCTGACATACCTCCAGTATTCTGCAAATGCATCAGTATTTCCAGGTCTCTCCTATTTCTTCCTTTACAGATTCTAATTTCCTGGCAGAAGCCTCCCTTGAAATGGAAAATGTAAACCCCTTCCTTCCGAATTATTATAATTTTGAAATTAAGGGGCTGTCAGGCAAAGATATGGGAATAGGAGTAACAGTTCAACTACAGTTTACTACTATGTATAAATAAAAAAATCTTACAACTTAACAGAAAAATTAAAATAAAATGCAGTAGTATAAAAAACCACTGTCAGAGTCAGAATACAACTTGACACCCTGTTGGTCAGGGTGTTGGTAGCAGTCTGATTAAATGGTGGCTGCAGTCCTCCTGGAGTGACAGATGTGGTTCTGTTGAAGCAGTGATCCTGTAGAAGGGTGTAGTTTTCCTCTGAAGGTCCAGTGGGGATGTAGAACAGTCTGGTCTTCCTCTGGGAATCCAGTGGAGAAAGGCTGTCTGTGGTGTTCCAAGTCTCAGATTATATCCAGGTAGGAATGCTTGGCTCCTCCCCCTGGGTAGAGCATCTCACCATGGGATGATGTCATTTTATCAGTCATGCAGTGAGACTTAATGGCCCATTAACAGAAGAGATCCCTCTGGAGGGAGGATGGGTCTTGGAAGAGATAAAGAACACTGCCCCACCTGGTTTTAACAGATGGTAATAGAATACATACTTTTGGTTACATCTTGCATTGCAACTCAATACACCTGGTTGCTTTTTAAGTATCATTAAACAAGCAGTGTTCTTGCAGCTCCTTACATGCAATGCCTTGGTGTCATGAATAATGTTGGACCTTCTGTTGAGCAAAACCCAACTGCCTGGTAGTGACTGGCTGTGCTCCTACCATTTCACACTGCCTTAGGTGACCTAGAGTTCACTGCTGTGCAGCCTTGAGAACAAATTCCCTATCCTGCCTCAGATTCCTCCTTGGAGTGAAAAACAAGATGTTTTCCTGTTCTAAAAACTAAGCTAATTACCCTCTATGTCCTCACACTTGCTGCTGTAAGCAAAGGAGGAGACTGGGCAGTCAGTGAAGAACTTTGTCCCATTTTTCTATCCATTCCTATGCAGTAGCCTGCAAATGGAAGAAGAGCAAGCAGCATTCATTCTTTCTGTGTTGTCAGGTTTACAACTGCAGAACTAAGCAGGAGGATTTAGAAAGAAGAGAGGTCTTAACTCCCTGTATGCTGTGTTCTAATAATTTAATTTGTTATTTTCCGAATATCCTGTAACATGACTTCTTTCTGCCACCCACCAAGTCAGCAAAATCAATGACCTTCACTGCTTATTAATACTTATACTTGATTTGTAATAATTGTTAAGTAACAAGCAATGCAGAATTATTAAAAAAAACAACCCCGAATCAGTAAAAAGAGCTGGTGTAATGGAAGCGATCATTTTTGTTCAAGACTGTGTCGTTCCAAAGAAAACTTGTTAATGCCTCTTTGGAGAAGAAACAGCAAGCTCAGTACAGTTTGTAAGCACTGCATAATTTGGGCCAATTCACCATTAATTCTTAAAGACTTTCTGGTGCTTCATGGAAAACTTCTATATATAGAGACATTCTTGCTTATAGATCATTTTTACATTTCTCTTCCTCTTTTTCCTCTCTTACTGCTCAGTGGAGCCAAGATGCTGATCCAAGATTCAAGTCAGGGGATGTTTCTCCTGGCTCAAACTAACAGCAGGGGGAGAACCTTGATGCTTAATGCTTTTCTCACCAAAATGATACTGCCTGTTACTGACTTTTTGGAAGAAATGATGTAATTTAAATTTATTCTTCATTCTTTCTTAAAAAGCTTTTGAAGTATCTACCCATCACTCTTTCATATATGGAACTCAAAAGCAAGGTAAAAGAACGCAGCAAAGAATATAGACATTAGAGTACTTTAAAGACACACAAATCAAAATATGATCAGATAAAGAAAACTGATGTCCATCAGACTGCAAAAAATATCATAGAAGTTCAAGATTTCAGGAAAGCAGGAGAGACAAATTCTGCTAGTGAGAAACATCTTAATTCTTTGCAGTACCTTTTATTGTGATGAACACGCTTATTTATCTCGGGCAGCATTTAGGACTCGCCAATCTCCACTGGCAAGTCCTAAATGCTGCCCGAGATAAGTAAGGGGGGTTATCATAAGCAAATTTAACAACAAATGATTTGCACATTAAATCTCTATTTCAAGACACATTCAACATCAAACAACACCCTTTTTGTAACTTAATTTGGTTTACTTCTGAATCAGACTAAAAAATGTTGCTTTCAGCAAGGAGAGTGCCCAGATGTGCAGTTATTGCAGAAAAGCCATTGAAGAACAGCTATGCTAGACTTTCCCCCTGCGCAGTCAGGTCACTGCAGGTATGGCTGGTTTGCCCCCAAAAGAGATGTCCTGTTGTCTTCAAAGACATCAACTATTTGATGTGACAGCTTGCTGGAACCAGGCAGCATGAATGGATCTGCTTCCATAGTCTAGATACATGATGCATCTGAATAAGACATTGTTTCCATATTTTAAAGTGAGACTTTATTATTTTAAATTGATCTGTAGTGAAGTCCAGGGAATTGTATATCCCTCTGGCTTCCATGTATGACTGTGGACACTGATAATCCCATGCTGCTCCAGCTCAAGCAAATGGCAAACTTCCCACTGGCCTTGGGAGGCAGGAGTGCCCCACAGAACCATCTGCTCTAGGGACAGATGCACGGGACTCTTGCTACAGCCAAGAAGAGGGGGGACAATCTCCCCTCCTGTTATCTGGCTGTGAGGGGAGTTCTCTTGCTGGCACCCCAGCACAGAGCTTGGCTCTCTGGGCGGATGTATAATGCTACTTGTTTCAGGTTTAACTTCCCAAGCTGACCATTTCAGAGCCTTCAGATCACCACCGCTGCAGGGACTTCTGCTGATGTTTGCCCGTGTGTTCTTTCTATCACTGATCAAAATATTTCTAGTAAATGACTGTCAGATGAGAGTGCTGCAGCCAGCAGCTTCCCCCAAGGACAGTCATAAAGCCTAAAAATTGCTTGTGTTTAAATAAATCGTAGCTATGGTGGTTTACTTCCATAAATTACTTTTACATGTGAGCTTTTGGTAGAAAATTTTTCCATTGATCAAATATAGTTTGTTTTTCATTTTGTTTCTTTTAATTTGCAATAGGATCATCCAATCCCACTCAAGCAGGGAACTAAAACTGTCTTATTTACAACATTAATTATTTCCATCCTAGAGATTTGACAAATAAAATGATTTAATTAGTAAGAAAGCAAATTAAACATAATCCCATTATATGAATTTATTTTTAGTCACAAGATTATCTTCCCTGGACAAAAGCACTTTGGAAAGAAAAGAAAGGTACTTTTAACTGTACTGCTTTATAGCATAGATATTTTAAATAAGTATTACTTAATGAGAAGTGCTTTTCTTTCAGCATGGATCTCTTTTGTGCTGTCTACGATGTCTCATCAGATTGCCCTGCTTAGGCAGAGATTCACAGTTAAACAGAGATATATGTGTCAAAAGGAATGAGGCAGGTTGTTATCAGACAGTGTAGGACAGCAAAGGATATTCAAAACATACTAAAAGTGATTCTAGAAGTAATTGATTTAGACACTGCAAATGGCAGCGTTATTATGAAGAGTTAATCAAGGGCAAGTTTGTGAAAAGAACTTCCTAAAGCATGTTATGACATACATAAACTGTAGCTTTTCATTCTACCAGTTGAAAGCTGCTTATCAGATTTCTTCTTCCAACTGAAAATCACCTCTAATCTGCATCAGGAAGGGAAGTTTTAGTAGAGAGGGATGGGATTTTTGGTTTTACTTTTGTTAATTTTCTAAAAAGCTAAAAGCTGAAATGGAAGTTGAAAATTCCTTCGTGAATATTGGTGGAGCTTAATCTCCTCCTCACCTTCCCCCCAATACACATGGGTTTAAAAATTCATAGTATTTAAGTTAATATTACAATTTTGTTTTCAGGGTTGCTAGGCAACATCAAAAAATAAATGTCCCTGCTCTGAGAGCCCATACCCTCATTATTCTTCCACTCTTACAGAATCTGTTACACAATCCTTCCAGGACTAAATCCTGCTCCTGTTCTAGCAGCACCACCATTACTTCGTTAACTAAAAGGGAAATGCTTTTACCATCATACCTTGAAGATTTTGGCAAGGAAATCTATGAGTTCAATTTATTGTTTGTGTCTGAGAAGCTCTGTGGGTTTTTCCATCTCTTCTTGTTTTTTCCCTTAAATCACCTGCCAAGTGTTTAACAAAAGAATACACCAGTTTTCATTATTTTATATTTAATAATCTTAATTATATCTGGGCAGAAGGCAGGGCACATTACACACAGAACTGCTCACATTGCTTTGGTCCCCTCAGTATTTCCTTCCAGAATGCCAGAACAGAAGTGACATATTAAAGAAAATTGCTTCCATACATAATTACTGGGTAATAATTGTATTTCAAAAGGAAAAGCTTAGTTATGTCTGTTGGACTACCATCCCTAGTTACTGGTATACATGAAAGATACTGCCTTTAGAATTTGCTTTACCATATTATTAATCATATTCAGTCGGTTACTAACAAAATTATTAGAACAAGTAATAATTAAAGCACATGCACAAAACACTGCATGCCTTTTCCTACCTTCAGCCTCACATCACACTCACAATCAGTTCCTATTTTTCAAACTGGAAGTGGAAGCAGAGGTGCACTGGGATTTGATCTAACATTGCAAGGCTGCAGAGGGAGGGGTTCCCAGGTCCTCAGCCTCTTCCAGCCCCATCCAGGCACTACCCACTCCTTCCTGGATATTCCCACCAATCTCCAGGTCCTCTTCAACTAAGGAAGTTGCACAAGCACAAAGGTCTTTTCTCCACTTCTGAAGTTTTGATGCCTGCCTCTTCCCACCTTCTCCTGCCATGGTTTCTATAGGTGGAGCTACAGGGCTATCTACATGATACTACATTATTAAAACCTGCTCCCAGAAGCCAGGAATCTGTTTACAGTTTTATTTCCTTGACTACGTATCAGTAGATTCTTTGCACAAAGATCACTCCACTTTGGCACCAACCTGATTCCTTCAATATTCCTTTAAGCATCACCATCATGCCATGCCTCATCCACTTTGCTATAAATGCAGTTCAAATGGTGTACAAGGTGAGCAAAGGATTAAACAATTCATTCATTCCCTTTTATATGTGTAAGCCACAGCATCCGTTTTGAATACACACACTAATAAATAAGCACAACTGTTTCCTATGAGCCTCTCCAGAGGAATCGTGAGAGTGAGAACATACCTCAGTGAGCTATACTGTGAAGCATCAGAGGAAGAGCTTCTTTTCCTTTCAATGCTGAGGAATGTCTAATATTCTGAAATGGTATCAACACCTATTATGTAGACATTGTACATGGTAAAAAGCTGGGTTTGGTAGCTGCCATTTCTATGGCAACACACAAAATACGAAATTATTTGAGAGCAGTTAAGAACCTGTATTCTTTAGTGCATTTAGTCTTTAATTTAAGCTTTCCAGCTGAGATTAAAAAGGAAGTCAAAATCAAATAGTCAGGGATTTTTAAACTATAGAAATAGCTTAACCTTGAACTTCTGTGGTTCTCACCTTTGCAAACCAATCTCCATATCACTGCTGAATCTGGTCTAGAACCATGTATCTGATTATACTAAGCTCAAACCTTTGGAGGTGAGAGATGTGATTTCCTGAGCACATCCACTTCTCATGCACAGAAAACCCACTAAAACTCACGGAGAAATGTATGAAGTCCCAGGCCATGTGTGCAGCTGCATGCACTCCAAATGCAGACCATCCCTCCATGGTCAGAGACACAAACTCACACCCAGTGTCAGCTCCAGTGACAGGCTGTGACTCTTTCTGTTAAATTATTATTTTCTGTCAGTCACACAAGGTTATGAATGTGGTGGCCGTCAGAAATTAATCAAATTCACAACAAAAAAAAAGTTGTAATTTTAAACCATAAGGCAGTACTTTCTCTGGGTGGATTATCACTGCTACCACATGGGAAGCTTAAATCTGAAACTTTTATAAATCATCTTATTTGCAAACAATGCACAATGAACTAGACAGGTAAATGTACAGTAATCTGCTTACAATTTCTGCCTGACAGTAGCTGTCACCATCTCCATAATAACACTATAAACAAAAAGCATCATTTCACCTCTATGAAATTGTAGTCAAGTTTAAGTAGGCACCAATACTGCTTACACATAAGGATATCCTCATGACTTCTTTTGAGCACAGAAAACATTATCTTGATTTTGCTGAGGAAGGAACATCTGGAAATTCTGGTTCTACAAAAATCAATACAAATTTACCACTGACAGCAGAATGTCACCCAGAAAAAACAAGTACCAGACTTTTAAATGCATTTAGAAATCCATTATGGCATTAGATGCAGACAGAAAGCACCAACCAAGAAGAAGAGTAAGTAAAGTATTGTTTTTTATGAAGTTACAGAGAGTTCCCCAGGATGCTTTTCTCCATATTCTGCCCTTACTCTCCATGAACACATGGCTGAAATTTCAGGCACTGGGGAAACTTCCTCCTCTGCAAAGAAGCCAGTCATTTAAAGACAGCAAGGTCATGTTGAAGACATACAACCAAGTGTCTGGGGAGAAGGAAGAAGAGAAACACAGTATTCCAAACTTCATTTACATGTAGTGCACAAGGAACAACATGTTTTAAGGAGGATGAACAAAAGGGCTAAGGTTAAACCCTTCCACTCCAGAGTCCTTTGCCGCACAACTGAAAACAGTGTTGAAAATATTTTCCTATTATTTGATGGGAATAATTAACTATCAGCAACATGTTAATAAATCTTATTTTCGTATTACGCATACTGGAATATTTGGTAGAATTTTAAAGTCTTTCATACAGCTCCAGATGTGGATCTAGAGGTCTAGGTGCAACATAATGCCTTCATACCACATGGAATTAAACTGAGGACTTAAAATGGGGAATGCTGGACTTACAGTTTTGCTCACTGAATGCAATGAAAACCAGACACCTTAACATAAAACATAAACCATTTAAATGGAGGCTAAAGAGAATACAGCTGAGCAAGTGCTGTATTATTCACTCCAGCTGGTGGGAGCTGGAGATGACACAGGAGGCAAAAAGTTTCATTTCTACTGGGATCTGTGGTATTTCTGACTGAGGACAAGGCTAGAAAGAAGTTTTGAACAGAAATTTGGTGTCCAAGAATAGAGAGATTAATTATACTGCTGTAAATCCTACTGACATCAAGGCAAATATACATGAAAGAAGTAATGATCCCAACCATCTGTTTACAGATAAAGAAAAAATGATTTTTTCAGCCCCCTTGGATTTTGAGAAATCCAACACAGCACTTGTTAGGAAAAAAAACAAACCCAAACCCTGGAAAACCCCACTGAGCAGTCCTGATTATAGAAATGAGAATCCCTGTCTCTATGTCCAAACCTTTTAAGTGCATACTGTGAAATAAAACCACTGTCCCACAGTAGTGTGAAACATAAGACTTGGGTGTATCCACAGCATGGAGCGATTAAGTTGCATTTCAGCATATAATGTCTCCATAACATGAACACATCTGTGTTTATTATTGCCAACACTCAAAATGCTGCAGGAAAAGGTGGTGGACCAACACAAGAACAAGGTTACATGTATTCGCTTACCCTTAAAACATCTCCAGGGCATTGACAGCTGATCTTTATTTTATTAACTATTCAAAATGGTATTATTGCTTTAATTTGCTTGCTGTGCACACAAGGCAGTAGGTTTGTTTCACAATGAAAAATCTCATTTGGAACACTATGAAATAGATGCAGCAGATTGTCTTGTTTTGATGTCAGCCTGTTTTTTCTGGCTGCTTGTTTCATCAGTGTCAGCGGAGCCACTCTCAGCCTTAAGCAGACTATACTGCTTCTGCTTCTCTCCCAACGACAGAAAGCATGGTCATGAAAATACAGATTGTTTATGGTAAACATCCTAAAAAGCCATTAGTTATTTTTGGCTGCCATAAGATGTAAATACTCCTCATTTTTGTGGAAAACTACGAAAATCTCTGCACTTCCAGTCAGATGCCTCTGGGTTCGTATTAGTTCATCCTGAGCTCAGCAAAATATATGAGATACTAAGGATTAAAATACCTCTGTAGTATTTCTGTCACTTCTCCATGTCCTCTAAAAGTGAAAAGTACTTCTGCTTTTTAGAGCAGAAATTGTATTTCATGCAGTAATGATGACAACCGCATGGACTCTAAACAAAAACAATGGCTTGCACGAACAAGTGTGCACTGTACTGCTAATCCATGAGAGAGAAGTGCTGTAAGTGCCTGGTAAGGCAGTCACAGTTTTCTATCTGTGGCATTTACTCACTGTTCAGATAAAAGCATGAAAATTTAAGCCACTGGAAATCTATTAAGGAGAGACCAAAACATAACCAGCACTGAAAAAAGCAGCCATGAAATGAGAGACAAAATCAGAATAATAAAGTTAGAGGTCCTGTCCTGACAAGGCACAGATCTGGCAATGCAAATGGGTTACAACAACTTATCTGCCAGCTGAGGATTTCTCCAGTATGGAGCCATCCCAGTCATTATCCATCCATCGCACTTCATAGTCCAAGCACAACAGGGATGTGGAATGACAGGATACCACCATGTTCATGCTACATATGGCTAGTTTGACAGCCCTTAGGGTGTTAGAATAGCTTGCACAAGATAGTGTGGCTGCTCTACTTATTAAATTAAGCTACTCTAATTTAAATTGGTTGGGATGTGGCCAAAATTCTACTAGAACTGGCATGCTGCAGTCAGGGCTTAAAATGCATCTTTGTTCAACATCTTTGGCTGCACTGAAAGGTGCTTACTTCAGCTGAAGTGTGAGCTGGAGCCTGAGTGTATCATCTTCAATACCTTGCTATCCAAGCTTTGTGAAGCTAAGTGTCCTGACAAAGATGCATTTTGTTTAGTCGTCCTTCATGCCTTCTCCTCCCAATAACATAAGTGTTCCAGCAGTTTGTAATGAATCTAACGAGGCTGGACGTGTCTCAAGATTGGGAGGCTCAAGCCTGCAACACTAATTAAACACTAACCCATATTGATCTATACTAAAATATATATATACTGCACACAATAGGATAATGAAGTCTTTATATATGAAATTAAAAACCGTATTCCATACTAAGAGAGAGCTTTTGTGGCCTCACTGCAGGGGCATGGAAATTTGGCCATAAATGAGAAAGCTGCATAATCAAAATCAGAACCATTTACTTGTAATTATGAGTAACTAGCAATGAGGCAGGTTGCAGCTAGCACAGCTGACAGGAAGGAATGGGGAAAGACTGCTTCTTATGGGGAAAGTAAACTCAGTCTTCCCTGTTTTGCTTTTTTCTAACAAGGGAAAATAAAATAGTTTCTAGAAGAATTATTCAGTTTCAGGAAGAATGTAGTGAAACTTATTTTCAGGTCAGCACAAGAGTAGTTTCATTTCCACAGTTAAGGGAAAACCAAATCCATTCATTGCACTCTTTTTCTACTATTCTACTTTAAATCATATTCAAACTTAGTCTTCACTAAATCATACTGCTTTACCCTCTAATACAGGCAACTTCTGACAGAAGATTCATAGGTATGCTATTTGAAAATACATAATTTTTTTCAGCAAACAGAGGCAGATAATAAAGAAAAACATATCTCCCCTTTCACCTCTCTCTTCCTCTTTTCCTTCAACACACTGCTTTCATGCTTGTTCCTCCACTTCTAGGTGTGATGATCAGCTGCCTCAAAACATTTGCTTGCAGGACAACCCCACACTGATTGTCTATACAGACCCATACTTCTGGTTCATTTTTCCTTCAGCATCTACCTTTCTCATCTTCCATTCTCCTTTTTCTTAACAACCATCTGGAACATATTTCATAAGGCACAGTACAATAACTGAAGAGGGATCACCAAGACAAGACTTATGCACTCCTTTGCCCTTTAAAATCTGAAGCTGTAAAGAAGGCCAGTACAGTACCAGCTAGCAACAAAATAAAGAAAATAAATTTGAAATAGAGCCTAAAATATGTATTTTTGGGAAAAGTCCTGTTCACAATGGCAAACACTATTCTGTAGTACAAAAACTTGAGTGCATTTTACAAATTTTATTAATTAGTCATTCTGCTCTTTCAAAATATTTAATGAATTTTTCTTTTTAAAATTAATTTAAATCATTTACATGTATTTTCCTGACAGTATTCATAAATCTCAAAGTGATTTACAAAAGAAGTCAGTACTATATTTTCGATCTGGCAGGCAGGAAACAGAGCCTGAGCCAAGAGAGGGACCCAAGGTCAGACAGCTGGCTGCTGGCAAAGATAAAGCAAGTTTCCATTTCTACACATTTCCAATTCAATGCTGTAGTGAATACGTCTCTCTTCTTCTCAGTATGTGTGTGAAATGCAGTTCTCCCAAGTTTTTAAATAAAATATTTAATAATCAAAATATGGTAAAATTACCAAAACTTTTCTTTAAAATTGGCACATGGTGCTAAGTCAAGTATATTTGCATATAAACCATGTATTACTTGATCAGTAAAACTCAATTGTCACTTCTTTTAGATAGAAAACAAAAGCCATCTATGAGCCAACAATGAGATGTTACCTACCAAATTTTTGGTCAAACCTCCATGCTGGAACGTGTGCATTGTGTTTCAAGTTGCTGTTTGCTGGCAGAGGCACTGTTACATAGATGGGGCCGTTCACAGGGACGGGGGTGCCATCGCTGCTGAGGAGGTGGACGCTGACAGCAGTGACAGGGGTGAGGTCGTACCTGGTGCTGTTTCCTAACGAGAGAGTGAATGAACACCATCACTACAGAATGTACAGAATTCAAGGGATACCTGTGTGATACCTGTGTGGTTCAACACTGCAGTACTGCATCAATGTAATTCTCAATGGACGGTAGCAGCAATTTCCTCCCTGCCTCACAAAAAGAACTTTAAACCAACCAACCAGCCATCCAACAAACAACCCTCCCCCCGGCCAAAAAAAAACCAAACCCAAGCCACAAAATTGAAGGAAGATGTATATGGTCTATTTTTCACATAATTTGTAAAAATGTGAAGACAAAAAAACTACAGTGGAAAAATCTCCTGCATGTACTTTTCCATGTTAATTCAACTTAAATAAACCTGGATGAATAACACAGTTTCACAGCAAAAAAAAAATAAAATCTTACAATTCTTTATTATAACCTCAGGTGCCCATATTAATGTTATATTGTTAACTAACAAACACCAAAATAAACAGTGGCATCTCACCGAAGATCAGTCACATATTTAAGAATGCCAAGGTGCGTTTCCTTTGGCCTTTCACTGAAAAGAACCTCGCTAAATGGATTATAAGCATATACAGTTATTGTCTTATCTAAGCCAGTAATTATTCCTTATGTTTAAACTGGATGCCAATGAATGTTACTTCGTGACAACATACTTCTAAAAAGGATTATAACCCTTTAATGATTTAACCAAATGAATGAATGACAGATATATGTAAACAGGTGAAAAAAAACATATTGAGCTTAAAAACCAAGATCTGGAGCTCAAAGTAAGAGCATGAGTAGTTCAAACTGGAAGAGATGGAGCTTCCAGTTTTTCAAGGGGCTTGAGCCCCACAGGCCCACGGAGCTGCTAAGAGCACCATCCCTGCTGCCTCTGTTGTGCTGGCTCCGGGGCTCTGCAGCTGCTCTTCCTGCCAGGGGGTGAATCAGGGAGAAGGGAGAGGGATGCCTGGCTGGTAGGGATGGGGTACTGCCCCACTGCAAGCTAGTGCCTTATGGTGCACAGTGCCTGTGGGGGCATATTCACACCCAGCAGTGGTGGCACAACCACGTGGCCTTCGCGTATCCTGAGGTCTGCTGGCAACAGTGCTCAATACGATGAGTATGCTTGAGGGAATGGTGGGAAAACATTGAGACCTTTATGATTTCTTGTAACTCTGGTTAAATCTCCAGGAATGGCCTTTATTACATTTGATGTCTCTGAGCAACAGGTCACCAAATAAAGACATCACCAGGAAAGGGCTTGGGGAAGTGGTAAAGAGGAAAGGGAAAAAAGGTGACAAAACTTCACTGAATTTTAAATTCCCTGGATTTTCCAAGACTGGTGAACTGAAGAAATGGAAAATGACCAGAAATAATGTTGCATGTGGCTCCTTTATGAAGGCATCTAGTCTGATGCACACTTTGCCCAGATTTCCAGGTGGGTGTCAGTGTTACACAGCTGATGTGCAAGGGACACACGCTGTCCTCAATGACTGTGAATGGAGGGGCAGATGCTGACCTTACAGGGAGATTAAAGTACTGAGAAAACAGGCACTCTGAAGGTGCCCATGTAGGAGAGACACAGAGCTAACAGATCAAAAACAGACAAGTAAGCTTTGAAAATTCAGCTAGGGTGTAGGGAAAGGTTGCCAGCCTACCCATGCATCTGTAAACATAGGCTCCAGTGGTGCACAGAATTGGTCCCTTAACAGATTAGAATATAAAAAAGTGAGACAGAGGAAGGAATTGGTGAGGGAAAAGTTGTTTCTTTACTCCTGATCAATACACTGCCTGTGTCTGCACCTATAACTTCTGTCAGATCGATGCTTGACCCCAGGCCTTGGGCCACTAAGGTTCTCAGGCTGGCATCAGAGAAAATTCTCTTGCCAAGTACTGTATCCTGAAGACATTCTTGTGTATACAAATTCCAAACAAAAATAGTATACCCTCATATTTGAGATTAATATAAAGGATTAAATAATGTTTTATATTTTGCATCTTTTTAAATATTGAAAATTTGAAATTTTTCTTTTATTACTGTCTTGACATATCTGTAAAAATTACCTTTCAGTCCCAGAAGAAGCATTCTGATGGTGAAGCACAATTTTAATTAAGATGCACTAATACTTTGCTCAGCACTGGACTGAACAATTTATATTAGAAGATGAAGAAATTTCTGAAATCCACTGACCTCTAGCAAGAAGAAATAATTCTCCAGTTTGCCACCTTGGACAGTATGATAATGCTCATTAAAAAGATAAAATGTTTCTCTTTTTTGTTGTGAAGGCAAATTAAAATCAATGCTTTTGACTCTCGCATCCTATAAAACTGATAAGCACACACACAGATTAAATGGGAAGGAACTTTGATAAATGCCAGCTTTGATTTATTTCTTGTCATTTTTGACATCTGGTGACCTCTAAAGAGCTTTAAAAATAATCAGATAAAATTCACTGTCAGTTAAGACATGATGCTTTATAAAGAAACAAGAAAGCACACCAAAAGCAAGAGGAGTAATGGTTATCATCCAGCTTTGTCCATATAGGCAGGTGATGAAAAGTTTCTTTAGTTGGGTTGAAAGGACAAGATTTTGGGAAGCCATCCTCCTGCTCTCCAGCTGGTGATTAATATAAACAGTAAGCTAACACTATACAGGCTTGTCACTACTTGCACTGAAATTCTTCAAATTTTTATGTTTACAACATGCTGATTCATCCAATGAATTTTCACTGCTCTGTATTACTACTTCAACACCCAGTTGGAATTTTATGAAAAATGCTGAACTCATAGAGAGCAGATATTATCTAAAACTACTGTAAAGACACTCTGGACAAATACTTAGGGATGTAAACACTACACCAAAACACTACAGACATATAAATAAACTGTGAAAGAACAGAAAAGTAATTGTGGGGGAAGGGGAGGAGGGAGAGAGGGAAGACAATGTCCTGTGAAATTCCAAAATTTCCCATGCAAATCAATGTTAAGCTTTTTTAGAATTCTAAAATTTGTAAATATTCTTTTTCTCTTGAGAACAAAAATGTTCTCCAGCAGGTGTTGGCCTCATTTTTTTATGCTTTCAAAAGTTTTCCAGGCCAAGTCTTCACCAAGTCACTTGCAGATGCAGAAAAGGATGTCAATCCAACTTCAGGATTTTAAAGTTTCATGTTTCCACATCAGTAGAGGATTCTACTAGAGATAGAGGACAATTCACTTCTACTATACTGCATAATAAAATACATTACATTTGTAGTCTGTGTTACACCATATTGAATACTACAGTATTCAGAAAACAAGGCTCTTCTCAGTCTCTTAAACACCATTTCTTTGACTGCAATTTTGGCCTTTTCCAACAGTTTTACCTGAAAACTAAAAGTCAAATCCAGGGTTCCTGTGATCAAGCAGAAAAGTTTCTGTCATGCAAGAATAGAGAAGACTAAAAAACCTAAGGCTGCACTAATCTGTTTTAAAGGGGGCTAGGAGATGAAATAGGAGAAAGACAATATCCTGGTTGTGCATTTCCCATGAGATGGGATCATCTGAAGCCTTGACAAGACCTGTGATCACTAAGTAAATGCAAGAATGGGAAGCTGGGTTGCCATGTACTTAAGAAAGGTTTGGTAAAGAGGAATCCCACACACACTGCCAGCAGTTTGTTCAGTTGGTTCACAGATAAAAAGAAAGGAGATGAGGAAGTAGACAAATGAGGAAGATCAAATGCATTCCTTCATTTTAAAAAAGATAAAGAGGTTTTCATCATGTCTGAGTATGAAGAGTCAGAGAAAATGGAAGGCTGAAGATGAGAATAGGAAAATGACAGGATGAGATGTACTCACTGGAGCAGACAGAAGGACTGGAGTAAGGTTGCAGACACGTTTCTTGTTGTAATAGAAAAGGAGATGTGCAGATTTGTACAAAGGGAAGAAGGGGGAAGCTAGCATGCTACTGTTTACACACATGACCTAGCATTCAAAGTCACTTAGATCAACATATCACAAGTAAATGCATCCTGAGAAACAGCAGGGAGAGACCTCAAGGGGATATTCAGGCTCCTTCAAAGCAGGCTCAGCTATGCCTCTGCCATCCTCACAGGTGACTGTCTAACTGTGCAACACCCTCTAACAAGTAAATCTACAGCTTAAACTATCCTCACCATAGCAAGGTTTTCCTAATCACTTGCCTGACTAGCATGGCCACTGATATCTTTCTAACCCACTATGGGCACAGAAAACAAATTACTCTCCTTTTCACACCAGCCTTTTAAGAATTTGAAGGCTTCTGCTCTTGATTCTGCTATTCTTCTATTACCTATGAAATACCAATTATTTCACTCAAGACTGAATGAAAAGTGGAAAAAGACTAGCAGGCAGTTGCAGTTGTAAAAATGTATTACAACTTTGAATTTAACAGTGGTTGTGCTTCTACTGTGAACATTCATTGTTTTCTCTTTGGTGCTAGATGAATTTGCACATTTTGGCTACATTCAAAAGTACCAATGAAGCCATTGAAACAATGCAGTATTAAATTCTTGATATGTACGCATTTTATTTTTAGAAAAAAGAGATGAAGAATTTTATGGCATCTTCAAGTTAAATCCTCTCTTGTTCCTTCACATTCATTTCCATCTTTTATGTGCACATGCAGTGCATTTGGAGACTCAGCTTTGAACTAAAAGTGTGACCAACTTGTCTGATCTCCCAAGGCCAAAGAGTTTTCATCTTTGCTATTCAGTGGCCCCATTTAAGGGACAGCAGACTTGTCCTCTTGCTCACTGGAACAGCATACTGGTAGGGCAGTTGAAAATATCATGTCACCCAAATGTGAAAGAATGTTTGCTGGAATGGGGAATGGAAAAAACTGTAGGATCAAAAGTCAAGCCCTGGACCAATATGAAATCAGAGCAAAACCAAAGCAGTGGGTTACCTGTTCCATTTCCATCTAATCCCTGCAAATAAGGGAAACTGTCCACTTCCCAGGGTGAACTGGCTGCAGTCAGATATGCTGTCAGATCACTGTAGCTAGTGTTCTCTGGCAATTTCACAGATCTTCTCTGAAAGTGAACTTGTGGCTGAGTCCGTGCACCTAAAAACATTAAAAGTGACTTTATATCCAGGGCGGGCAGAATATTTAAGTGTTCATATTCATGGAAGCAATTTTACATTTTTTCATTATAAAATGCAGTAGCTTGAGAAGAACAAAGACATCAGCAGGCAATTATGAAAGATGGAAAAACAGTATTTTTACATTTATTTTGCAGTTGCCATTATTTCTTCACAAGTATTCCAGAGCAAAACTGTGGAGGCACCTACTGTCAGAAGCTTTTCTGGCTATGTTGCTTCTCCTTCACTTCCATTACATGCCTCTTTTAATTGGTCTAGCTGAAATTAAAACTAAGTTCAGAGGTAGGGTATGCAAAAACTTAGGAAAACATCCAGTTCACCATATTTGTTCAAATTTTGTTTTCCCTGAAACAGCAAGATAAATGTAGTTTATACTTTTGAAAATTATTTTCTAAGAGACAGTTCCACCTGTAGTCTCAATTAAGTTATGTAACTTCTCTATTTAGATTTTGCAAAGCTTTGGCCATAAAAACTAACTCTAGAACTGAGACCAGTCACTATTGAAATCACTGGACAAAAAGATTCACTTGATAAACCTTGAGTGAAAAGATTTTCTATATTTTCCCATGCAAAAAACATATCTAAATAGAACCAGATTACTTGGCATGTAAGAGTTCTCTCTTTTCCTCTGTCTTGTACAGTGTTAGCGTTTCTTTCAAGCTCACTAGGTGATAATTGAAGGATCTTTGCTGCAACACGATTTTAAGACTGTTTCATGTACTATGGCATTTCATGTCTCATTTAAATACCAGCTTATAAAGTCAATAGACTTTTTCAAAGGATACTCACCATTGATACTGTTTAGTAACACACAGCAAGACTCCATCTGAAAGTTTGTGTGCACATGCAAATTAATTTTTAAATCAAAAGCTGTTGTATTCTCCACAGCTTATTTTGAATACACACAGAACACTTCCCACACAGCACAAAATCAAGAGGCAAGCATTTTTCTTTTTAATTCACATTGGACTATGTGATTCAAAGATGTCAACTCAAAACCATTTTGCATCTTTGCCCCCATTAGTCTTTGGCAGCACTTTTAGGCTACATGTAGCTTCACTGTGAGAAAGAATAACGAGCCTGACTTGCTCCTAAGCTTTGTAACTGCCAGTGTCATTAACCTAGAGAGTGGAATCTTTTCTTGCATAATTTTCCAGCAGGAGCTCTAGCTGTGAGAAAACAAAACTCAATAGAACAAAATGTTGTATTGGTCAAGAAAAATGTCTGTGTACAGGAGTAAGCACTTCCAAAGAGCTGATTGTTGTTTAGCTATCATTTCTTTGTTAATTCATCAAGAAAAAGCTGTAAAATTGCTTTTATTTTTTAATTTCTGAAACACATATTTAAGTATTTACAGTAGGCTCTCAAGACTGGCAGTATCCTTAAGTGCTTAATACAGTCATTAAACAATACCTGTATGAAATGGGAAGAAATCTCTCTTATATGATTTCTAGACATAAATGGAAAACTATATAAAAGATTAAGTAAATTGACTGCAACCATTTATCTCCTGTGTGCTCTGCAATACGGAAGCAGTTTGCTGTACCTCAAGGACTGATGTGCTCAGGCACTTTGGAACCCCCTGACTGCACTGCTGAGTGGGCTCCTATAGCCCATGGGTATACATATCCACATTAACAACACAGGGGAAAAAAACCCACAACAAAGAAACTGGCATTAGGATTATCACCAATAGTTGTATGTAAAATCGTCGGATTTTCCGCTGGTTAAGATGCATTATTCAAGCTGCCAGGAACTGCTGTTTTATTTCTGAAGATACAAACTAAGCAAAAATTAGAAACCAACTTGTTGCATCTGTAATACAGTAGTTCATGGGTTCTCTATTAAAAAAAATTGATGGATTTTACCACTGAGAGAGCCATGAGCTGCCAAATTTTA
Organism: Parus major; assembly: GCF_001522545.3. Lineage (NCBI taxonomy): Eukaryota > Metazoa > Chordata > Aves > Passeriformes > Paridae > Parus > Parus major. Next base: position 20,833,063 of record NC_031769.1, on the reverse strand, counting down.
ACTAGATAAGGAAGACTCAGAAAGCCAATCTCAGTTCCATCAATCCTACAAAGCAGTACAAAGCCTTCTTATGGCTGAGCCCCAAACCTGGCAGGAAACCTGCACAACAATGAACTCAGGTATAAGCTTTGAGGGTGAAGAAACTGCCTCCTCTGTGATAGTGCATACACAAACATTTAATAAATCAGTGCAGAGTAGTCACTTCACACCCTAGAAAAACAAAATCCTCCATACTAATGTTCACTCAAAACCTGCTACTCACCCTGACTCCCCCTTCAGTTCCTCAGCTGGGTCTCCCACACCTGGCAAGAGACTCCAAAGGGGCAGAAGACTGGGAGCTTCCAGAGAAAGGCTTGTACAAAGGGAAGAACTGGGAGGAAGGGAAGCAGCTACCAAGGCTTTCACCTTCTGTCACCACCAATCCAATGCTCTTTACCAGAGGCCATAGTGGATTTTGGGGCGTATGTCTGGGGATAGATTTATTGAGGGAATTGAAGTGGTAGAAACTTCTACTGACCAGCTTCTTCAGAGTATTATTCCACAAGTCATCACTTATCACTGGGAGTGGGTTATTAGTTTTGCTTCTATTACTGAAGATACCTAGTTTTTAACTTATAAATTGCAGTTTTTACATCTAAAACCCAAGCACATTCAAGTGTAAAATGTGCATGTGAGCTTCTTCCACATGGTGTGTGCCATGAGGTAAACACTGCTGAGCACTGACCCTGCCTTCTTAAAACAGCCTCTTGTCAACACATCAGCCAGATTTCTGTGCTGTCAGCTCTAGTTTGCCAGTACACCCCTTAGGATGTAACCTCAAGGAGTCCCTGTAAAGTACCTCTTGTCACACTGAATGTGCGACATGTGGCACCACACCAGGACCTGAGGTTTAATCTATGTGAAGTAACATCTGAAGTCTCACCAATTCATGCTCTGATTGCTCACAGGTCAGAGACAGATAGAGAGTCCCCATACAGCTTCCATTCACTGAATGCTGAAATTCTGCCCATCACTTGCTGGTATTAAATAACTTAAATGACCCAGTGGTTGGCAAGCCCCATCCCTCACAATTACTGACAGAGCACAGCAGTGGATTGTAATGCCATCATGAAAATGAAGCTGCCTGCATCAACTCAGACAAACTTCTCAACTGCATAATACATCACTTGCTTGATTAATTATTCAAATGCAATTGGTAACTTAGTGTACCAAGACAGGCCTTTCTTTCTCTTTGACTGGTGCTTCAAACACCAGTGTTCCCAGCCTGTTCCTCGTATAATGAGTTCTGGTTTATTCTCATTCTTGCACTAAGGTAACTCCTGATCAGCTCTTTTGAAACAGTGTGAGGTTACTGGGAAGTAAATTAGAGAAATAACAGAGGAAAACTAGGTCACAAGGATTTTGGATCGAGACTAGAGAGGCTCCATTCAAATACTGGAACAATGTCTTTCTTTTAAGTATCATCACAAGAGAAGTCCCAAGAAAAGAAATGCGGACTGGACCCATAAAATAGATTTTACTGGGCAAGACTACAAGTTCAAATCCCAATCCTTAGCACACTCCAGGTACCAGCTTCTTCCTTTATCCTTTTTTTCTGCTATCCCAGTAGAAGCAGTAACATTCTAACTTACATATATTGTTAACACACTGGATAATTCACTGAGGGAAAGATTATGTTGAAAATATTTATGAGTCACACTCAACTGTTAAATGTCCCTCTAGTCCTCCAGAAACTCCCATTTTTTTGAAGGAAGATGTGAACATGAAAATACTGTTCTTTTTCAGTTAATTGCATAATATTAGCATATTTGCATAAGAATAAGAGTATTTAATACAGCATGATAGTGGAATACTATTGGTAAACAATGTTTCATGTCTTGCCTAATGGAATCCCTTGTGTTTTAACACAGTTCACTGTCCATCTAATTTACCCCTTAGACAATGTCCAGCTCTCAAATTGCAGAATATATGTAGAGCAGCTCTTTCTCCAGCTCCTTCTGAGCATTCTATCAGCTACCTAATTTGTTTAATGCATTTTCAGCTCTAGTCATATCTAGTGCTATTATTAATGAAAAGCCTATGTGTCTGGATGGCTTCTACCTAAAAAAATATGTCAGGAAGGCATAACTGTATTATATTCTCTCAGAGAGAACAAGGTTATCTTGGAATACTGTTGAGGGCACTATTCCCTTGTTTAACTATCCAGTACAGTTAAAAATGATGGCAAGCATAAGACTTATTGTGAATAAGACACCATTTATGCACAATTAAGAATGCCCACAGGAAGGATACACCCTTGTTCTGGTTCAAAGTATCTTTAAAAACCCCTGTTCTTTTATTAACAGACTTACCTCAGCCAGCACATCAATTGGAGTAATTTACGTCAGACCCCTAAGCCAGATGAATGTTTTATTCTTCACTGTGCAGTTCAGAACTGTTCCTCTGACTGATACTGCACTTTATTATTACTTTAACATCTGTGTTTGGCCTTATGAAAAGGTTATTCAAACTTTATTTTTCTAATACAGTGGGCTTCAATGTGTAGGACTTAGGTTTGCAGGCAGTCTGACAAGCGGTCCACAGGAAAAGCAAGTTTATACAGTGTATACAACAATGCAGACATAAGAAATTTTCAGTTTTTCTATGCCATAAACATCTAAGTCATTCACACTAAGAAGCAAGAAACAAAATAAAACCAGAGGCAAATCTCAGACATTAAGAACACCAGAATATGTTTACTTCAAGGATGGTTAAATGAGGCTAGATGAAAAAAACATCCAACAGATAGCGTAAGAAATTTAATCTCTAGCTCTCAAATGGCACACTAAAGTCCAAACTCATTTATTACCATGTTACTTGAATTCCCTAGTCACAGCAGTTAGGGATGAATTCAGCTATTAATTTGGTAAAACAATCCCACAGAGAAGCATTCCTCAGGGAACTCAGAACTCCCCACAGAATACCAGTCTCACTCACAGGACAGAGTTCAGAAAGCACTGGGCTGTCATGCTTTTTCTTTAGTGTCCCTCAAATTTCAATTCCTGTTCCCCAAAGCCAGCATACCTTGAAATCCTGAGACTATCTGGACTACATCATCATAGACCATCAGAGTAGCTGAGCGTTCAGGAAGAAGGCCGAGGCTCAGTGAAGAGAACACTGTGGGAGAGAAGTGGTTTAAGTGGGATATATTTAAATTCTTATAAACATAATCCAACAACAACAGTGCTTACTTTCTTCACATTTTTGCAAAAGCAGGCCACCCAAACGATTAAAATCATATTGTATACATGACAGAAACCACATGCATTTTCTGAACCAAACAGTTAAATTGCCAGAGTAACTACTGAACTAAACAAAATGTTCTATGCTTTGAGTCCTGCACGTCATGCATGATAGCTCAAAGCACTGAAGAGTGCAGTGTAAAGCAGGGCTTCATGCTTTATATGAAGCAATTCCCAGTTCCACAGAAAGACAAGAAATACATAATGAGAACTGAAATGCTAACTCATTCTGGCTGAGTTATTTTTCTGTGCAACAGCTCTACTTCTTACCTCAGGAAGATTTTAATGAAATGTAAGTTTTAAGAACTTTGAGATGCTTACATAAGTTATACAGAAAGGCAAAGCATGATGAATAAGTCTGAATAATTTGCTTTAAAATGCAGCATGTACTTACTGAGTCACCACCTACACCAGGGAAGTGCTATTTATAGCAGAACTACTGTCATCCTACCACTGGTGTGAAAGGGGATGGATAAACAGTATTTGCAGCAAAAAGTCTACTTGCAAGGACTTCCCTTCCCACTGGGTACTGACACTCCTTGCAGAGAGCTGTGTCAGTGTGCACACACATCTTTGCAGAGTGAAGAACAGGATATAATTTCATGCCAAGTTCCTCAGACCCAGAAGACCCAAAATATGGAAGGAATTATCCACCAAGCCCACCTACCACTGCCTGCAGTACACATGTGGCTTTCAAAGATAGAAGGAGAAGACTAATGTAGACTAGATATTTTTGGTAACTGAGCAGCATCCCATCCTTGGAGAGCACTCATCCTAGTCTGAAGTAAATGCAAGCTGAGGAAGGCATTTCCATAAACAGTCAACAGAACAACACAAACTCTTCTGATTTTCTGGAATTTTATGAATTTCCTCTAAATTAATACAGATTACTTAATCCAAGTAATTGGGTTATTAATCCAAATAAATAGTAAGAGACCATATGCATGTTGGGTACCAACAGGGAGACTACACTATTTCTGCTTTAAAAAATATATTCTCCTTCTACAGACTGGAAATTTTAGGGTTTGGGAGAAGTACGGGAGAAAGGAGTAAAAATTACAAGAAACACACTGAAAACAACTACCATCTAAAAGTTGGTCTTAATGATTTATATATATAAATATTGAAATATAAAAATATAAATTAAATATTATGCTAGTGCAAGTACAGCTGGGCATTTTTTCTTTCCAATGCCCAGCATGAGAAACAGATGTACACATTAAGCAACATAAGTACGAAAGCCTAGTGCAAGTAGCACTAAGGCCACACAATTACAAAATTTGTCAGTACTCCAATAACTTAATTTGTATGAAGAAAGCTAATGTAATTTAGACACCCTGGGGAGCTCAATACAATCAGCCATGCCAACATCTTCCATATATGCCAGACTATAACGAATATATAACCTCTAAACTTCCCTTGGGCTTTTCTGCACAATCTTTTCTCAGCATGACAAAGACAGAAAGACACAGCTTTTAAGGCCCGAAGGATGACAGTGATGATCCAGCCTTATTCCTGTATAACTAAAGCCTTCCCTGAATTAAGTATTGCTGCAGATTCAATAGCCGTACCAAGACTTGAAAACATGTTGTAAAAGAACTCCAGTTTTATTTTACAGGTGTCCAGTGGTGAAGTGATGGACCACTACATGAATGTTCTAATAAATAATTATGAAGGCATCTAAACTATGTGCCTCTTTACCCATCAAAATTTATAGAGGTTCGATTTCCAGCCATTTGATCTTCTTTTTATACAGGCCTGCTAGACAGAAGAATTCTCTCTTACCCGTTTCCTGTTCTCTATGAGGGTATTGATGGACTATGATCAAATTACCCCATGAACATTCGTGCTAGTGAACAAAATAAATTAAGCACTTCCAAGCCTTTCCCTGTAAACTGTATTTTCCAATCTTTTAATCACCCCTGATAAAAGTCCACAGTTTTAAACATTCTTCTTGAAGCATAGATCTAGAGCTGGACACACATTTCCCTGAATGGCTATGCCAAAGACAAGTATGAAATGCTATACTCTGCTTTCCCAGTTTTTAACCTTATTTTTCAGGCAAATGATTCCAGATGAGCTCTCCTCTCCCAGAAATACCATGAGCATCATCCTCTGCTCCTAAAACTGTATTTTATCACCGTGAATACCATAGTCTGCTTTGACTGACTGTCCTGGTTTCAGAAGGATGCAGATATTTTGTTCTCTGCGGCTGGTACAGTGCAGTGTGTTTTGGATTCGGGATGCCAATAATATCAGTAACACACTGAGGGTGTGGGTCCTCTGAGCAGTGCTTACTCTAAATCAAGAACTTTGCTGCTTTCCATGCTTTGTCAGTGAGAAGCTGCAGAAGAAGCTGAGAGGGAGCACAGCCAGGACAGCTGACCCGGACTAGCCAAAAGGAAATTTCATACCATAGAATGTCATGGCCAGTATATAAATGGGGGGGAGCTGTCTGGCAGGGGTTAACTGCTGCTCAGGGATGGGCTGGGCAATTGCATTGTGCTTCGCTTGTTTTAACTTGGTTTTACTCCCCACTCTCTTTTTGTTAAGTCTCATTCTTCTTCTTAAATTTTACTTTATTTCAATTATTAAACTGTTCTTAACCCACGGGTTTTACCTTTTTATGATCCTCCTCCCCAACCCATGGAGGCTGGGGGGAGGAAGCAAATGGGTGGTACTTAGTTGACAACTAGAGTTAAACCATGACACTGCCTCTACCAATGAAGTCTGAACTGTGCTGTCTCAGCAACTCCCTCTCTTTATTGCACACACTGCTCCAAAAGAAGTGTCCTTTTAAAAAAGGATTACCAGTTACAAATGTTTCCTTCCAAATTTTTTACAAAGAAAAATCTAAGCATAGTTAAGAGCAACCAATGAACACGTCTTCCATTGTGAACACTTCAACAACTCAAGTGATGTTAAATTAATGAACTGTTAATAAGTGGAGTCACGGCTCTGCTGATAAATATTTAAATGGAAGAAGAGATCTTAAATCTTTTCTCCCTACCATTTATCTCTACGTAAATAAATAATCCTCCTGCTTAAGCAGTAAAGAGCTAGTAATTGTTTTTGTTAATATAAGAAAAATTAATTTCTGCACTCCTTGAAGCTACTACAACAATATCGCAAGTTCAGTAGCTGCACAGCTTTTCAGCATAACACTATTACTAATGCATATTGCCTGTGATGGAGGAATCCTGATCCTTCGGCAAAGTTCTGCTACAGCACTTTGAATATTACCACCCTTTAGCTTTCAAACCTACTCCCTACTCATGGTTATCATTTTCCTATTTGAGGTAAAATGGACACAGTTCATTTACCACAGCACACAGGATGGCACAACAGCTTCAACACCGCCCTGGAGGAATCCTTCTCAGAGTGGGGGATCTGCTCTGTGGGGGACAGCTCCTAGCACTGTTAACAAGCATTTTGGGAAATGAGGATCCAGCTGCATGGCCATGCCCAGACTGCACACTGCAGAACAAAGATTGAGATATTCTACCTGTTCCCCATCATTCAAACCAGCTTAAAAATAACAACAAAACAACTTGCACATTTTTCCAAAGTTCTATAATGTGCTAGTTAAAAGCATGACAGGCATCTAAATACAGGGCATTTAAATACAAACAGTTCTTGGAAAGTTTTTTAAAGACTATAGGCATCTTAGTCCATACAAAACATAAAAGCCTAAGTATCTTAACTTTTATATCATGTATCTCTTCAGGACTAATTCAAAGAACAACCCTATTAAATCTACATCAGGCATATCGAGTTCTAACTTGTTTCTTTAATCAAAGAAAGGAATAGGTTCAAGGTACAGAAAGCAAAATAAAGAATTCTACTTCCAATTAAATCAATGGCAAACTATCTACCAGTTTCAGTGGGGGAGGATCAGAGGTGAAATGAATACTTTCTGAGCTAAGCTCACATTTCAGCCATGGAAAGAAAGATTTTGTGGAACCTATACAATTACTGCTCTTTAAACTTCAATGATTTACTGAAACAGAAATGCCCTGTTTCATTCCTTTCCCTCAAAAATCAGTATTTCAGCAAAACAACAAGCAAAAAATTAACCAAACTCCAGGCTATGGAACAGTACATCTCTTTCAAAAACCCTAGGGTATGAGTCAGAAAGAGACACAAGGCAAGGTTATTGCATATTTTAATCATTTAAAAGCACATGAAGTATGCTGAGAAAGTTGCACGTTATCTTATTTAAAGAGAAGAAAACCCAAAGAAATTTCTAAACAGAGTCACAGAACAATTATAGCTGGAAGGAACCTCTCGATGTCACCTCTTCCAGCAAGCAGAGGTTCTCCAGTTGAGTTCTGAATATCTTTAAAGGCAGAGATTTCACAACCTTTCTGCATGACCTATTCCGATTTTGCTGCTGCTGTAATGAATTGTTGCCTTTTACATAATTTAAACTCTTCTGTCTGCAATTCTTTTCAGTTGCTTCTTATTATTTCACTACACCCAAAAGAGCTTGACTTAGTCTTTCCTGTAGCTCCATTAAGGAGATGAAAAACATGGCGAAATACAGTTCAGAAAATGTGGAAGAAGTCACTCTTATCTTATCTGAAGCAAGTGAAAGCAGATAAGTAAACAGCACGTTGAAATGCCTAAAGCATTGAAGAGATTCACGTTCCTTTCCCCTTCTGAAAATACATTTTCTACTTGACCTTGCAGCAAGTCACGCAGTCCTTCTGGCTATGCTGGTATTAATAAATAAAATGGAGCCAAGGCATGGAATTCAACACTGCCCTGGGAACATATACACTATTTAAATATTAGTGCACTTAAAACGTCACTTGGCTTTGGTCCAGGCTAATTATCAAACCTGAGGTGTGTGTTATTTAGGTGGGATTTGTGTATAATACCTGGGATCATTACCAAATTACATGGACCCTAATTGTACCTGAGGATTACAAGAAAGACAGATGAAATTTGGCATGTGATCCTCATATAGATGTTACATCTCCAGGTTTGAAAGCCACCCTCAATCTGCCCTTTTCAGCAATACAGAAATAGGGTTCACGACTCAATTTTTCTTCTCATATAATTAATGTAAGGTTCTGAGGCATTCTGATAAAAAATAACATGCAACTATTATTGTTATATTTGTTTGCCCGTGGCAGAAGCAAAACCATGCCAATTAAGTTAGTAAAAATCTTTACACTAGGATAACATAAATGCAGATTAAAATTGTTCTATTGACATGGCTAAAAACTAAAAGACCAGGACCTTTATTGTACACTACAATGGTGCAACAGTTGTTGCTACACCTTAGAAGAGAAGCAAGAGTACATCACAGCTGCTGAAACAAGGTTCTTGGAAACCTTGGGAGTTCCCATAAAGAAAAATATCTGGAATAGATTTCTATTTTCTATGGAGCTGTAGGAGCACAAACAGTTGTTTGAAAACTGATGTAGCACTGTATGAAGGACCTCCAGGAGAGTGAATCTCTGCTCAGCCTTGATGCTGCAGTTTAACTGAGGAATAAATTTTACTATTTTTGAAATGTGCAGATGCTTCTCCTCCCACCCAGGATATCAAGCATTGAAACACGTAATACAAAACTGTGTAGCTTCCTTTAGATGCAATGTCTTACCTCAGAACAAAAATAAAGATCTCTTACCAGGCAATCTTACAGGTTTCCATGGTGCAGAATTTGGCACATATGCATGTTTACTAGCAGTCACTATCAGCTGATTGCCCAACTTATACTGAAACTTGAGGAAGGCAGTGCCATCTGCTCCTGAGGTTCCAGATGCAATGGAAATCTGGTTGGTAAAAATCTCAATGAAGGCTTCAGTTACTGGCTGATGGGTGCTGGCATCGCTTACATGGACCTTCAGCGTTACTTCTGTAATGACAAACAACCACAGCGATTATTGTCTGAAAAGCTTCTGTGGGAGGCAGCAGTTAGAACATGCTGACACACCAGTGTCCGAAGACACCAGCTCTGACATTTTGGTGCCACGTATGACTTTTTATAATGGCCTGAAGTTCTCCATCTCAGGCAGTCACTCTTCAGGGACACTGCAGATTCTGCTCCAAGCCAGACCAGGTCCTGAATTATTGCCTGACAGCTAACTTCAACTGTGGAGGCATCTATCTTCCACCTGTGACCCACATGCAGCTGGGCAGCACATCTCCAGAGCAGTCAACGCTCCCTTTGAGGGGCAACATGTCAATCACAGAGCACTGTTGTACTATGGCAATTCTAAACGTGTGCTTTCCAACATCCTGTGTTAGCCATGCAAGCAGGACATGGAAACTCTCTGTAAGGTTCTTGCTGTGCCTCTGCTCCAGCCAGCCTCCTCCAGCAGCAGTGGGGAGAAGAAAAGGCTGCAAGTGGGATATGCTCCTCACTCCTTCCCAAAGCAATTCTCTCTCTGCAGGAATGGAATGGATCAAATCTGCTGTGATGGAAGCCCAGGAAGAAATAGAGTAATAGGGCAATAAAGCAGGCTGTGCTGCAGTTGGGTATTTTCAGCTCTGGTGGGAGAAATTACCCCAGCTAGCACAGGACCTCCTGATGGTGTCTAACCAAGGTGGAGAATTCCCACAGGATCATGTCCATGTCCTCAAAGCACAGGACAACCAGGTGGGATGCAGAGTGCTAGCTGTGAGAGCAGCAGCTGTGACATTACTGTATGATCTGTCCCCACATACTACTGGTGAGAAGCAAAGAAGTGATGGTTAAAGCAGCAGGAGAATCATATATCCTGCAGATATGCAGTCTGAAGCCAACACAATAGACTACATTTTTCTTGAGTAATTTGCCATTTTTCCAGAAACTAATTTACTAGTTTAAATGGTTCCAGATGTACAATATTTGTCCACTCTGGGCACTCTTATGACTAAACCATGCATATTGTGTCACCAGGCATTTGTTACATAAAATGGAGTGGCTTGTGCAAGACAGTCCCTCTAGAAGGCATTCTTATGATTCTATGATAGTTTTTTGTGCCTACAAAAGTTCAACTGCCTCATGCTCTAAAGCAGCAGCTGTTGCCTTTGTGCAATAACCATGACTTAAATGCAGTTTTGTGTTGAAAAGACCCAGCAATGATCTACTGCTTCCACCACATTATTCCTTGGGTTCTTTTCGCTTACAGTTGTCTCTTTTTTAAATGGACACCTCCTCTTCCCTCTTTTCTCTCCAGCTCTCCCCTTTCCCTCATTCCCATCATAATGTCTGGGAATTCTGCTGTTCTTGCATGAAGTTCCCTACCTCAGTTTCTCTATTCCCTAAGGTAGTAGATGGTATTTTGCAAACTCCCTTTTTATGTCAGGAGAGTTCAGCCTCTCACAAGCATGATTCTCTCACTCCACGTGCAAACATCTTTGCATGTGATGCCCACAAAAGAGAGCATGACCTCCTGCTCACTTATAGTCAAAAACATTACAGTGATTTCTACAGAACAATACTGGTGGCAGAGTTCTACAGTTCATCTACTAATTCCTTATAAAAAAATATTTTGGTGTAAGCACTGAGCCAGCAAGACATGACACCAAGAAGAAAACACAGAACTTAACAAAATCTTTGTGGTGAGTTTCAATAGTGAAATGACACAACTGAGTATGTGGAGAAAAACACTGTAACAACCTAAAAGTTTAAAAGGACAAGAGGACCTAATACAAAAGTATCAGCACATCTGTCCTAAGGGCATTTCAGCCAGAAAGATCAATTTACTGTGCCCTTTCATAAGCACAGACCTTCTCTCTGTATTCTACAGTACTGAAAATATCAATATCAAGCAGCCCTGAACAAAAACTCCGTTAGAGAAATTCATCATCACTGCAGCCACTGCTTTAGAACTTGGCAATGGAGGATGCCAATTTAGACAGGATCAGCATGAAATATATTCTTTCTATTAAAGATTTTGGACTTCTTCCCAGTTTTGCATTTAGTAGTCAAAGGAAGCAATGTACATTGAAAAGCAGTGTCCACATACTCTGGTGCCCAGTACAGAAGTTGCTCCTTAGAAACTTTGCCTTGACCACCAATAAACTTGTGAAATCTTGTGTATGTGAAAGGCAGCCACATTAATCAATGAAGGAAAAGATACATATTCATGTATTTACAAACATAAGGACAACAAACAGTATAAGTTTTAATTTTCAAACCAGAGGGATATGCTTAGATCCAATGCCAGATAGCTGTGCTCTTAGCACTTCCCACTTTGAATTTTTTTCTAATAAATGCAAAAATAGATGAAGTTAAGAATAATGGGTGATGCATTAAAGAAAAAGCAAGAGAACAGGACAAGATGAACACTGATGTTAGTAATTTCAGTAACATGGAAGTTTAGCCTTTTCTAAAAAAAAACACAGAAAAGGAGGAACACCAAGGAGCTCTGGAATATTAAATACTAATTAAGGAAGAGGGAAAGAAAACAGAAGAAGTATTGTATCAATTTAATTCCTTATATACATAAAAAATTCTAGAATAGAGACTACTACTAAAATTGATCACGAGAGAAAAACAGTAAAATTTTCCCGTATACATAAATCCATCTTTCTCTTCCCAAATCAGAGAGCTAGTCATGGGTATCTCCAATAGGAAATTTCTTTATCTCTCACTCCATAGCTATGTAAGGACTTCTGTCTGCATATTTCTTTCTCTCTTTCTGGCAGGGAAGGCCAGGGGCTTCCAAAATCCTTCTAAACAGAAATGACAAAGGCAATTACCCAAGACAGAAGACTGATGTCCTGAAAGGCAGCAGACTGGAACTGCCGTTCCAAACCACACAGTCCCTAGATCAGGAGAAAACACTGCGCTTGTTTTCTCCTTCTTTTTGATACTTAACATGTTTTTTTCCTGGACAGATAGAGAAAACCTTAGCAGCCTGAACAATCCTAATTCTTTTTCATGCGTTATCTTCCCTGAGAAACATGTGAAATGTATACAACTTGCTTAATTCAGGGCCTTCTCCCACGCGACAGTTCCTTCTTCTTATCTGATGCAGCAGTGAAGTCACAAACACTAAACCTACATTATCACTGTAATTTCCACAGCAATGGAATGATTAAAAGCTTAAAACTGGAAAGAAATTGCAGAAGAAAACATCCTCTCAAATAGTGACCTCATGAAAAGAACCTATAGAAAAAGACAGTAAGTTTCAGAACTGCTAGGATATATTCAATCACTTCTTGAGGATCAGGGGAACCGGAGAAGGGAAGTAAGACAGCAGAATAAGGACCAAAGTGACCCAAGATCAGTCTGATCTCAAATTAATAGGGAGGTCTTAGATTGAAAGACTAGGTAAACTAGATGAAATCAATTAGGTGTTTAGAAGACTTACTATTAACTAAGGAATAGAGTATTTAAAATATCTAGCACATTTTTTAGTTGGAACTCTCAGCAAACAGTAGGTATAAAGCAGGTATGTTATTCTTGAGGTTTGCAGCCTACCACAGCAAGGAGCTCACACAAAATTAAAGACATGTGGACTCAGACAAGAAACACAGCTGCAGATGAAGGCAGGGAACTGAAAGCACTGCAAAAGATGAACTACTAAAGGGAAACCTGCTTCATTCTCACACTATTGTATGTACAGTAGGAGTAAGTTCTGGAGGAGCTTTGTTCTGTGCTACTAGTGAGGTCCTGAAGGGAGGAATAGGACATAAAGGTGAAGAATGCTGATGTTTCCTCATTTAAGAGCAAAGTGGAGATGGCAAAGGTGACAGACCCTGGGCTGATGAACTCACCCAGGGCAGCTGTGGTCTCTCACTTCCCCAGACAAGCCAGTCACAGTCAGAGCCTGAGCCACAGCCCTGTTTGATGTACCTGACTGGTGTGGTGTGAACGTGTGACTTTCAGATCTCATCTGTCTGGCAAGATGAGATCTGAAATCTGGCTGGTAGCACTGGTGGGCACAGGTACAGAGCCAGAGTCACTTGCCTGCACCAGTAGTGTGTGTCCTGCCATTTTATTTGTACAGGAAAGATTCAAGTCCAAAGCAAGAACCACTTAGGATAACTGTCATTTCCAGAAGATAAACCATAGGCAAAAACATCTTTTCTAGATGGGCAAAAAGCCTGTGTCTGCCTGCCTAGAAGTTCAGGTAGGAATAGGCCACTCACAGATGTTAAATAGTGCAACCCCTTCTGCTTCAGTAATCCCAAATGAAAGTGGGAAAAGAAGGTTAGCTGGAAAAGAGCAAATAAAACCAGCAAATGCAGGTGTAAATTCTACAAATAGATCAAGGCTGATGTATAGGTATGCTCGAGAAAGTCCAGTGTAAATCTGTTCTCTTATAATTATAGTCCTTTGTCTTCTTTTAAACAATAAACCTCCTACTTGTTGTTCAAATGAGTGCAAACCAAAACTACTAGTTACTGTGAAAACAGCTGCTTGAGTGCAGCTCCCTCCCAGTCTTTTAGTACTAAATTTATTGTAAGCTATATAAAAAACTCCAGCATCTTCAAGGTTATAATTCGGGAAAGTGAAAAAAAAGACCAAAAAATCCCTAAATGGTAGCACTCCAATCCAGAATCCCATCTGTCTTCTTAATCTGATTTTTGAGATTTTACTAAGTTTAAACTTTCTCTGAGCAATCCTTCCTGTGCCATCTGCTCTATGAACCCTATTGCCTCGCCTGAAATACAATTAACTTTAAGAAAACTATTTCTGCATTTGTAACCCCTTCTTACACTCACAACTGCTCTTTACTTTGCTGTGAACTCTCAGTTTGGGAATGGCTTCTTTTGGAACTGCTATCATCACTGCTTCTATAACTGAACTCTTGAAAAGCACTGCTTTTAGGTGGTTTGGGGCTTTGTTTGTTGTTTTTGTTTCTGTTTTTTTTTTTTTTCTTCTAAGTCAGTAATATAACACAGAAAATAAAATCCTTAGTGACCTGAGCAAAGGCAAACTGTCGGATCCCACAAACTGTAATAAACAGAGAAAAATTATGATACAGATTGGAAATCAAAGATCACAATCCTATTTAGATCCCAATCCTGCAATTTGGTTTCTGTGCACACACCCCTCTGTCAGGCAGACTCCCACTGACGTCTGCTGGACAGATGATCTCTTTTGGGAACAGGCTGACACAGGCAGCTGCTATCACTTAGCTTTTCCTTTGTGGGTCCCTTATCCATGGACAATGTCAGGATATAACCAAAGAAAAAGATATTTAAATTATCTAGGTTTTGATTAGAAAAAGAAAACTTCCTGCTCATTTAAAAAATGCCATTATGAACTTTATGTAAAATTGTCTTCTGCTCTGATTGAGCTTACTGGCAACATGCCTGGCTTTGAATCCTATGTGCCAAATGGATAAGCCTTTCTGTCTCTTAACCTTTTGCCCATGTGTGAGGTCAATCCTCAGCCAAACAATAGGATTTTCATTTATCTAAAGGAAAACATTTTCCTAGAAAAAGAAGTGTTCCCCATGCTTTAGCCACAGATGCCAACTCTAGCATTTACATCTTCTATCTTTCTAATGTATTGCATCAAGAAGGGTCTACTGACAATCACACTTCAAAATAGCTTCAGACTAAGTTTGTATGAAGAAAAGGAAACATGTATGTAACACCCCTCCAGAAGCACACAGACTCTGATCTTCATTGATGCTGTCAGCTGAACCTAAGTTCTCAAGCAGCACCTCAAATATGTGTGCTTGAACAAGATTCACAGTGAAGATGATGACATCCTCTATTCAGAACTGGCTCTGGCCCTCACTACAGGAAAATCAATAGTGCTAGACAACCTCTCCCTCCACCACAGGTGACTCAGGTTTCAGCTGGGGTAAGTGTCCACCAAAGATTTCCAAGGAACACAACCATGGGAGCCCAGCAGGATGTCTGCTCAGCGCCTGTTCAGCAATTCTCCAAATGACACCAAGGCTGCTGCAGTCCTTGGCTTCAAGAAAAACATTCCTTACTACACTGCTCAGAAAATCCAGTAAGAACTACAGAACACAGCTTGGTTCTTAGATCTAGATTCAGGAAGGATTTAGAAAGCAGTAGGGTTCAAAGAAGAGACACACAAAAACCTAAGAGACAGAAGCAGCCTTAGGACTGGTCATCTGAAGAACATGACCTCCTCTTCTTGCAAGACAAGGCTGGATCACTGTGTGTAACCATGAAACTGCAAAAGATCGAGTCAGCTGAGGACCTCTAGTCTTGCTAACAGAGACAGCAAACAGCTGTACACTGAATCTAAGCAAATTCAGGTGTCACTTCTTCACAACAAGAGAACAGCTTACTAGATAGTAGACTCACTCAGCCTGTGAGAAAAAAGTTGGGTTAATAGCTTTAATTTTAGTTTTAAGTGTCTAAATTAGGCTTACAATTAATGTTAAGAGTTAAGAGAATTAATGTGTGATTCTAGAACATTTAGGAAGCCAGCCCAAGCGGTTGGTTGTGGCACTTCTTTTTAGCACTGCAATCTGAATTTGCTAAACACTTTGTACTTCAGAGGTCAAGGGGATGACTATCAGTAGGGTCCTCCACACACTGAGTACTTGCAGTGTGATGACTATAATTAGCCCCACACCTCAGAAGTCAAGAAGGAACCTTCTTCCTCAAATGCACAACTGATTATTTCTGAGTTTTTCTTTTATTCTTCTCTCTTGCTCTTCCTCAGAAACAGCAGAGTTCAATGAGAACTGCACATTCCATTCTCTTGGCTGACACACAGAAGCTTCTATATGATGTCTGATCAGAGCATTCTGCTCACCTCATCTCTGCAGACAATCAGGATCCAGGATTGGGGAGGAAGCTACACTCAGGTAGCACTTGAGGCCTTTTCACCCTTCGCTGCAGCTCAAGTTGATTCATCCGTATTTCTCATCTAACATTCCTTGTTAGTGCCTCAGGCATTGCTGGCACTGTGGCTGGTTCCCCTAGTGCACAAGAATTTAATTTCCAGGGGATTGAAATAATTTATCTTAACTAAAATAATTAGTTTTAATCCTCAGTCTTCAAATAAAGCACAGTTGTCTGTGATATGAAGGTCAGACAGGTGCCCTACTTACCTCTTCAGGTTTAAAATCCATCAAACAAAGTGTTCATAAACTAAAATGATAAATGCATTAATTTATCTCACAATGCATTATCTCCCAGGACTAATGCACACAATTTTTAGTAAAATGTCACAAAAAGAATTCTACTATATGAACTAGAGCAATTTATGCCACATACAATGAAAACCAGGCTACTATACAATCCCTGTATTCAAAGGGGAGGGAGGGGCAGTTATGGGATAATAAAATAAAGACATCCATCATGCAACAGTCCAACATGTAAAAGAAGATTTACATATCCTGACCTCCTAGAGCCTAGAGCATTACCACCAAAATTAATTTCTTGGGAAAAAAGGTAGGAATTTGCTTTAATTAAAAAAAGTGGGAGCTATATGCATTATGCCCAGATGAGACTCCGATACCCTATTGTTAAGTGATTAAACAAGCATTTATAATTAACTTGAAACTCACATGGCTATGAAACTCATGAATAGCAATAGTTGCATTAACAGGTCTGCCTTTGATCTCTACAGGAACTGTGCATGACACAAACTAATTTCATTTCCAAACCTTGTCTCTTAGACATGGAATTAAATAAAATACTGTCATGGAGCACAGATGGAAGTTGAGTTTCAAAGCTTTAGCTTGCCACACGCATAATGTATTCTTTACAAGACATGAAAAAGTAATCCCTCCTTAAACCTCTCTTTTTTTTTTTGTAATAGAGTCCTTTGAAACTCTGTTTGGGGATCAATATGGAATGAGAAGTTAATGCACTGATGTTTTCCAGTTGCTCAGCATTAGAGCTCTCCACTGACTCAAGACCCCAGCTGATTTTGTGACATCAGCTCTGAGGATAACACCACACTGAGCTCAACCAGTGGGGGCTTTAAGCAAACTTTATACCTACTGCACCATCAGTCTAGTTTGGGGGAGGGCAGAAAGGAAAAGCTTGGATTTGCTTAGCCACAAAGGCATGTGTTAACATTTTCTCAACTTTAGCCTAAGTCTATTAATAAAAGTATGCATCTGATGAAAGCAATTTAAAGCAGATGTATTTTATGTTTAAGCAATCCAATATATGTTCAATGGGGCAGTGAGGAGACAAGCACCTTTTTTTTTTTCTCATTTTCAAGCAGTTTTAATCTTAGGTTTAATCTCTAATTTCCAAAGCCTGTTGTGAAAGCAAAGCTAGGTATCACTTTGGAAGAAGGTATTTTCACTTGGCTTGTTTGTTTTTAAACAAACCACTGTAACAACTCAAACAAACCCATCTCAAGGGCCTCTCTACATTCCCATTGCAGGCTGCAGTGCAAACTTCCACTTTCATCTCAGTAATCCACTGATGTAAGCTCATGCACATACGGAGGCAAACTATTGCGCTAAAATTTTATCTAGCCACTTGCACATTCCCTTTCTTGAAATAACTCGACAGTCGATTTATAATCGCTTCATTCCTTGAAGAAGTTATCCCCAGCTGGCAGACAGGAAAATTAAATTGTAGGTGAATCTACACATGGTAACCATCTCATTCCTCCAACCCAGACAGCCTGAGCAGAGAGCTCTGCTGAGGGATAAGGAGTGCAGCACCACTGTTCAGCTACCCCACAGCAAAACCACCACCATCCCTTCCCTCCCCCTCTCTGTGGACTCTTGCTCCTTCTCTTGGGCTCCCCCACTTCTCCTTGGACCTGCTGCTGTGTTGGTTGCATTCACTAATCCAGCACTCCACCAGCCTAACAGAGTGGCTCAATGCCAGTTTATCAGGCTGAACTGCTGAAGCAATGCAGCCCCACATGCCAAAATCAGCAGAACAGGCAGGTATGGGGGTAGAGAGTGGTGGCCAAGTGCAACACTGACAGGAAAAGAAAGGATTTGGAACCACCCCTGCTGGTTCACAGGCAATTCAGTCAGCTCTGCTGCATGCCTATGGTCACTTTGGAAGGGTACCTGCCCATCTCCTGACCTAGGCAAGCTTAAGCTCAGTATTTGGCATGTACAGTTGCAGTAAACCTTTATTCTGCATTAATTCCAAATCCCATACTGACTCCCCAGTAACTTCCCAACCTCTACTGCTGCAGACTGGCACCACAGCAGTAAAATCTCCTGGCTCCATAATGACAGGATGCTTGTGACAATGCCAGGAAAGGGTTGATATGGAGCAGCAAGGCCTTTAGCACAGGCATTACAGAGTGTTTACAACAGCTCTTTAACACCCAAAAACCTCTACAGTCCATTGGTATTTGCAACTGGATGGACGGAGAAGGTTACTCTTGTTTCCTCCTGACCCTAAAAAGCTTCCATTTATTGACATCTCTACATGCTACTTCCTGTGACTTCTGTCACAATAGCACCAAGATTAAATACCAACCAAGTTGTCTATATTGAAATTTTCCTATCCTCCAAAAATATTAATTTCCAAGATTTTGAGGTTTTTCTGTTCAAAATAATATTTCTACTTCCTCATTTGGAATAGCTTAAAATTTAATTAATCTGAGATCTACATCTTCTTCTAGATAATAAATAAAAACTTTAAATAAAATAGGACCCATTACAGTTTCCTTTATCCTAACACTGTAAAGCAACCCCAGTTTAATACATGGCCATTCATCATTACACTTTGTTTTCTCTTTCAACCGACCTCAGACACATAGAAGAAGCCTTCTGATCCAAGTCAATTAATTTTTCAATTAATATTTTTGAACCAGGGTGCTGTACTGTCTATACTTCAGCTGTGATGACTGCATATATAGCACACATAACTGACTCAGCAACCAAAGCTTGCGTCAGTTTAAATTACTGTAATAGCCATGGTGATCTTAATTCTTGGCTGGAGATTAATTTTTAGGGTCATTAGGATTTCATGAGAAAAATAATTCTAATCAGATTAAAACTATGAATTTTGAAAAATTTCTATTTCCCCACTCTGGAAGTCAGTTATGTAAATCAGAAGTTACTGGCTCTTTCACAAATTCACAGTCATAATAGAAAGGTACAGTTACATTTGAAACATTCATCTTTATTAGACTCACTGTATTTAAAAACCAAAATGTGACAATGATGGTTTGACATACTGCTCACACACCTTATCTTGCCTTCCAAGATGGGAAGAGCACTGCAGAGTACCTTTGTATTTCTTGGTTGCCTTGCAGCTCTGATTCCCAGAGCTGCTTATCAGTCAGATGATTACCACTGTAGCTAGAAATGAAGGTTTGGAGGTCCACAAACCAGGCTTTGGGAACGGGTGAAAGTAAATTGGGAGTAGCCTGTTTAGGTAGTATATATAATTGCTTCATCTAAGGGGGACATCTGAAAGGGATGACACTCTGCTGAAGGACTCCTGGGGTTCACAAATCAAAGTGCTAAAAAACAATGAATCACAGCTGATCACACAGACCAGTGAATTATCTGTTCTATTTAGAAATCAATCTTGATGTAAAATGCTGTGACTGGCTGATAAATGGCAGAGGAAGGCTGAGAGGAGATGGGCATGGGCTATGAGCACTGAAGCTCAGGAAATCATGCAGGGTGGGACTGACCATAGCTGCTGCAAACAGAGCTGACTGTATCTCAACACAAATGGCACCCAAGGGTGGCCTTTGTGTTAGATGAACAGCTATGTCATTTGAGTGAATGACACCATTGAATGAATCAAATATTTCTCCAAGTTCATTAAAAAGTGAGAATGTCTCCCAAACTAGCACAGGCATATATGCATGGCTCAGACCAGGAAAGTGTCTAAGAAGTGAACAAATAACAACATAAATAAAATCAAAGATAGTTGTGGGCTGGTTTCAATCTATGAATTCCATCTCAGCAGCTGGAAATGGCCAGCATCATGATGGTAAGCAAGTTACAGAGACCAAGAATATGTACCATATGTTGGTGTAGTGACCGAATTATTATTGTTGCTGATGTATTTTGCATTAACAAAGTATAAATTACATTGGCATTGTGACTTTGGTATATTTTTTATCATTGTGCTAAATCAAAAATCCCACATAATGTTAAATGTATCTTCAGATAAATAAACTTGATATTACACATGTGCCTACCTAAAAAAGCACAGTCAGAGCATACAAGATTCTGGCAAATGCTCACATTATTTACTAGGTTGTCCATTTGACAACATAAAGAGTTATTGCTTTTACTCTGGCACAAACCCATTTTAGATATTTATAGCTGTAAACAGCACTCTGCTCTTTCCCTCAGTAAAGAATCCCTCAAACTCTTTCATTTTACCTTGTCTGTTTCTTATACTTGTATTATAAAACACACATCTGCTTAAAAGTAACACCATCACAAAGGGATGCTGGCGTTTTCAGTTCGACAAATACGGCCACTTTCCCATTTACAAGCAGATATGTAAAACTGAAAACATTCCAGCAGTGGGCTCTGCTTCCTTGGCACAGACAGCAACATGAATATTTTGTAGGCTACTTAGTCTTGCATTAAGCAAGCATTATAAACTATTATTATGCTGGTTTAAACAAACAGCTGTATGTCTGGAAAGTGATCTACTGCATACAAACAATGCTTACAGGAGAAGCAGGAGGAAGGCCTTTCTAAATACCCAAATCATACAGACACTAAACTTACACACAGAAGTTGCATTAACAGGGTGTGCTGGGGAAATTTGCTGGGATGCAAATTAAAAAGGAAATATACAAGACCAATAATCAGCTTCTGAAAGGGTAAAATATCCTCTACTACATTTTGTACCCACAATGAATATAATGGTAGCACCTGGGGACATGGTTTTGTGATGAACATGGCAGTGCTTGGTTAATTATCGGACTTGATAATCTTAGACGTCTTTTCCAACCTTATAGATTCTATAATTAGTAGATAAAAGGTTCACGTATGTTATGCACATACATACGTATGCTAAGTTGAACTGAAAACACAAGGTACAGCTAATCACACTAAAAACGACCGCATTTACTTAAAAGTTTATTTGACAGTACCAATCTATATTTCTTCCCTGAAACCCATTCAAAAACCAAGTTTAGATATTGAAGTTAAGAAACCATGTATTTCATGCAGGGGTATCTCCTCTTTGTTCATTTGTAACATATTCTGTTCTCACACTTGCAAAGGAACTGTTAAGAAAAATTACAGTATTCAACAGTTAATCAGTACTTTATAGGAACTAGCCCAATAAATTTAAAACATACTATACCATATTTAGTCATAAATACAATTCCAATAAGTAATAACAGAGTGCTAACCTTCTAGTAAACATGCAAAATAGAGATACAGATTCCTCATCTTCCCTTCTTGAATTTAACAGCTGTAGGAAATCTATAAATACCAATTTTTAGCAACATATTCAATGTCACTTCATGCTATGTCTTATTTTGACATTAACTTCTCTAAATCACCATATATTTAATTTTAAAATTCACATAATTTCAACACGTCCTGAGATTTGGGAAATTAACATTCCACAATACAAAAGTAAGGTATTCTTTTGCTTTGCTGAGCATATGCTCTAAATCAAAATTGCTCTTTACTTTTTTTGCCTCTCTTCACACTAAGACTCAGAAAAAAAACCCCAACCCACGTAACTCAAAGGATGTGTGTATGTATATACACTCACAATTTGCAGCACACAGTTATACAAGAAGGTTGATTTATTTATTTCAACAACAGGTCTAACAACACAGTGGTCAGTTGCTCTCTTGAGGTTGCAAAATTACTAAAGGGAAGAGGAAAAGGCCAGTAGATTGCTACTACTGCTCAAAGCCAGCCTGAATTCCCAGCTAGCCTTGTGCTACCATAGCAGCACAAGGGAGACTTCCAGACATCAGCTGGCCAAGTACAATATGCACCCCTTTAAAGAGCATAGAAAGGTTAGGAAAGAGAGAGGTTAACCATAGAGAGGTTAGGAAACCCCACAGCACCCATCCTGTAGGAACCAGAGGTCTACTGCAAGGATGACAACAACCAGTTCAGATGCCTTAGATGTTTATAAAGACAAAAGGACATTGGGTTCACTGCTCTAGTACAGGATCAGCAACAAATACCAAATGGCAAAACACTTCTATGTAGTTACAATAAATTTCTACAGCCACATTAATGTCCTGCACCCACACACATGTGGATGCAATATAGAAGAAACAAAATAATTAAAAATGCAATTGCCTTAAATGGCAATTTAAAACAGCTTATCTGCAGACTCAAGTTTCTCCAGAAATGGTGGTCACTCTAATGCTAAAATGTTCAAGGTGAACAAGAAGGATTTTAACTTCAACTTTGGATCATTCAATCAGATATTCCATTCTGAGTTGGTAGCTAAATAAAGAAAAATTGAAGCAAGTAAGAATTATTACCAGCTAATTAATATTTGCACTTCATCTTTCTAGCCATTAAATGAGTATTAAAATTAGGCTGAAATTATTTTGTAGTTACTTTCACATGGAGCCCAAAATGCTTGGGTCTCAAGTAGCACATAACAGCAAGATAATAGTTCAGATAAGTACAGCAACTCATAGTGTATAGCTACTCCTTTAAAACATGATGATTCTTACGTTAGCTGCAATACCAAAGCCAGGCAAAATAAATTTCATATTCTTTTCAATGAGTGTGCTTATATATAAAACACTGCTGCCTACTTTGGAGTTCGGTATAGAAATTCATTTTTGTTACTGCCATGCTAAAACTGTAGTGAAGTGGGTGGAATTTCTTAAAATCTCTTTTTAACTAGGAACCTCAGCCAAAGTGTTTTTGAGAACTATTGCTCCAATTCCCTTGGTAGAAAGGACTTCTAGAAAATCGAATAGGTAACTGTGAAGCAGAATGGGTGAGATTTCATGATCCACTTAGGGATGCAGTGCTAAACTTGCTGTCAACACAGACAGTGGTAGAAGCAGATGGCTCTGCAGGCCGTAAGCTACTTTTGCACCATGCCTATCCTTTTCCACAAATTAGAGGGGTTTCTTGGCAAAAGGCCCTGGGGACTGCCTGTTACACTAGCAGTAACACAGCCTGGACTCTGAAGATGTGGCCTTCACCTTGATAGTTCTCCAGTTTCTGCTGCCCAGGCTATATCACATGCAGAAAGGGTCTGTGAAAGACAGCTGCACTCTAAGCCAGGAATCGTATCTATCAGGCAAAGCCATTGCAAAGCATCTTCACAGCCTGGGTCCCTGGAGCACCATAAGAATCAAAGCTGAGGCTTTGTGCTCAAGCCTGAGTGTCTCACCCAGGAATTCCAGTCCGGATTCTTTTCTGCTCATGTGCCGAAGACTCACTTGGCTTAAAATCTGCCATCTCTTCGGCTTGTTGAACTACTGCTGAAATAACTTGGTTAAGATGACATATTTAGAACCTCAGCTATTAATTTTCAGAACTGCTTGTGAAATACCTTACTTTGTATTTAGTTAGCTACCTTAGTCCTACTGTCCTTACGTTCCAAGACTCCATCACTTCCTAATACTCGTTTTTATAAAAAGAAAAACAGAGAAAGCTCTGCTAAATGCAATTAACTTTAAAAACATGAAATAAATTGATTCACGCTGGAGCAATATGTCTTGTTTAAACTTAATTTTATTTAAGTAGCAGTTGTAGTAAATGTATTTAAGTAGAAGACCTGCCACAGTTTAAAAAACAAAACAACAAAACACGTGTACTTTACTTTGGCTCTCTCTACAACAGTTTAGGACAAACCCTTCCAAGTTTCACATGAGACTGAATCAACATGCAGAGGAAAACAGTCTTCAGAAGTTCATTTTACAAAATGTACAAAGAATTTAAAATTACTTTTTAAAATAAGAGTTTTCATTTTTCAACAGCTTCATTACAACTGTTGCTACATTGCTCCCCAAAAGTGTCCTTCTGAAAATATGCATCCTTTTTAGATCATTTGCAGTGACAGCAGGCATCCTGATTTCAGCTCAGTTGTGAAGTCACCAAGCCTTTTTGCCAAATCAATCAAACCCAGATTTACAAGAAGCCCTAAAGCATGTAGTAAAATACATTGAGTATCTGAAATGTGGTATGATCATGAAGGTCAGAGCAGCAGGAAGGCCCCTTGGTATAGCAGAGTTCTGGTGCTCCTCACTCCAGAGTGAGGATGCAGGCTCCAGCAGCATCTTCCTGTCATTTTGTGTGGGCAGCCCCAATTGCTCTTGCCTGACTCAACTGTAACAGTTAACAGATGGGACTTGATCTACTCCCTTTTGAATAAAGCAATTACCTGCCAGGCTGTTCAGTCTGTTTGGTTTTCCCCTCCCATGGCAGTTTTTTTCAGGCTCCATACAAGGCCCTTGTACCTATATATTACATCAAGAGTCACAAATGACACCTGAAAAAGAGCAAGTCACAAGGCTTGCCAGAGTAATACTATCATTTTTATTGTTACTGGATTTTAAAATATATTTTAAGTAGGATTCATAAAAGCAAAAAGGCTAATAAATACTGGTGAATGATGAAGGAAGTCTATTAAGATGGCAGTGGGGCTACTTCTTGGTTTAGGGTTCTTAGGAAACAATCACAGACTCTATTTAGGAAAAGGAACTCTGAACTCAGAAAAGTTGTACAATAGAGAGTGAAAATGTAATGAAAAGAGGGCAGCAATTGGCTTTTGTGTGCGTTTAATGAAAGCCTACGAATAAATTTATTCTAACAGTTTTTTAGCTTGCAGAGAATTGACAAAATGTTTCATGTTCAGTGGGACTTTCACTTCCTATTAGATAAAAAAAGATGAGTGATTGTGTACTTGTGAAAGGAAAGGCCTTTGGGCTGAGCTGGCAAGAACAGTAAATGGACCTTAACACCAGAGGCACACAGCTGGGAGCCTGACTGGTTACCTGCCACATCTGTCAACCTGGGTAAAATGGGAAGGGACAGAATAGGGAATGAGGTGGACAATCTCCATTCACTGGAACAGGGAAACAAGAGTGAGGAGAGATGCTTACAAGAAAGTCACATGTCCACAGATGTTGCCCCTCCATCTTCGAGAACTTTAGAAAAAACCCTGTAAATGGGTTTTTTCTCCCTCAACACCAGACTCTCCTTCCTTTTTAAGTCCTTATCACATTCCAGTAATTCCTGTCAGCTCTAGACTGACTGTTGCTATTTGCTCTTACTTGGACTGGCCTTAAAAGTGACCTCAAAGTGTTCAGAACAGCAAGATGCAGAGAAAGCTTTTCCTTGGTGCAGCAGTAAAAGACTAACACTTACATGATGCCACAGGCCCTCCTCACTGATACAGCCATTGCTCCACTTTCCTGATGTGCCAAGGTGTCTGGGCTGGAGATGTGAGGCAGCAGGGGTAGAGCACAGCTGTGTTCCCTGCCAACAGCCAGGAGCTCAGCTGGGGAAGCTGCCCCATCCCCCAGCCTTGGGCCTATGCACTTCACTGACATCATCCAAGATTCACTCCCCTTCCAGCACATCCACGCCAGATACTGACAACATCTGCTCTGGGCCAGAATACCCTGGCCTTTTGACTCCCATTTCTTCTTTCTCTTTGGGATTATTTGCTACATGTTATTTATTGCAGCAGCTGGATGTTCAGCTTTAAGATCCTCCAATGCATGTGGGCTTTGTATATGCAAAGTGTCATCTCCCCCTGGATATGGGGGTGTTGGCAGGAGAAGGAAGAAAAAAGAAGAGAAGTTGAGTTTTTCAAGCCACTCCCTTTGATTTACAGAGTAAGTACATGACTGCTGTGTGCTGAGACACTTTGGTCCACGGGCTGTACACAGCTGTCATGGAGCCAGCTCACAGAACCAGGGCAGCTCCACTCCAGTGCCAGCATATGGGTCACTTCTGCCTCTTCCCTCCCACAGATACCACCCTCAGCCCACCATGTCAGGGCTGCCAGCCACTTGGCAAGGAACTGAGGTGGGGAGGGGAGACCAAAATATTACAGGCTGTGTCCTCTTCTGTCACAGCAGTCAGGACAAGCTAGGAGATACAAACACTGGCCTACCACACATTGTGTTGTGAAGCTGCTCAGGGCTTGCAGGACTATTACACCCATCCCCTCAGAGGCACACAGTGACTCACAGCAGCACTGACTTCATACCCCGCAAGCATCAAAACCAGCAGCGGGGTATTAGGGGAAGGAATATCAAACAGCATGCCCCAAATCCATCCGAGCTGTGCAAAACAGCAGCTCCAGTCTTGTGCTATAGGACCCAGGGAAACACCCTGGCATCTGTACACATTGCTCCAACAGATCCCAGCCCCATGCTGGGAGGACACCATCCCTCTGACTTCTGCAGCTTGTTCTCCACAAGATGAATTTTGAAATGGCTGTAATCCATCTGGGTCCCACCCTAGCCAGAACTGCAAAGCACATGGTAAACCCCTTCTCCCCCTAAAGCTTTGGCATAGCTTCTGTGACAGCACTCAGCATCTGGGACACTTGCAAAATAAAACCAGAGCACGTTGCAACCAGAAAGGCATCTAACACTAGCATGGCTCTTGCAAACACTTAAGCAAACCATAGGTTAAGTAGCGATGTAAGTGCTAGAAGATGATCTGCACGTTGCTTTATGGGGAAAAAGAAAAAGAGTCAAATGGAAAAGACTTGTCACTCAGGAGAGATGAATGGTGGTGGTGAACATCTAGAAACATCAGCAATCAGATACAAAGCAATACCTAAAAATAACCAAAGGGAAAACTAGAAAAATAGTATGCTTAAATGTAATATATGTGTTATACCTGCAATATGTGTGTTATAAATGAAATATGTGATATAGATGCTTTTTATATCCTGCCTTGCCTCCAAAAATCTTTGTGGGTTCCTTTGAAGTTAAATGTCTACAGACTATTTTTATTTTGTAAATCAGTTTGATTATGTTCCTTGTGGACAGTAAAATATTTGCTAGCTTTTAGACAAGAATTTTCCAGTAGTTTTACTTGGAATGCTCACTGGTTCTGCAAAGGACAGCTGTAGGACTCGCACATTCAGCTTCTTTAGAAACTGCAACCTTTAGCGAGTCCAGAAAACCAAGTTTTCTGAGTAGTCTGTATATAACTCTATGACTCCAAAGGCTGTAAGGAGTCATGCTCCTGTGACATCAGCATACCTTGGAGAAAAAGTCAAGCAACATTTGGAGTGCATGTTTAGGCACTATTTTTGAATGCTCTGCCTTTATACATCTAACAAGCTACTTCTAAATTGTTCAAAGGTTGGTACAGGAAGAAAATAGTTCTTAACACTAATACAATTTTACTTTGAAGAACCAGAGACCATACAGAAAATAAAGAGGATTTACCAGACAGCTGTTTGGTTCTACACCCTACACATGTGCAGCTAATAGACCACCACAATATGAGCACCCAGAAAAGCAAATTTTTAAAGTTCAAGCACATAAACAACACCTCCAAGGCAACAGCACCAGAAGTGTGAATAGCATCATGCATCGTTATCTACCTTCTATATACTCGTCAGCTTCCTTTGCAGTATTTTGGCTTTTACTATACAGGGATTTTTGGGAGATTTACATGTGCCATTGGTGAGGACAGCTTATTAATATACAGAAATTATTCAAGTTTTATATACCACAATATGAAGATTTTATCAACCTTTATTTTTAAACAGAACACACAAAATAAACTCACAGTTTACCAAAGAACTTCAAAACCCACACAAAACAGGTATTTATATCTAGTCTGAAAAATTCAAGAATTTCTTCAGGGAATTGATCTTTAAAAAATAGTTCATAAAAACCCCTAAATCATCTGATGTGTATGAAACTTGATTCCAAGAACACCACTTTCACAATAGTCTTAATATAGTAAATGGGCTGCCAAGTTCACCAAGTGAGCAGACCTCTCCCATTTTCAGCCTGTGCCCTGCCTAGACTTGGAAACACAGGCAAGTAGGAAGGTGACTGGCTAAAGTTTTGTAAGGACGAAAGGATGTCAAGCACTCCTGGAGTTTGAAGGAATAGACTATAGTCAGACATGGGACAAGTTTCTCAGTTCTCAACACCTCATGCCAAGGAAACTGGCATGTCTAGCCAAAGTTCTCTTACCCACATTGCTCCCCTCCAGGCAAGTGTGACAGATGCTACAGGAAATTGATGTTTCTATTAATTTTTTGTTGTTGTTGTTTGTTTTGTTTGGGGGTGTTTTTTTGTTGGTTTTTTTTTTAAACAGAGATTGGTAAGAACTTGATATTTTGTGAGCTGTGTGGTGACCACATAGAAGTATTTCTTCATTGTGCTGAAGGGAAGACTGACTCCCTGGCAAGTATGCTCACAATGCCTCTTTATTCAAAGCCAGCTCAAGAGAGCTCACAAAGGGGTGAGTGGGCTGACGATGACAACCTCTTTGCGAGAACAGGCAGGAATCTGGTGACGCACTAATCGCTGCCTTGTTTTTTTCACTGCAGAACCCCTTTTATGCCTGTTTCAGAAACCAACTCTCACCCTGCTTTGCTGTCACAGCAACACAGAAACTATCATGTGGGAGTGCTGAAAACAGATTTCCTTGTATTACTGAAACCAAGAGATCCAGCAGTAGATGAGGAACCAAGAATAACTCTTTTACCATCTTGTGGACACATCACACTCAAGTCTCAGAGAGAAAGCACAATTTGAAGCTCTTCCCCTCACTCAGTCTTCAAATAAACACATGCACACACACTCCTGCCCCCACAGATAATACTAGACAAGAAAAATACTCCTGGCTTTTCTTGTTCTTTGAGAAGATGACTTTTCTTAGCCTGGCCTTATGCTGACTCAAAGGTCTACAAACCTTCACAGCATCTCAGTGGAAAACAAAGACTGTTACTGGGATTTGGGCTTGCTTTGCCGAGATGCTGTAGCCTCTTTTCACTTTATGGAAAAAAGACAGTGAAGGAGAAAGAAAGGCTGTGCAAATTACTGAGACATCTAATTATACTTTGCTTTTTTAACTTCAGGTAGATTTGCAGTTTTTTGACAAGTCTATAATGATACAGTTTTTCATTTTGCATAACAAATGTTAACAGTCAATACCCCGACAGCTACTGAAACAGATAATAGATTGCTGAAACTCTGTAATGCAGAAAATTCAATCTGTGAGTGGTGTTTCACAGGTAGCAGTTTCCCTCCTGTGCCCACAGGGAGGTGAAGGTAACAGCAGGACACTCAGTAAAAGCCCACTGCTTCTGTCATGCTCTATGCTACAGACAGAGCATAACTTGGCCACCACAGGAATCCAACACATTTTATTGCTATACACCCTCATATAGTTTACAGCTATTAGTAACACTACCACGCAGCCTATCTTAAAATTGAATTTTCGTACAGGAGAAGGAAAGAAAATTTAAGATGAGACATTTATTAAAAAGGGAACAGTTAAATGTGAAGTTTCTAATTTCTTTCAGCCAAGTTAGAACATATGAAAATCAGAGTATCACTTAATTTCACTGCCTCAGTGTATTCTCTTACTTGGATGATTATTTTCCTACAAAATGTTGTGGGTTTTATGCATTACACTTCTTATGCATTCCCTCTTTTATAGAAGTACTGGTTCAGAGGCATAAAGGAGAGTGAGGAAGTGAGGACTAACTTCCTTGCAGTTAAATCAAGAATTCAGAATTTTCACTTCACATAGGCTTTGCTTCAGGGCTGGAATAATCCATCACATGGAATTAATACTGAGATAAGAAATCTAATCAGAAAGGCCTCAATTATACTACAGTTGTAGATAAACTTCAGCTCAGCACCATTCAATTTGGTGGTTGTTTAATTCTAAGTGTCAAGCAAAAGCTTACTGTACCTGATATTTGGAGGACTAGAAGATTCCAGTTGTAGCTCAAAATGAGCAAGGAATATATATTTATCACAGTATGAACATAATATGTTTAAGAATTGAAGTGTGTCATCTCAGAAGAGATACAGTAATGTGGTGTGGCTGCTGGAATCATCGTCTACACAGGAGGCCCACTGATAAAAAATTACCTTGACGCAAAATCTTACATTGACAGAGCCAGAACCAGAGCTCTGTGAATATTCTCCTTTCCCCCTGGCCAACCAGACACCACATCCTGGTGGTTTTCAGAGAGTACTGGGAGCAGGATGATTGGACCACAATGGTCTATGGTGACCTCCAAGCCCACTGAGGTAATTTCCTATGACTGGAACTCCTCAGGGGCTGTGCAGGTTTCACCACCACAAGAAAGCAACAGGAGTGCTCCATGCAGGACTGCTACTCCCTGACATTTGACTTGCTTTTTAGATCTTTCACTTTACCTTCTTTTCTTTATGGATCAAAAAAATACTCGCAATTATCAGACTAAGCTCCAGGACGGCAAAAATGCTGCACTGAGAGACATAATGAGGGATTTTATATTATCTGTTTTATGTTGCCAGAAACATTCAAATACAACAATTCAGGGAAGGTCAATATTTCTCCAGTGACAATGCGGAATACTGTATGCTTTTTTTTGGTACTTTTATTTGCAAGCAAGTTAAACACCCATACTAGC
Source organism: Parus major (assembly GCF_001522545.3). NCBI lineage: Eukaryota > Metazoa > Chordata > Aves > Passeriformes > Paridae > Parus > Parus major. Next base: position 20,802,359 of record NC_031769.1, on the reverse strand, counting down.
TTAAAATTGAGATGGAAAAACATTACATATACCTACATGAAGATTTATGTAAAAAAAATCATAAGGCAATTGGAAAAAAGTTTATGGTCACACTGTCTCTCCAGGGAGTACTTGGAAAGCAAAGGGAGAAGAAGACGGATGGAGAAGCATTCCCTTTAGTTAATTAAGTTCATCTGTATTAATTTATTTAACAGATGTCAAAGACAAGAAATCATGATTTGTCAGTTTAGAGCAATTTCATAAAGCAATCTTTAAACCTCAGTGGTATTATTTCCCCTTACTTTCTGAACACTACAAAGCTGCTGAAAATGTACTTAATCAGCCTGCTATCAATGTTGATACCACTATGAAGGTGAAAAAAAATTCATAACCCCCTTAATTTTATAGAAAAATTATCCAAGGCAATGAAATTAAGCAATATTATAGCTTTCAAATGTTTCAATTCCAGATTTCCTGGGATGTCCATGAAATCAATCCACAAACATGCTGGTAACAATAAAGCCTGCCTACAAAATTAAGACTCCTGCATTTGATATGCTCACCTCCCCTTTTAATTATACCTAAAAATTAAGAGGGTTGAGATTTTAGTTGAGATGCCCCATGCCTTGCAACCATATGTTTTTTTTTTTTACCTACTGTCAGTTGTGTTTAAAAGAGAAAGTAGAGTGGATGTTGTAGAATTTTACATAGCAAGAAACATGCCTTATTCAAATACGGCTGCAGTAAGTTATTCTAAGCCATAGAGGAAGAGAGAGCTTGCTGAAAGATGTAGTTTAGGAAAATGTAGTGAAAGAGTTCTATGGAAAAGACAGACACTAAAACAGCCTGAAAACTGATATAAAAAGAAATCAGTTTTTTCTCCATACTTAACAGAACATCTTCATCAAGCCACTTTTTAAGATCAATTTGATTCCATTTCTCCTTGTGAGTGCTTTCATTCCTGGTGCCTCCTAATGACTGTCTGCACCTCAATTTCCTTTGACATTTAACATGCACATTAAATATTAGCTGAAGGTGAAAATATCTTACTTAACACTTCCTACATACGAATATAAAGGATGTATCACCTGAATTATAGCCAATCTCCCTCCCAAACAGCAACCAAAAAAGCCCAACCACAAGCAGAAGCCAGAGCTGTAACAGTGCATTCATTTACCACAACGTCATAAACAAATGACAGTAGTGGGCAAGCTTTCAAAATACAATTTTTTCTACTGTGAGAGTCCTCCCGTTTTCAGTCTGTTACAGCTAAATGTCCATGCTCATTAAGAGCATGCTTTGCACAAACAGGACTTAAAGAGCAATGAAATGTTTACTTTCAAGTAAAAAATGTGATTGCTCACAAGACAACATAATACAAAGAAAGCAAGATGCAAAAGCAGTATCACTTACTTGTCAAGAATAATATAAATCAAACAAACCCACATTGCTTAATTGTATTTCTTCCAATACTACCTATAATCTTTCAGTTTTAGCCAATTTAAATTGGCTTAGGTGACTACCATAGTTTTTGTGTCCTTAAGCTTTGCAGTCAATTTCAGCATTACAGTAAATGACCAAAATTTTAGTAATTCATACTTTTGGTAAATATTTAGGAAAGTTATTTGATGCATGCCTTCAATTATATCTCCTCAATGAATGTAGAACCTACCTTAGTTTGCATTTATAAAATACGCAGTACACATGACTTCAGACAACCTACCTATGGAAAACAGAGGGGGAAAAAGCTACAGGAGTGAAAAAAGCAAATTTAAATCTAAAAACTTAAGCAAAGTTATTCTCAATTAACTGCATGAACATTTGACTGAAGGGATGTTTTTTTCCTGAGTATTCAGTATACAAGAATATGGCAGCCCCCAACCCTTACCCTTATCTGCCTTTGTGCCTTGGGCTGGGGAAGGGTACAAAAGGAACAAAAATGTACAGAGTTTTCTTCTGAGGACAGAAAGCTCCTCTGGCACGCACCACTGGAAAACAGCACTGATTCAATTACCACATGGAAGCAAAGCACACAGAATTTCAAAGTGTAATTTGACTACTTTCCTATTTTTTAAAATCACATTTTTTCTCCAAGATACTAATTTCTGGTAAGTACAAACCTAACTGGCATTATACACGTGTTAATTGTAATGGGCAGAACTTCACATTCAGCTGTACCAGAATTGTTCTGAGCTCCTTTAGCAATAGCACAGAGATGCCACCCATTTTGGGACTCTGGATAAGGCAACACACCCCACAGAAAGGATAACATCCAAGGAATTAACCATTAAGGGGGTCCTTTTCTGTAAAAGAAGCTTGGTTAGAAAGATCTGGAGGGTCTGCAGATTTGTCCATTCAGTATCTCTGTAACTTTATCAATGCTACTGGAATATGACTATTCTGTTTGGATAGGAGGGGAAAAACTACATTAAGAATGTTCATATTTATGGGTACTTGAAGTAAAGACATTTATATTTTTAGTAGCCTCATGATCCTGTGTAATGATTCTTCAACTTTACAGGAAGTAACGCTACAAGGAAAGGTCTCCATCGTGGATTCTGGAATGCTGGTTATTACTTTCTCCAAGCCTTGGCTTGATGCTAAAAAGAGCGAGTGTGAGCATATGTCTGTGTAGAGGAGGAAAGGAGGGAAACATGCTATAAATACTGATACATGATGACCTTCAGAAAGTACCAGATGAGATCCCAACTTCGTCTAAAGATACTTTATTTTTTCCCAAGAGAAAGATATATTTCCTCTCTCTTCTTATGCCCAACCATCAGCTTTTTGTCCCCGTACATCTTCGCAGTATCATTTCAATTAAAAAAAGCAGCAAAAAGTCGAATTCTTCCTTGGTCTTACTCAAATTGCTCTTCCCTGGTGCTGACTATACCCATAGTCCTCATGTGTCTACTCTATAGATTTCCATCTCTGTGATAAGTCATGACAGCTGCTTTGTTATCTTTAAACATCAACTTTTCCATAATCCACACATCCTTATAATCTTGCCAGTGAATATATCTGCAGCAGGTTGGAAAGAACACAAAATGAACGCATTTTCTGGTATGAAAAGACAAACAGACATCACAGTTCCACTGAGACAGAAGAAGGTTGTAGCCTCTTGAGCCATAAGAATTTTGAAAAGTGCATTTTCTCAAGATAAAAAAACTATCTAATCAGAAGCCTCTTCCCCAGGCAGTTCAGAGTGTCTGAAATCAAGTTCAATGTAAGCCATTGTCAAGCATGGTTAAGTAATATCTTGACAGCAAAGGCAAAATCTACAATGGAGCACAAATTGCCATCAACCTCCTCAACTAACCACTTAAAATCAGAGAGCCTCTTAACTGGCCAGTCATTTTATATTTGTTCAGATACCAACAAAAATGATGTAAAATCGACTAACTTCACTACTGAATGAACATTTTGGCCTGTATTGTCTCAAAAAAATAGGACTGTCCTCAAAAAACAAACATATTCCAATTATTCCCCTACTACAATGCAGGGTACAGTGTCCTTTAACTGACAACCAACAGGGCAGAGAATTGACTAAACCATTGATTCCTGTTTGTGTGTTTGAGATGGGTTTTAGCCACACAAATTTAGGGTTATCCAGAGCCAGAGGGTAGGTACAGTACACCTGATAGATCCTCTGTGACAGAACTCAGTCAGGGCTTTGACTAAAACCAAGTATCAACGCTGGGAAATGAGGCTGAACCACTAAAATGTGCCTTCAGGCAGTTTGGGTGTTTTTTTTAATGGCAGCTGCAAATGTTACTTTACAGATCAGAGACTCCTGAATGATGTATATGGGCTAAACTCAAACCAGTGATCCTATAAACTTCATTATCTTTTGCTGGGTTCTGCAATTTACTAGTGTGACTACTGAAATAATTAAACCTATTCACCTGATTAAACCATTATATTGACATTCCCAAAGGCCACACATCCTTTATACTTTTAGACACAGCTCATACTACACTCAGCCTCAAAACACACTATTATTATAACTTATTATAAATTAGCAATATTTTACTGTGGTTTGGATTAAGTTAATCAGACTTTAAAGTAACAGATACATTAAAAAAAAATAAAAAAAATAATGAAAATAGGATTTGCCACACCAGATCCAACAGGCCACTACTGTATCTAACTAATGTGCTATTTGCCTTCAGCATTAGCTCGATACTGTGGACTGGCAAGAAAGTGACACAGTCAGTCTAATCAGAAAAAAAAAGTTACATAACATACATATATGAAAATAAAAGAATAAAGGATAGTGTAAGGGGAAAAGTGTATTGTCTTAGATAAAATCATGTAATACATCATGCATTAGTCCAAGAGGTAATTCACTCTTCAAGGTTATAACTCTACAAGCAGTCCAAGGAACAATTAAGAACAATGTCAAAGTAGTCTTACAAGCACTACAAGTGAGAGCAAATTTAGAAATACAACAGATAATGGCAAAATGACAGATGGGGCTCCGTCTGTCAAGCACTTATATTTGATAAAGTAATTTCAAAAGAGCTAATGGAGATGAAAATTTTCCAGTGGGTGCAAGAAGAGACACTCTTCAGATGTCATTCCAGAAGAGACTTATCCTGGGTACAGTTGCACTTACACACACACACAGATATATATATATTTATATATATAGGCTGGTTAACAGACCTTAGCTAAAAAACTTAATTAAGAAGAGAAGAATAATTTCTTTTATTAACCCAAAGCAAGTCACTGACATGGTGTGATGGTGGGCAGTGATGGTCCTAGTATAGCCAAACACTGGTAAAGGCAGATGAGTGTTTGGGGCCAGCAACAGTGGAACTGTACCCCAATTTTCACATTTACAGAAGTACCAGTATATTAATTTTTCTTACGTAATTTTGCATTTTGTCAGGTGAGAACAGTTGCTCACAACATACAGACTTTAAGATGATTCATGGTTATCAAGGAACTCCCCATGAGAGACTTATTTAGATAATCAGGAAACAATTTCCATATCAGTATTACTGAGGGGGGTGATTTTCAGGCAAAAATGGATCAGTTCAGACTGAACTAGGTTAAAAATCTACACGTCTTCTAGACAAATACAACAGCCATGGGATGGCATAGTATGGTCTGTTGAGGTTCAACAAAATTCTTAAGTAAAGGATAAAGACAGCTAAAAATGAAACCAGAAAAAAACCCAATCCATTCCCCTGTGCCATCTCCTTCCCTCTCCCCTGACAAAAGAAAAATCTAGGAAAACACTTGAGAAAACTAGCCAGAAAAAGATCATCTTGCCAGTTAAGCCATAGCTGTATAATATGTACCACACTGGAGCAGTAAGCAAGGCACAAGACAAGGCCACACAGCAGATAAAGATCTTGTGCCTGGTATCAACTTTTATTGCCATTTCACTTTGATGGCTTTTCAACTAACAACTTAACAACTAACCTATCAACTAACAATAACAAAGTCAAATGTAAAAACAGAACATTTGTTGATTAAAAAAAATATTAAAACATTAAGTATTACTAAAAATAACTAAATAGTTATTTGCAGTAAACTTAGACAGACTTTGCTGTGTGGGGGACTTTGTGAAGGAAAGCATTCCATAACTCAAAACGTTCTCACAAAATCCTAACCTACAATTCCCACCAAGAAGTAGGCAGAAAAACTGAGGTAAAATAAAATATTGCAGTTTAAACAGAGATGTGAAATAAAGGCAAAGGAACATGCAGAGGAGAGTGAATTTCCCAAGACAAAGTACAACACATTAAATTGAAACACTGCCATTAGCTATTTCCAAGATCATGATTTTCCACAGCCAAAATCTAGAGGTTTCTGTTGCTCTCCTGTGAAACTCAGCAATATGATGTTCCCAAGTTAATACCTGTGCCAAGGCCCTGTTTTTGGCACTACGAAAGGTAATATTTTGGCAGCTTTATGACCTTCAGACCACTTCCTCTCTAAAGCAATTTGGTTTGTTCGCTAAATGACTTGAGATTCATTAAAAGTTTATACATTTTGCACAAAAAAACACCCTCTAATGTTTCTACAATTCCGAATTATTTCAGTTGTTGGTCAAAACATCACACTATAGCCAAATATGACACCAATTAGCTCTCCAAAACAAGAGTTTCTCTCTGTTCTTATCCAAGTGGTAAGAATACTCAAGATAGTATTTTTAAAGCTTCCATTTATGCTGCTTTATCACCCAAGTCTTTAACACTAAAATGAGCACACAAAGAAACCCACAGACTGATGTTTTGCAAGCAGATTTGGTGGAGAACACAGGCACCATTAGATATAGATATATCACTCCACCAACTCCAAAGGCAAGGTGTGCAGTAGTCACACCTTTGTGTGATCATAGAATAGGAATTAACAGACATTTAACTCTTCCCAAAATTAGGAGCTAAAAGTTTGCTTTGGTTTTCAGTTACTCTTGCTATCCAGTGGTGGTTTTGTATTAGTGTTTGACAACAACCGAATCCACCAAAAACCAGAACGCACATTTTTCCGTATTCAATGGTCATTCACATCATCCCTGAAACGCAGTTACATGTTTTGCCTTTCAATCTCTTATCTAACATATTAATTACTTTCCATGTGCACTGAGAATAAAACTGTAACTACTTTCAATTGAGTACAAGCTCTTTTGCAGCAAGAATGGAGAAAGTTACTTTGAAAATAGTAATCTGTATAAAAATTATCAAGGCATAATAACATAAAATTCCTAACTGCAACACAAGTACAAAAGAAACTGTAAATCTAAAAAATTGGAGTAATTTTTTTCCACTTCTTGTGTTAACTTTAGTATTTAGTTATTAATTTTAAAAGTTATATAGTTTTTAGTTAAATACTGAGTCACCTCAGGCCATTTTTAGAACAGGAGTTTTTGTTGCATTCCACTGAAAAGCAAAAACTAAAAACAAAGGCAAGTATTTTCACTGGACCTTCACTGTACTATTACCTTTTTTTGTGTTTCTATTCTTCTCACTTGCTCTTAGTAGGAGTATTTTAAATTAGAATAAAGAACATACACCAATCTTGTGGGTAGTCAGGTACAGGCCTCTGTTTCTAAAAGAAACATGCATTATAAAAAACAGTCAAGATTTTCAAGTTCTGTCTTAAAAGAGGTAATTACTTATGTTCCACACCCACACAACTGGCTGCCTGCCAGAACCCCACTCCTCAAAGGCTATTTCTCTTACCTGCATACTTTTCTCAAGGCCAGACTGTCAAGTGCTATATTCCTTCCTTAAAGAGGTCCTTTCTATATCTGCACTGTTTACATTTATCTGGTGTCTTATAAAATAACCAGTGATTGACCAACACTCTTGTCTATATTTCTTCCTCTGTATCTAAGAGCTAGTAAGCCTCCAACTTAGAAATTAATGTTACTGGTCCCTAAATAGAGAAATTTATACTGTAATATAGTTGGTTCATTTTGTAAAGACTGTTATAAAAATCAAAGCTTTATATATATAATTATTAGAAACGTGAATGAAAACCTACTAATATAAATATTCAGCATCTGTTCAAAGGCTACACAGAAATTCTGCTTGTCACACAGAAATACTTCTACAGTGCCAAATGTAAAGCATTTGATCCTTATGAAACTCCACTAACAGCCCTGGGGACATCATCTGAAGAGGAACAATATTATTATCCCGTTCAATACTAACAGGAGCTTATGTGCAATCCTAACATGTTAGGGAAAAAAGACCCAAAATAGCTTCTGCAACAGTCTATCAAAATCTCAGCTTTGTAGAAAACAACTCAAACAGTCCTGAATGTTGTTTGCAACGGTCATTTCCCACCTCTTACAAATAAAGAGCAGAAGTAGTATAAAATGACAATTTCCTTAACAAAACAAACTCAAGAAACACAAACAACAAATCTCAACACCGAGATTCAGTTCAAGCAAGGTAGGGCAGCAGATCATATGGATTAACCTAGGGACAGCAGAGCCCAGCCTTCAAGCAACCAGCTTGAGTAAGAAACACCAAGAAATATCCCCCAAGCCCTCCCTATGCATTTTTTTTTTTTTCCTTCTTTGAGAGTTTTACAAGTACTGGGATGAAGTGCTAGGTCTCAGCTGAAATTCAAAAAAGAACACAGCAATCTGTACCAGACAAAAACTAAGTTAATTATGCCGTGAGGAAAAAAATACATGATTGAGCAAGTTCATGTGTAGTTCAAAAGCTAGGTAGGAATGAACATTATACAAACAAAACATAACATTTAATAATTCATTTATTATCTCCAATCATCACACGGTGATGTTTAGATGAGTATTTGGGACCTGAAGTGTCTATTTCCTCCTTTCTGGGAAACGAGGAAAAAATTGAATGTAATGGAGCTGTGCCAGGTGGAACAAACTGAATGCAAGACAATAAAAACAGTCCCACATGGCTTCACCAAGCTGTGAGCCCAGACTAGCTATGACAACCTTTTCTGTATAGGTAAATAACATTTGCCTCTGACAGCAAAAGAGTAAGACTGCTTTTTGCTTGGGATCAAATACTATTAGAATGGCTGCTCACTGCAGATACCAAAGGTGTGTGAAACAGTGTAATCACAAACAGCACCAGCAGATGAAGATGCTCATGGTCAAACTGCCCATCACCATTCCTCATCTGAATATTATTACTGCTCCAGCTGAAGGCCTGCAGCATGTTATGCAAGCATGCCTCATCCCTGTCTGTGCAGCCAAGCACTGACTCCATGCACCAACACTGCTCAACATTATGTCATCCTATCTCCACACTATTTCAATGCCTACCTTTCCCCAATTTGATGGATATTACCCATCCTTATTTCCCTCCTTTGACTTATCTCAAAATTCGTAAAATTAAAGTCAGAGCAATTGTACTGAGGTATGGACAAGTTGAAAAAACATTTGTCATAGAAATGGATAAAATCTTCATGCTTGTAAGCTTCTCTTTTTCAGTTTTCCGAGGTGGTCTAAAATATATGGACCATGTGCAAGCCACATTCATTTGGATAATACTAGAGAAGGAAAATATGAGGGATTATCAGGTTCTAATTACCTTACTACCTGAATAAAATTTACCTTATCAACTGAATAGAAATTAACCGGCTTCTTTTCTGAACACTTGTGGTTCTGTAGAGCTAAGCGTTTTCAGCATCTCTGTTGGTACTGGCCCCATATGCTGAATCTTTAGCTTGTAACATTTTAAATTTACCTTTTTTTTTTTTTTTTTTACTGGGTATCTGTACAACTGCAACTTTGATTGAACTCACCCAGATGAATCAAGCTGTTGGGTTACAACCCTATAACCCTATCTGTGCACAAGCCAGTAAAGGCCAGCAAAATACCATATTTCATGGACTTTATTATTTCAGTTGCTATGGCAAATAAAAAAGTATTGAAAAATTTGCACAGTATTGCTAATAACAGTGAAATGCTTGGAAACATCCTGTGACTCATAATGGTGAAGTCAAGCAGAATTCAGTTTTAAGATGAGGTCAGTGAGATTCAAAAAATGCTTACAAAGTACTTGCTAAAGAGATGAAAATCCAGTCTGTTCCAGTACCATACTCCTACACTTTCACAGGGTTCATGATTCATATTCAGAACTGCGCTCCAAACATTTTTGGTCAAACACAGAAGTTAACATATTGCTGCAGTTCATTATCTTTGCCTACAAAGTGAGTTGTGGGCACATCTTGGGCAACACCTGTAATTTCTGCAGTATTACATTAGCAGATCAGAAGGCAGAAAGGCCACTTGGTATGGTCCACAATATAATACTAAGGAATTTCACCTAGTCCCCACTTCTCTTGCTCTACATAGAAGCACCAACTGCAACCATGCAAACCAAGCTACTCTGAAAACAACATGCAGTCATTCTGCACACCAAGTAGAAATGAGACAGCCTCCCTTTACTTTCAGCTCACAAATATTTACTCTCTGTGTTCAGCAGGTAACTGATTATCCTGCTTCTGGCTGAAAGCAAAGCAGACAAGGCAAACTTAAGAGACCAAAGCAGAGGGGGAGAAAAAAGTTAAAAACTTAAAAAATCAGTAATCCAAGAATCAAGTACAGGCTGTTACTGGTGCCTATAATAGCTCTCAAAAAGTCAAATAAACATAGATGACTAGCAAGGAAATCTGAAGTCTCTGTAATACACAAAATCTCGAGACTATTAGCAAAAATTATTAAGTGTTCCAAAGTCTGCAAATGGCCCCCAAGTAAATAATTCTAAAATAATAATAATAAAAATTAACCATAAATCACAAATTGCATTTATTCTGGCATAAGACCTGTGTATCTCCTGGAATTAAGTATCTGTCTTTTTATTAAAAACATCCATGTCTGTTCATGCTGGGTTTAAAACATGACCAGAAGACATTTGCTAGATTAACACCCTTGCTATCATGTTTTAATTCTTCAAAGAATCACACAATAAAAAGTGAGCATCTGATTCTCATCAGTTGACAATAAGGTAAATTTTTTTTCATTTAAAAAAAAAAATTAACTTTATTACTCACTCATAATATAAACCAAGAAAGAAGCTAAGGAGTTAAAGCTGTTTGGCAGCTGTTATTTTAAACTCCTTTGGGTTTTACAATTTGCAGAGCATGTCAGTTCCTACACATTGGAACTTTTTAAAACACCCAAGCAGAGGAATGTCAAAGCACCATCATCTGCTGTAAGTACAATAGTCAGAGATATTATACAGCAGAGGACCTCCCCCTCCAAATCTGTCACTTGTAATAAATTATGGTGTAGCCAGGAGCTGGTTGAGACCAGACAGACAGAGAAATCAAAACTAAGAGAGTATGTAGAATCAGACATGACCTATATAGAAGTGATGGCTAAGGCTGAAGAGAGCAGCTTGATTTCTTAGAGGGAGAAGATATATATGGACGAGGGACAAGGACAGAGCCAATGACTACTCAGTGAAAAGGACAGACAAGAGCATAAAACCTTGAGTACTGTTAGTAGCAGTTTGAGGCTGTATTCAAGCACACAACACACTGGTTTATTGTTAAAGGTGCTCAGAAAGTAAAGATCAAATATGGCACTAAAACCCAGCCACAGAGAATTTAGCTCAGAGACAGTCTGCATTGCAAGACCTGCAAGTGCCACACAGCAATCAGATACTTTGACCACAATACCTAGAACAGAAGGTTTTGCACTAGTAAGAAAAAGAAATGCTTATGTTTATAACTCTTCAAACAAATGCCCTTTTTTCAATAAGATCATCTTTTCCACATCTATTGAGAAAGGCTATTCCATCATACAAACACCCCGTCACTACATTAAGTCCCTATATCTGGGTAATACAAACCCTCTCTCAAAGAGAGACCCAATGTGAATTGAATAAAGAAGTTAGCATTTAAAGATAGATAAAATGCTACCCCATCATTTCATAACCTTGCATTAAGTTTGCTTCCACTATTTGTATCCACTTCCATGAAGTCCAAGCTGTCAACAGGAACTACCCTCCAGCTCATACTCAGTGCTGCAGGACAGCAGCTCTGAAGCGCTCCAAGCATGCCAGCCTTTGGCAAATGAAGGTGGTCACCTTCACTTACCAGATTACAACAAGCAGCCAAAGCCAGTAAGACACCAGTAAGTGCCTTTCATGTTTTCTATTGTGTTTACCTTTTCCAACTATTTGCATTTTCAGATGAACTTTTTTCCTGTTTCTACATTACTTATTTTTCCCTGTTGCACAGATTACAGGATTAGAAGGGGTCACAAAGCAGAACTTTTAGTATTTAGCTCCTTGGCAATGGAAAACATTAGAAGCCACAACACCTTGACAGATTACAGCCCAGCAGAACTCCAGCCACAAGCTGGGGCCCTCATGCACTATTGCTATCTACAGGTACCTCACAGCCAAGCAAGAAGTTAAAATGATGGTAAGCAGTGAAAGCTTAGCATCTGCAAGTATTGAGAGCAAAGCAATGAAACATTTGTTCCAAGCTCATGCAGCAAGACAAAAAACAACTGCACAGCAGCCACTATTCTTCTGAACAGGAGCCAGTAAGAGGAATGTTTCTTCATTCTCCCCAACACGTTCACTAAAATGTTCGTATGAATCATCCTTTTATTTTAATTACTGCACAGATCCATACAATCTGGATGCTCTTCCCAAAAAGTAGCAGCAGTGGGGTGTAGATGAGGGTGAAGAACAGGAGCACAACCTGTTCACTGCTCTACATTCAGCCGTACCAGCCCATGCTGAAGAAGCTGCAGTTTAAGATCCTCAGTTGACAGAAAGCCAACACAACAGACCTTCTAAGTCTGGATGCAACATGTCAAGAACACAAAGGACTGGCCAACATGACAGCAGCTGGTAGCCATGAGATACTGCCATGGCTGTCAAGCTAACCAAGCTTCCCTCAAGTATGAACAACAAAGAAACACAATGCTCACTCCAGCCTCATCTCTGCACATCCCTCTGTGGTACTGAAGGTCAGCAAAAATGTCTCATTCCACATACACATTGAGCATCTCTGTCCAGGAACTACTGAGTAACCAAATCCTTCTCAATCTCTTCTGATGGGGATTAAGAATCTGGGAGAAGAACAAGACACATGGATTAGAGCCCTTCAGTAGCTAAAATGCAGTTGTATTTCAAGCAACTGGAACAAGTTGAAACACTGCCAAGTTATCAGCAACTTACAGTAATTAGCAGGGACATAACTAATTTCTTTATGAGATGCAGATGTGGCACTTAGGGACATGGTTTAGTGATTGAGTGCTGTACTAGGTGATCTTAGAGGTCTTTTCTAAATCATTCTATGATTATTTGAATAAACATCCAGGTAAGAGAAATGCACAATGCACAGTTGGAAACACAGGTCAAAGGCAAGCTCAAGTGAACCTGACAATGCATAAAATGTCTCCCGAATGGACACAAGGACATGTCTGGACAGCCTGCAGAAAAAAAGAATCAGGAAATAACTAAGCAATTCTTAGCAAAACTCCATGATGAACTAACTACTCATCTCCTTCACACTTTGGCCTGAGTGTGCTCCTTGCTCTAAGACAACATAGCAGTACACTGAGGATGACACATGTTCATCTTCTCTGAAAGTCAAGGTCATCACTACTATGTGAAGAAATTACTGGCCACTCTACAAGGTGATTATCTGCACCAGAACTGCTGGCAATTGAAGTCCCGTTTTCAAAAATTTCAAGTATGGCAGAATATTCAACTACCAGACACATTCTAAAGGGATGGCTTGGAATGCTTACAAACCATTTAAAAAAGAAAACAAACCAAAAAATCTATGTACAAGACACATCATGTTACCAAATCATGTATCATTTTTTTCTGTTGTTTTATATTCCTCACAGAGAAAAACAACAGCATATCAATTACAAACAAGTATATAGGAATAATTAGAACCCAAGGACCTACTATGACTACCAAAGAGAAAAATCTACCAGTACTGATTTTCAGTAATGTCATTTACAGCATAAGACATCTGATTCAGCATTTGGTCAGTATTTAGGGGTATCTTAACTTATTATTAGGGTATTTACCTCAATTCAGATAAAAATATGAACAGTAGGTCAGTTCTCCATTTTAATGCTAAGTTTGTGTATTTTGTGCGTCTAGAAAGGATAATTTTTAATGGTATCAAAGGCACTATCACAGCCTAAAGGCTGAATTGTCTTGAGCTACTATAATGAAAAAAAAATAAATTCTAAGTGCTATAGTTTTATGAAAAATATCTAAAAAATCTAATATTAAAATTCACTTTTTCTGATAAAGTTAGAAATTTCTAAGAACTCCCAATAATAGGATGAGATACCATGAAAACTGCTGGAAAAAAAACAACCAACCAGGAGCCAGCAATGTTTAACTAGAGGTCTGGTTGTTTAAAAATCCTGAACAAGGGAGTACATACACTCATACACTCAATTAGTTCACATGCTTTTTATCTGCAAGGCAAGGGTTTGTTGCAAATCTACTGCCTTCTTCCAACAAGAAGGAACAAATACATCTGTATGTATTTGCAAGCCAAAGCTGCTTTGAACAAAGCCAATGAGCAGAAAAGATGACACGACTTCTGGTATAATTGAAATATCTGCAGCAATCCAAGGACAAAATTGAAGCGAAGTATCCTGGAGAACACATTAATTTCACAGAATTATGACCATTAACAAAGGACAATTGCTGTAAGTTGTTCAAAGTACAGAATATCATGCCATGAACACGCAACTGAAAATGGTGGAAAATGCATTACAATTTTACTACTGTGAGGTAAGCTTTGATTCATACCATATGGCCTTACAAGACAAGCATATGTGCACATCTGCACATGTGTGCATGAATGCTGAGGTCTCCAACCAACTGCAGCCATCCCGGTTTCTTAGCAGTAGTAGAGAGAAGACAGGATTCTAACAAACAAATACATAGTTTTTCAAGAGTCATTCAGAGAAACTAATCCTACTGACTCACAACTTTTGTCTCAGAAACCTGGTAACTAAGACAAACTGAGACAAACTAAGGTGTGAAAATAACTAAGTATTATAGCAATACCAATTGTTATGCTCTTATTTGCTTTTCTCTTTACAAGGCTTAAAAAAACCCTTAACAAAACCAATCACACTAATATGTGAATAATTTATGAGAAGGAAAGGGATCAATGGACTTCCCCTATTCTTTTTAAGGTGGTATAAAACACATAGTTTGTTATTTTACCCTCAGGCAAGCTCCAGTGAATACAGAGCTGCCTCATAAAAATCACAGGTCATCAGTTTGGGTTTAAAGTAACAAAAATGTTAAACTAAATATTATACTATAAGCATGGAGAATATTGAAAAATGCAACTGGTTATCAGCAAAATTCCTGAAATCAACATTTAACAGTGTTGTTTCACTCTCTGAATTGAAATAATTGCTTCCTATGGTATTTTCTGAGTTGTAACTATAGACAAGTATTGACTTTTAAAAAGCACCTTGAATTTGAGGTGGTTTATCCTCCTGCTGCTTCAGAGCATGAAATGAGATTCTGATGTTATCTGCAATGTCAAGTTTTGTGAGTATGTTTGAAATACAAATTTGTTTACACTATTATGTTTTAAAATGTAGGTTACTTTCTGTCAAAATGAAATAAAGTTAAAAATTAAGCTCAACTCAGAAGACAAGGAAAGGTGAAGGAAAGTGCAAGAAGGAAGAAGGATTTTAGTACTCGTAGCTGGAATCCATTCAAACTTAATTTCCTATATGGGAACTTTCATACCTTCCTATCACCTTTATGCTTTTTATTTTTGCCCTCTTTTTTAAAATCTTAGTTTCTTTACATACATATATTCAGAAACAAAGCTTGCCATTCCTTTTGGGGACAAGTTGCTGTGTACATGAAAAAAAAACCCTCAGATCTGAACATCAGTGTAACAGGTGGGGTTCTCTGCCTTCCCAGGGGACTGAAAGCAAGCACAGACTGCTGACACACCACTGTGCTGCCCACTGCCAGGCTTTACCCTTTACACTCATGCAAGTGTGACAAACAAGCTTGGAGCTGCAAGAAGAGGTGGAATAAATCTGAACATTATTTCACAAGGATCCAAGCAGAAACTTCATTATTAAGTATAATTTAAAATTTAATTAATTAGAAGTTCCCTTACCACTGAAGTAAAAATGGCATGAATTAAGAACAAACTCTTGTGTGAGCCTGATTTACTTCCCATCCCTGACCTAGACAGTGTATCATCATGGTCACTGCACTTTCTCTTTACTCCTGACCTTATTTTATGCACAACAACATGCCCTCCTCATCCTGTGACTAGAGAACAAGCAATAAGACTTTCTTTTCCAAGGAGGATACACTCTTTCATTAATTTGAACTTTTATTACTTTTATTATACACTCAAGGGGCTGTAAGAATAACTTAAAATATTAAACTCAACAAGAGAAAGTGCTGTTCTAGTTGGCAAACACACCCATCACTTTCAAAGCCTTTGGGCTGTTAAAAGCTCTTCTGAACTTTAACTTTGGAGTAATGAAGGTTGCATTTTACTATCTCCACAAAGACACACCAGAAAGTAAGCAATGACCTGCAACCCAGTAATGTTAGATACCATTTGTTTCTAGCCAGCCTCTACATGCACCAAAGCTCTTCCAGGATTGAACATTTTGAGTAAATCCTTACTAGCTGTTAGCCTGTACAGCAGTAGACAGAATGGCATTAAGCTACAGTGAGGCCATGAGATTTTCTGCCCCACGTCAGCATCATGGTAAGGAAACAATGCCATGCATTTACTTTTCCACCCATTCAATACATTCCTTCTTGTAAATGCTAGCATCACCACAGGCACACAGAGTACCTGAGAGAACTTGGCCATAAGAATTTAAGCTTTAATATTTTCTCCCATGCAATCAGGCTAGGGGTAATTTGATTACCCTGAGCAGCTAACTGATGCAATATATGATCCTCAAATGCACCAGATATTAAAAAGCATCTTTGTTTATGTGCAGTCATCTATGGTAAGCAAAGATTCTCTACCACTCTGAAGGAACCTCCAGGTGTATCACTTATTAATGAGTTTCATCTTGAGAGCTTATACACATTTTTAAATTTTTTTTTCCCCACAGAAAAATTAAAGTACACTTTAAAGTGCGCATTAAATTGCACATGGGAATAACCATTACCTTTCTAGGAGCCCACCACAAAAGCTGCTCTACTCTTGTTTGCCAAGCCCCTCACCCCTCAAAATTCAAGGCTATTTTTCTGTGCACAGAAAGTCTTGAGACATGACACTAGTCTGACGCTCTCTGTAATGACAACATTTGCTGAGAAAGCTCACTCAGCTCTTTATGCAGCAATAGTAAACCATGTGTTAAAAAAATTTCCCAACAAATGAAACAACCCCTCCAAGATTCATTGAAAGATTACATACAGGCAAAATTACCAATTAAAACAACATCTTCACCAAGACTCTGAACATAGCTAAAGAACAAGCAAGTAGTTTTTGCTGAAGTAAAGCAAAGGTAAAGTTAAGGTAAGTATTCAAATCTGTTGTTAAGAAGGACCGCCTTATCAAATGTCTGCAAAAACTAATGGTTTTCAGCCAGAACTGTAGTATGGCAGATTCTCTTCCTTCAAAAACTGATTTTAAAAGTACTTTTACTAATTTAATATTCTAAAGCCCACTGCAGTTATAGCTTTCAGCAATAAGCAAACTTGAAATTCATCCAATTTTAAGCTCTAGCTCCTACTGCTTCAGGCTGCTTGAATCAACTGTATATTTAACTTTCATGTAACATGCTAACAACAGTATTTATGCTGACTAACTTTAATGCCATAGTTCCCTCTAAAATGATTTAACTAGCAGCATACTAAAGAATGAAATAAAAATTCCTTTTTTCTTAAAGGATAGTTAACTTCTGAAGAAAATTAGTGTCTTCAAATTAAGATTTTTATGGTAGAAAAAATGTAACAGTCCCCAAACACAGGTTCACCACAAAACAACAAAAATACAGCTCTCATTTCAAACATGTGCTCCTGGGTCCTGTGAATCATATATCATGAACCTAGAGACTAGCCCAAACTTAAGTTATTTGCCAGGACTTCAAATGATGAAATAAGCTGTAAATAATGCAAGAATATTCTGGATACTAGCAGTAAAGATAAAAACAAGTATATCGCCATGCTTCACTGTGTCAATATTATTACCCTAAGTAGCCTTCTTAACTACTGTAATATTTGTCCAGGTCAGCATACTACTCAAGTTTCAAAACTTGCTGGGACCACAATGCAGGGAGAAGTAAAGCAAACTCCGACCTTGAGCTGATGGCTCCCATTCTGCAAGCACACTGCAAAGCCTGGACAAGTTTATCCCCTCCTGCCCAGCATTGTCCATCGCACCCCCTGCAGACCATCAGTCCTGCCTCCAGAGCTCTGGGATACATTTACTGCCCTAGCAATGCTTGTCCAACTCAAAGAGAAACAAGAAAAGGCCAGGAATACCCCCTAGCACACTTTCCTGCCTCTCATCAGGCCAAACCAAGCCTTTCAAAATACCAGAGGGCCAACACAGGGACATGAGGAGGAAGGGTAGGATGAGGAGTTAAAAGTTCTTATCTCTCAGCAGACACTCTAATCTTGGAGACAACAATGCAAAAGCGCAGTAGCTAAGGAAAGCAAGGCAATTAGCTGAAGAAAGGCAAGAATCACTGGCTAGCAGACAGATCAGAGAGGAGTGACCAGACACTACCAGGCATCATGCACTAATAATGTCAAATCCTATGCTGAAGATTTGCTGGGGAAAGTTACTCTACCAGAGGACTATGGTAAGCATCAGTACTGCCCCCATGTTTCTTTAGCATTCAAATGAACTAAAATATGTAATTTCCTCTCAAGCCATTTAGAACATCCAGAGAAAAGATGACTCAGGTACCAACGCACCTGCTGCCCTAGAACTGGGAGAAACACTCGTGAGCACTTGATCTGTCACAGTATATATGACAGTACACTTGAGCTAAAACTATGGACAGAAGTCTGTTTAAACTTCCACACAGGGTACAAACTGGAAATCCTGGGTAGGGACAAAAACCTGTTCTAACAAGAGACAGCTGCAGCTTCAGTGCCTCAAATTATCTGCCAGCATCCAGATCCAGGTCTGCTAGTATTAACTGTATAATGCAGGTTTTTTCCTACTGTAAGCAAATTGTTTTTTCAAAGAATTCTTTATGCTTTTACTTTGAGCAATGGGATGGTGTTATATTTCCAGATAAGAGCAGTTTCCTTTAAGTAGTAACTTTTACAACAGTTACCTTTCAAAATGTTGTGCCTTTGGTCTTATGCTTTAGCTCTACAAAAAAATGTAATCCTGCATCAGCTGGCATTGCTGCCATGAAGTCCTTGTTTTCCCTTACTGGCTCCTCCTGGCCCTTTCCGCTGCACCAGCAACAGCATTTGTGTAATTTCTGATGAATCCAGTCAGAGAAATGATCCAGGTGAAGACTGAGCTGATGCATACAGGAGTTTTCAGTTGAATAACTTCCTTGATCTGGTTTACCACATTGCAACACAAATGCCAGTATGAGAAAACAGACGAAGATGAGAGTAACAATGCAATTTAATCCAGAATAAATCAACCCCTGGGAATACAGAGCTAATTAAAAACATGGCAAAAACATAGAGGCAAGTCCAAACAACTCTGCAAGCCTCCTTACTTGTTTCTAAACTTTTCTTTTTGTTTATTTACTCTTGGGAGTGAAACACTTAGGTTCATAAGCATAATGCTACAAAGACAAATGGTTTAGAAATGTAAATAGACAATAACTCTTGTCTGAGTCTTGAAAAGCACATAACCCCACCAGGTAATCCAAGAGTGTGTTCCTTCACATAGTTTATTACACTGTATATATTCAGTAGCTCAAGGCCAAGCCAGAGGGCAACACTGAGGGAGGTAACAGTGAGGGCGGATTCATCTGACTAAATGGGAATTCAAATAGTGTTGTGTAGGCTGTCAGGCTCTTCACTGGAGATTCACACAGTGGATATTCACCAGAGCAAATGTGCTTACTCCAGGTGACAGGAATGATACTTGGCTCCAGTAGCTGAGAAGATTAGATCTTTTTGTCTGTAAAAGGACCATGGACTCAGTACAATACAAACACATGAAGACTGCAGACATCCAAGTCAGATGCCTACTCTAGATGCAAGCTCCATACCCCTCAAATGAGGAGTACTTGATATGTTCAGACTGAGATATGAGATATTTGGATCTTAACCCTTCACAACTTTTCACAGTATAGTGAACAGCAAGAGGGCTGGACAAAACTGCTGATACATTCATTTCCTTGTAACTGCAGTACCAATGCTCATTTTACCTTAATTTAGTGCTGTTTTCTTAGCAAGTCTCACAAAATCACCTGAGAAATACTTGTTGCTGTGTTAGTACATGCCTTTGCTTATAAAGGATGAAAGGCACCATGTTTCAATAATGACAATCACAAAGGTGGGATGAAACAAGAGAAAGAACCCAATACCACTATCACTTCTGTTAATCAATGTAGGAAGAAGAAAGGGCTCTGTTTTCTTTAACAAAGCAGGAGTACTTTATCTGCTTCTATCTCCTATTTATCTCAGCATTTATGGACTGTCAGTGTGAGCTCCCCTTTACTGTTGAACACTGTTATTGTATTATATCTAGCATACAGTGCAGAAGCTCTCAGCAGTCCTGCAGCTACAATTAACTGGAAGCATTATGCACTTCGTTGGATTTCAGCTTCTTTGTTGTCCCCAAGTCGAAAGGATGCTGCTACTTCCTTCCCTTTGGCTTCCGCTCCATGCTCCATTTCCTCTCTGCTAACTTCAGCTGCCACTGTGTCTCCTCAAAGCCCTCAGGGCAGAGAGGCTAAGGGTGGCCCCTAACTCCAGCAAGGCCTATGAGGTGCCCTCTGTAGTGCTATGTGCTCTTGCCTCTCCATCTGACAAGCACCCGTGACAGCAGCAGTTTGCCATGGTGCAGTTCCCACTCACAGCGACAGAGAGGCTTCACCTGCCAATGCTTGAGGTGTACAGGAATTCACTCCCTAGGACACCTCCACTGAATGGCACAGGTAGTGACAGCCGACAGAACTGCAAAAAGTAGGAGCAGGAACAATTAAAAGATAGCTTTGGTGTTGGATTTCCAGGGACTTTTGTGCCCTGCCTGCATAAACTACTTTTACTCAAATCATACTTTTATATCCACTGCAGCTCTGTTTAAATATACCCAGTCACCCAAGTAACTAGTGATGACCCCTAAGTAATAGGGAGTCAAATTTAGGGATTATACTGTACATAAATGATTTTTTCCTTCAGTTTTTCCTCAAGATCTGCTACACTTCAAGCTAGCAAGAGTGACCTGGGTATATCTGAATCAGAGCATCAGCATTTTACAGAAATAAAAATGTTTCTCTATGTTGAAACATACTTAAAAATATTCTTTTCAAGGGCTCAGACACGCAATTATGTCAACTGTGATTCTGTCTTATTTTAAAGTGGAAGGCACTTAGAAAAAGCAAAAAGAAATGGTAGTATATTCACATTCTTACAGCTCTGTATTTAAAAATACATACATGCTTTCCATTTTCTAATAAAACTAAAAATGGTATTTGTAAAAACCATGTGTATAATGCTTATTACCCATGCACAGCAAGCCAGATATTACATTAACTGAAAGCTTAATGTAAACCAGCTTTCAGGATAATGTTTCTGGAATTTCTGAAGGAAAAGAAAGCACTCCATTCTCTTTGGCACTTCCTAAAACAAAGTATTTTAGTGTACATTATTAACATGAATTATATTAGTATTATTACACTGATTTTTTCTAGTAAATACCATTTACACATGCTTCTTGCCTCCCTTATTTTTGCTCCCTGGCATGTATACGGTAAAACCATTGGGACATGTGGGAGAAGCAGAATACCAACACCACAGTTCTCTCAGAAGTTGCCTTTTGTCGTGTCTTAAGGCAGAACAGATATATATGTATATATATATTGGAGCAAAGGAAAATTTATCTTACAAAAAAAATATAGCTTGCATAAGATAATGAATGTATAAGTCAATAGAAATAATGAAAGTGCACTGTTTTGATTTCAAATTGCATGTATTTCTCAGTTTGCCTTTGGCTGACAAGAAGCAGAACTCTCCCTGAATTATAAGCCTGATGTTCACAACAACTGTATTGATCCAATGTACTGGAATTTGAGATGTGGTATAGAAGCATCACTCCCAATCACACTGCTATTCAATGGTGAGACTTAGAGCAGGGCTGTTAAGAAATGCCATTTAAGCTGATCCTCCAACCTGCCAGGTACACCACATTCCTACAATGACGTGACCAAAGCATTGCGTTTCCTTGGCATGCACTTGCTTTGGCCATGGAAGACAAGAGTAAAAAACTAATCTGGTGTTTGCAATAGGAAGTGGAGTGACATTTCTGTTCCTCCATTTACCAAAATCACTGGAGATTTCTTATATTTTCAAAAAAATCAAAATGCACAATTCCTCTTCCTCCCCAGCACACAAATACATATAGCCAAGCTTCTGTTAACCATTACAATTAAAAACTGTAAAATTACATTTCACTGCTACCAGAAACTTCTATTTGAAAACATTCACTTAGCCAAAAGTTGACACAGCCACCTGTAAAAGTCTCATGAACCCAGTTTTTAGTTCAAGCAGGAAAAGGCATTAGTGTTGCGTTAGACAACAAAAAGACAAAAATAAGGAGAGAGGGAGAAACACGTGGCAATTAACACAATCTCAAGACACAAAAGGGCAAAAACAACACAAGACACAAGTGGGACCGCAGGGAAAGACAGCATATGAATTTGTCACTTCACAAGTGCATACATGCATTATTAAAGGTAAGCTGAATCACTTAGTGCAAGGTATTATAAGCCAAAAGGGTGAACACAAACGCTCAGGAGAAAAAGACTGCAGTTTCAAACCCTCAGATCACCTAGGTAACTTGCTCATCTGACTGAGCAAAATCAGTTACTAGGCACTTGCAAGCGTTAGTAGTTAAAAAGAAACATGAAAAAAACCCAACCTAGTGCTTACCTGGATCTGATAATTGATCAAATCAACAAATTCCTCATCTTCATTAACATTTTACAACACTATCTAGTACTGAGTAAACAATTGCCTCCCCCACTAGCATCTACTCTGAGAAGTTTATTTGCAGTCTCAATTAAATAAACCTTTGGATTTGATGGGCACTAGTAATTTGCAGCTGAATCAGAAGAGACAGTATGGCTGTGCAAGAGGAAAGAGAGAGACTATAAAGACTATTTCTGCATCATCTAAACTTCAGCATCATTGTTAAAACTGCAAGCTTGGGATAACCAGTTTAAAAACAAACCAAAAAAAAAAGCCGACCCAGAACTGGAGGATCTTCTCAGAGCTGTTACTGTGCTGTCCAGAAAAGCAGACTTTGCAGAGTGTCCAGCTGAAATGGTTGTGAAGTTAGCTTCCACTAAGTAATGGAATGGCTGCTTGCAGGAAGGCAATTCCAAACAGCAGCACTCAAGCATCAATCCCCCTGTCTTCCATGCATACAGGGGGAAAAAACACTGCAGATTCTGACTAAACAGCAACATCTGAATTTTTATTCACCATCATACTGGAAAATAATTATCTACCTAATCTCTTAATAATAATCTACCTCTAATTCAGGGATTGTGAAGGTGCGATATCCTGAGTATATCCATCTACTAGTAGGCTAGTATTTGAATTGGGTTAATTGAAATGCTATTTCATTAATCATAACTTCTTAATTTTGAACAACTAATAAAATAGGAAAATCAACTGAAATATGAGTTAAAACCAATACACAGTGCAGCAGACAAATATAATGCCAGATTTCAGCACTAAAATAAAATATTCTAGGATTTCTCTAAAAAGACCTCCCTAGCAGCTACAAATGAATAATCCTCATCTTCTACTGAGAAGCAAAATTTACAGGATAAAGAAATTTAATCTCTTCCCAAATTACACTGATTATGCTTACATTCTCCCTGGATTAATGTTGTATCTTCATATAACTCTTAAATTCCTGTTTGCCAGGGGTCTGTTGTTAAGTTTTACACAAGACCTACTCATGAGAAAAATGTGCACTGCATATTTTGTATACTCACCAAACAAATCACCAGTGCCAATAGGAATTCAGCTTAAGGGTTAGTTTGGGGGCTTGTTTGTTTGTTTTAAAATTTGCACACATTCATTTCAGCACTGAAAAAAACTGAAGTTCTGTTAGAACAATTAAAAACCCAAACAAAACCAAAACCAAAGAAAAACCCCACAAAACTATAATTTAGTTCTCATCTGAATTACCTGTCAGGTTTTACGTACTTGAGAGAAGTTGAGATAAAGGTTCTAAAGGATACCTTCATGGACATCTAACAGCCTCATGATGGAGTTCCAAGCACCAACAATGACAAAAGTGAACAACTCATCTGTGAGAATTTTACCCTATTAAAGCAAGTTACTGAAACTTAGAGGAAACTCTGTGACCTTCAGAGGCCACAAGAGATCTGCATAAAAAAGTCATTCAGTTTTCTAAATACAGTGCTAAGTGCAGAGCTTAATAATCAGTACTTCAGTACTTCCATATTCACAAATTACGTAATCAGTCTGGCTGAGGAGAATCTGAAGCTGGGACTGTCTGAACATATGTCTCAGTGAGGGAGAGAAATACTTGATGCAAAGCATCCCTCCTCACCCCTTCCTTAATCAGAACACTGACTACAAATCCCACCTTTAAAAAGCTCCAAATCCAATACCTATTTATTTGGTTTGTTAACCAGACATGAAACAACCAAGTCTCATTTGATCTGTCCCACCAACCTTTAAAAAGCTCCAAATCCAATACCTATTTATTTGGTTTGTTAACCAGACATGAAACAACCAAGTCTCATTTGATCTGTCCCACCATCAGGAAGGACCCTAGTCTCATGTAACCTATCCAACAATAAATATTGCAGCCGAAGCAATTATTCCTTAGTGGCACACTCTGGTTTTCTAACCTCTACCTTTATTTCAATCACTTGATTTTTAACTGGTCCATTCACAGCCACAAAAGACAGTCATCTGCAAACATCCCTGAAAACATCCATTTGGCAATGGCCCTTAACTTGTACCTACAGCTGTGACCATGGACTAAAAGCGCAAGAGGGAAAAACAGGTAGTTTAGGTTTTACAGCCATTTAGCACGTACTGTGCCATGTGTATACAAACTGGGAATGTACCTGGTACTAAAACTCTTTTCCCCAGAAAATCATCACACCTGATGTTCAGGAAGTTATTCAAGGCTACAAGCTGGCATCACATACACTTTCAGAAAAAGATTCATAGTAAGGAGGTGGTAATTAGGAAGTAGAATACACTTTGATATGAGATGAGCTCTACATATCCCCTTGTAGGTGTCTAAAGAGTAAAGACTCAGCTTGTAATCAGGCTTTAGAAAGTGATACTATGAAAACTCCAATGTTCTTACATGGAAGACAAAATTAGACATTTCTATTTCGATAAAGATATTCTCAACTTACTGACATAGCTGTTACTACTCAAATAATCAGCCATCAGTCTTGATGTGGATGTAGCAGCTACAGACAAACCCTTCCATGCCATCTGAATTGAGTTTGACAATAGAAGATCAACACAGCAGTTGAAAGGCACTAATTCTGCCAATACCTCACCACTTTGATCACATTAAAGAGATTTTCCATATGATACAAAAATAATAGCAGATTTTGATATTACCTTCATATCTGAAGTGCTAGCTTCATGGGCCACACACAGCTCTGGTTTTCTGACATGCTTATCAATAAACTCAGTATATCCCGAGTTTAGTGGCCTTTGAGTTTTAGTTAGTGGTTCTTATTCCAGAACAGCTATTTTTTTGTCCTTTAAAAACGGCAGGAACTGGTATTACATTTGATGTCAGATTGCCTGGCATGGTAGATTTTCCTACAAGACACCTCTGCCTTCTGACTATGTGCGTGAACACATGCCCACTCAGATCCTACTTAGTGTAACTAAATACAACCATGAAAGAAGGAGACCAAAAAGGTTACTTTTAATGTTTTATTTCCTGCAGCAAGCATCACTTACTGATTATTACAACCTGTGTGAGATAAAGAAAGCTCCTAGGAAACAGGACACAAGCGTACCCTTCACATGGTGCCCGTCCACCCCAGCACTGCAGGAAGCATGCTGCCAGCCCACTGCCATGAAGGCTCAGCCGGTGTATGATCGCTCATCACAGATGACACATTTAGCCATTTGACAATACATGCCACAAAGCCAACACAGACCACAGGGGAGGATGCATTTCCTTCTAACATGTCTTGTACCCCCATGTACACAAGTTTTCTGCATCCTGACATACCCATGGGCCCGGTAGGCGCGATGCCGCCGCAGGATCCCTGTCGGAGCCCGACCGAAGGGTTGCCCTCCTGCCACAAACGCAAGGCCGAGGGCAAGGAGGGTACGGCGGCGTCTCGCCCCTCGCCGAGATTCCACACGGGGGAAGGCTGGAGGGCAGGTGCACCTCGCCGACCGAGGGGCTGCCACACCACGGCACAGGTGAAAACCAGGGCTGGCAGCCCAGGCCAGGACCCGCAGCCCGGCACAGGAGCATCAGGAGCTGCTCCAGGTGCCCCCGGCGCACTCGGGCAGTGGCTCGCTGCGGCTTCTGCGCCCGCCCGGGTGAGGGCGGAGGAGACGCTGCCCAGCCGATGATCGGTCTCTGCCCGGCTGCCCAGGGGCAGCGGTGACAGACCCCGCCCGGCCGGCGGGAGCCACCGCGCCGAACAAAAGGCCCGGCGGAGGCCCGGAAACGTCCCGGGGCCGCGGCCGAGCCGCGCCGTCAGCCCAGGGGGCGAACCCCAGCCTGGCGGCCCCGCACGGCCTGCGGCTGCCGGTGCCCCCCACCCACCTCTCACCGCCGCGTCGGGCCCTGCAGCGGGCACCGTGAGGAGAGGGGAAACCGGGGAAAAAGGACGCAATGCAACAGCTCCGGAGGCGCCAAGGGACGGAGGGAGGAACGGAGGGGGCAGCACAATGAGGCCAGCGCAGCCCCTGCCCCTGCCACTAACAAAAGCTCCCCAGCCCCGGGGCTGCCTCCGCTTCTCCGGGCTGCGGGGTCTGCAGCGACCGGTGGAAGCCGGGAGAGGTCTCACATCACCGACCCGCTTCCCCGCCGTACCTTCGGGCCGGCCCCCCGCACAATGCAGCCCCCACCGCCCCGGGGACCACCGCACAAAGCGGGCCAGTCCCGCCGCCCATCCCGCACCGACCTTGAGCCGCCTCGGGCGCCCCTAAGGTTTTGGTCACCGCCTTCCACACGTTGCAGCCCAGCAGGCACAGGAGAAGCGCCGCCGACCTGCTCATTTCCACCCGCCGCCGCCAGCCGCCGCCAGGGAGAGAATCGCCGCCGGAGCCGCTGCCCGGAGGAGGAGGAGAAAGAGCCGCATCAGGGGCTGGCCCGCTCCGCGCCTCCCTCCATGTTGCCGTGCGCTGCCCCTCCTGCTTTCTCCGCCTGCTGCATTGTCGTCCCGCCGCTGCGCCCCGGCTCCGCGTCCCGCGCTGTCCCCTCGGGCGGACGGCGGAGGCGTGGGGGAAGGAAGGGGAGGCGGGAGAGCTCCGCGGCCCCGCTGCCTGTCCGCCCGGGTTTATTCTTTAATTCCGCTCCCGTTTATCTCCCCCGCTCTCCCCGCGGGAGCGGCCCGGACTCCCCGCCCGCCCCTTAACCCTTGGCGGCACCCCCTGCCCTGCCCGCGCCCGGCGGCGCAGCGCCCCCTGCCGCCCGCGCCCCGCCCTGCCCCGCCGCGGGGTTCCCCGGCAGCGCCGGTGCTGCCCCGGCCCGCCCGGGGCGGCCGCGTGTCCCGCATGCCCCGCGGGCCCGGTCCGGCCCGGCCGCCGCGCTCACCTGCCGCGCTCACCTGCCGCGGGGTCGGGTCCTGCCCGGCCGCGCCCGCCGCCCGCTCTCCCTCCCTCAACGGCTGCAAAATGGCCTCCCCAGCCGTGCCGGCCCCGCTCGCCTCCCACCGCAGCCAGCGGGAGGGACGACGGGGAAGGCGGACGCGGTGACCTGCTCTCGCACGGCTGGGACGTGTCGGGTCGCAGGGTCCCCCGCGGCCGCGCTGCCACGCGTGACCTCCGACCGGGCCCCTGCCGCTGCTGGAGTATTTAAAGCGATTTTTAAAAGCAAAACGAACCAACCAGCTACAAAGAAAATGCACTCATCTGCTGGTTTTAATACAAAATAGTTTTAAAAAATGCTATAGCAAACTGCACAGGAACGGTGAACTCTGGGTTGGAAACCGTGGCATTGAGGGCTGAGACCGGGCACGGCCCGTGCGGAGCATGGCAAAGGTAGCGCTGGGGACATTCTGCGGGGGCAGGGTACCCTCCCTGGGAGCTTTCTCACTGGGGTGGTTTGCATCTTCCCTAAGAGCATCTCTCGGCTTGCTTTCCTTCAGGCAAGCAGGGGCAGAACACAAGGGGACTGCA
This sequence comes from Parus major, assembly GCF_001522545.3. NCBI lineage: Eukaryota > Metazoa > Chordata > Aves > Passeriformes > Paridae > Parus > Parus major. The sequence goes on along the minus strand of NC_031769.1, from coordinate 20,774,385 downwards.
GTCACTCCTCCCTTCCCGGTCTCTGCTGAGCATTACGCGTCCTAAGGGAGGGAGAACAGGCGCTCATCATGTTTCCTCCAGCACGGAGATTGCTGCTCCAGACAGCTATTATGGCAAGTCTTTACACAGCTGTGCAAAGCCAAGCCCCTGCCTCACGGATTTCCCACGATCTGCTCCCAAACACTGCCAGTGCTTCAGCTGGCCTCTAAGACTGAAGTTTGTATACCTACAAATTTAACCTCTCATTGAGGTGTCTTAAAGTTTCAGTATTGATTTGTAAATCTATTTTTAAGTAAAATCTTCCAATAAAAATGTGATGTATTATAGATTGATTTTTAGGAAGCAGTACAGTTGTTTGTTTTGTCATTTGAGTGTTTGACCAAAGTAGCTAAATCACAAGCTACAGGTTGTTTATTTTATGAATTTTATGAAATTCTGGCACCCCAGAAGTGTTAAAACTGATTTAACAGATCATTTTCAGAGACATTACCATTTACAGCATACAGATTACAGATTGCAACATATTTCACTTTGGTTTTGCTGTTTTCAAATACATTTTCTGAGAGCTGATAAATACTGTGTAGACACTGCAACTTTATACTTTTATCCTGAGAATTTGGAGGACTTATTTGTAAAGTTCAGTCCCATAAGAAAACTAAGTACAAAAAGGCTATTCAGTTCACAGAGAAGACTAAATGAGCAAATACAGATCATGTGATCTTACTCCTGCTTGTCATAAACAAAGATTTCAATACTGTAAACTCATGGCATGTCTTAACTGTGAGGCAACTTGTTCCTAAAGAAAGGAGGTTGGCCGTGTGGCAAATAATACAGCTTTTCGGTTTTGGTTGGTTTTTTTTTTTGAGATCCAGTTTCTCTTTCTCTGGATGTTCATGAACTTAAATTAGCATACATAGGATAATCTTAGAGCTAGAACCTGATATAAAACTTATTTCTGTCCACAAGGAAAGATAGAGCATTTTGTTACAAAGAGGAAAATACATTTTCCTGAATAAAGCTGTATTATTTTCACAAAAAAACCAGATACAACAATTCTTGCAACATCAGTGGATAACAGATAATGACTAAGGCTGGAAAGAAATAAGATATTGCACAGAGAAATCACTGAATTATCAAATGGTTTGGCCTGGAAGGGACCTTAAAGATCATCTAGTTTCAATTCCCCTGCATAAGCAGGGATACCTTCCACTAGACCAGGTTGCTTAAAGCCTCATCCAATCTGGCTTTGAACACTTCCAGGGATGGGGCATCCAAAACTTCCCTGGGCAACGTGTTCTAGTGTCCCACTGTGCTCACAGTAAATAATTTTCTCCTGCTATCTCATCTAAACCTGCCCTCTTTCCATTTAAAGTCATTCTCCCTTGTCTTATCACTACACGCCCTTGTAAAAAGTCCTTCTCCAGCTCTCTCACTACACGGTTTCCCCAGAGCCTTCTCTTTTCCAGCTGAACCACCCCAGCTCTCTCAGCCTGTCTTTATAGGAGAGGTGTTCCAGTCCTGTGATCATCTTCATACCCCTCTTCTGGATTTCTTACCTGGAGGCCCCAGGACAATTCACAGTACTCCAGACAAGGTCCCATGAGAGGAGAGGGCAGAATCACCTTTCTCAATAAACCTCCTGGTCACTTCTTGTGATGCAGCCCAAGGTACAGCTGGACCTCTGAGCTGCAGATTTTGAAAACACGAGCTGTGTATAGTACCACACACTCCCTGCATTTCTCTTTATTTCAGCCCAGATATTCTTACAAACTATGCTGGGCACACAGGGTTTATCTCTTACCTGAAAATTTATCTATATAATTACATGTTAACACTCACATAAATGCTGCTATTCATGTAATGAAACTGAGCTATTCCTCCAAACAGCTTCTCTTGAAATGATCTTTTCTTTCTTGCCCCAGTGAACACTGAAACATCTAACACTGACATACTGGTAATGCCATTGATTCCTAGATGAAAACTCCTTGTGACACAAGGGATAGTTGATATCTTATAGCTCAGTTCAAATCCTCTTCAAACTTAAGCAAATATAAATTATACCCCAGTCACGTTTCCATGCCTTGTTTGCTGACACCCATTGGCTAGACACCCTTAAGGGAAAAAAGGAGACATTTTACTGCCGCCTGAGTAAACACCACAGGAGCAGTGTCAATAAATAACATTAATACAACAAAATTACCTAAGCAGGCTGTAGTGAGAGCTCAGTTCTAATTTGGGTCATACATGAGCCAGCAGAATGCTTTTAGAGCAAAGAAGGTGAATAGTATCCCAGGCTTCATTATTCAAAGCATTGCCAGCTGATCAAAAGAGGTGATCTCTCTACTCTACTCAGTGCTGGTGAGGCTACACCTGGAGTGCTGCGTCCATTTCTGCACTCCTCAGTCCAGGAAACACTTGGGAGAGTCAACCAAGTGTCATGAAGATGATAAAGGAACGGGAGTATCTCTTCTATGAGGAAAGGCTAAAAGAACTGGGACTGGTCAGCCTGGAAAAGAAAAGGCTCAGAGGGAGTGTGATCAATGTGTATAAATACCTGAAGGGAGGGTGCAAAGAGGATGGAGCCAGGCTTTTGTCAGTTGTGGCCAGTGACAGGATCAGAGGCAATGGGCACAAACAGAAATACAGGTGGTGCCCTCTGACCATCAGGAACCACTTTCTGTTGTGAGAGTGACTGAGAACTGACACAGGCTGCCCAGAAAGGTTGTGGAGCCTCCATCCATGGATATATTCAAAAAGCAATCTTGACACAATCCTGGGCAACTGGCTCTATGAGGCCCTGCCTAAGCAGGCTGGTTGAACCAGATGACTTCCAGAAGCTCCTTCCAACCTCAACCATTCTGTGATTTCTGTTCAGAAAGAATACTTGAGCCCTAGCACTGGAGGTGCAGTGGCAACTAGATGGCTTGGCCTATTCCTAACCCAAGGTGGATACTTTTTCCTTTCTGCAGCATTTCCTATTTGTCCAGTCCATGCTGATGCTACACACAGTACATTTTTACATTGTACAAACAATGTAAATTACATTTTAAATTGTACAAACACATTTTCAAATAGCTGACTATTCAAGTAATAAATGCTAACCTACTTAGAACATGAGTACCTATTAATGAGGCTCTCTGTACCAATCATTAGTAGACAGACACATTCAATGAGTGCCTTGGAGATTATATGGATTAGTTTGCAGGTAGGCTACAATTAAAATTTCCAATTTTTAATTCTACAGTATTCAGAGACCCTTCAAAGGTATGCTGAATATGCTTAAGGAAAAAGTTTGGCTAATTAGTTCTTGTCCCTTCTCACAATGTCTACTACCGTATTTCTTGTGGTAATATTTCCACATAGACAAATACAAGTTATGAAAGCAGTGCTCAGCCAACAAATTTATAATGGAGGATTAACAGTTAAATACTTCATATATAGCAAGTGAATTCAGTGAACCAGAAGGTACAAATATTTTTGATAAAGACATAACTCTAGCAGGCTGTTACCTAGCCTTTCTGGTTGGCAATAGCAGTGTGTGCATTTGAAAATTGCTTTGAAGTACTTATATAATTTCTAGAAGAGTCTTTGTTTACCACAAGTTACTTTACATATGGAAGATCACACAAACCTAAATCTAAAACAAACAAAAAGAGTGAACATCAGATACGAAGCCCCAAAGATTATTTTGCAGTGCTTCCGATAAATTGAGACAGCTACAGATTATGTGGTATTAAATATTTTACATGAAAATTATAGAAGCTATTTAGTCATGGATCTTTCAAAGAAAAAAGCAAAGTTTTATTACCAGGACAACAATTATTTCATATCCTTTTGAGAAATCTAGCAGTGATTGAGTACTATTGTTATTTTAGTTGTAGCCATGCTGAGCATGGATACCAAAACATAATGCCGTCTTTGGCATAAATACCTTTCCCCCTGAAGATCTCAGATAATTTCAATATTGACATAGACATGCTGTGCTATTAATATGAGACACAACTATTGCCTATGTGTGTTTGTAATGTAAAGAAATGTTTGGCTTAGGAAGACCTAAGTACTTGTTTACTTAGGGAAAGCAGAGCAAAACATACAAATTATATGTGAAATACATTCCCATACCTGACTGCACACTAAATCCCTTAGTAGACAACTGAATGTGGACTAGCTCAAGACTTCAATAAATATCAGAGCCAAAAGTAGCATTTACTGCCCTATTTCTGTATTAAATAAAAACTATATTAATCTTATGGGAGCTGCCAGAATAGGACTAGGCTGAGATTAAAAAAAAAAATCTATAAGCATTGCATAAAGGTTGTAGAGGAAAAGCCAGTAGGGTGTCTTGAAATTAATATGAGGGTTTTGGGAGGCTAGGCTCGGCAGCTTAGAGGGGACTGGGAGATCAGAAGCAATGATGAAAGGATGACTGAAGAGTCAGTGGTTTGGGGACAGGAGAAGGAAGAATGAAGGAAGGGTTGTGTGGAGCCTCTGGGGCTTTTGGAAGCTATGGGGGATATCAGAACATTTTGTAACAGGCAAGGGGGTTTTTCAGCCTCCAAAGTAGTTTAGTTTTCCAGATCTTCCTGTATTTCTGAAAGGTGAATTTAAAACAAACAAAAATATCTGAGAGTCCCTGATGAATCCCTGACATCTTTAACTCCTCTGAGAGTTAAGGATTTACTAAGAATTCCAACATACCAAAATTCTGAATAAAGTAAGAAAAGGTGATAACATTCATACTAAGGATAATTATAAAGTTAACGTAGACTATAATTAAGAGGAAGTTGCTATTCAGCATAAAAATCCTTCTTTCCCCTTTTCTGTTACTTATGGCTCCATTCAGCTGAAAGGATGTCTGTTATTTGGATATCAGCTAGGCGAACCTGAAACTTTTCCTGAAGGTTTGATTTAAATTCTGCTGGATATTATTTACATGATTGTCTGAGCTGCCACAAAGGTCTTATGTAAAACAACAAAAAAAAAGTCAAAACAAATCAAACTTTCTTTATGCTACAGCAAGTGACAACAAAAGATAGCAGAAGCTATCTAAAGTATATTTTGGTATATAGCCTTACTAAAACCACTGTCTTCCCTATAGCTTTTAATACCCAAATCTAAGAGTCTTCCCTCTCTGTTTAATCACTTTGATGAAATGCACTCAAAGCAGTTTAGATCTGAGTTCCTCACCACCAAGTCACACTGTAGCTCTCAGTTCTCTCCTCGAGGCCATCACAGCAGTACAGCTCCTGTGGAAGTCAATAGCAACACAAACACCCATCCAGGCACAGCTGTGTTCACAGAGTTTGTGAGTGTTTGTGCTTCCTTCTATCTCCTGATGACAGTCAGCAAAAATGAAATGTAAAAGTCTTGCTTAATGGCCTTGAGCTGTCATTACAAGTCCTGGACTAAAATCTTTGGGGGGGGGGAAGAAACCACATTATAAATCAATACAAAACTAGCAAACATTCCTCTCAGAAGCCATTATCTTACTAAGGTTTTTAAAAAATAATTTCTTTTAAGTTCTAAAGTCAATTATATTTTTCTGTGGTTCCCCTTTCTCTTCTTTGCCTGTAATCTCTACTCCTGTCATCCAGGACACTTCACCTTTCTCATGGTTTTGGTTACTGCCTATATTAACCAAAATCTAATTTATATTTCTGCTCCAAATTTTGTTTACTTCAAACTTTAGTTTCAAGGATATCAGCTTTACAATTGGAAATTATAATATTCTACTCAAAAACCTTGAATTTTCTTTACTCCTAAAAACCTGATTACTGTTCCTTCTCACCCAAACTTCTAAACAGCCCTTGGTTTTTTTACTTTGTCTTTTCCTCCATTTGTTTAATCTCATGCATTTATACCATCTTATATTTCTTTGCCATACCTACTGCCATAGTCTTGTTCAAGCAGTTTTATGTAATTTCTATTATTACAGGTACTCCCACTTTCCTACTTCAACCTCTTTCCTCCCTTAATCTTAATTGAGGAATGGGGATTTTTTTTACTGATCAGAACCCATCCCTTATCTTTGGTTGGTGTCAATATACTTGCTGAGTCACACAGACAATGCTGCATCAGTATGAATCATTCTTTCCTCATAAGAGGTGAAAACTTGCAATTTTTAAAGCTCAGGTTTTTTGGTTTATTTTTTTTTCCAAATGCCATTATGCAGCAGCTTTAAAATAGTTCAAATTTATTGGCAATTTGCAAATACCTCTGTTCCAGGATAGAATACAATAGGATATTGTATTCTATAATACAATAGTCTGGAAGGGACTCACAAGGATCATCAAGTCCAATTCTATCTAAAAAGCTTGACTTTTAAAATATTTCAGATATTAATTTCACCATTTTATGCCACCAACTCCTACTGGAAATAATTTTGGGAATATTTTACCTACCTAGTTAAAAACCCCAAAACATTGTGGCACTTATTGATATAATTTTTCTCAGATGGCTGTTCTGCTGCATCTCACTGCCACACACATCCCATCACGCCTTAGTAATCACTTCGACAGCTACAGCTGTGCCAGCAAATACAAGTAGTTTCTTAGCTCCCAAGGGCCCACCTTTAAATTAGTGAGTTCTAAACACTGTCCCTCCCACAACAATTTATGTGATGCATTTTGTGATGTTTTTTGTTTTCCTTCTGTCACTAAACTCAAGCTCAGAGCTTGCTACCAAGCTGTTTCACGTGACACGTAAGTAATTAAATTCTGCAGTATTAGTATGTGGAAACCGCTTGGGTTTTCACATGTGTTTATGCTTATAAATGGTTCTGATGGTTTACTTGCTACTATTCTGAGTCTTATGGGTCCCAGGATGTCTCAATATCTCAGGAAGCATCTTGGTGTACTTGAGCTTTTTTTCTCATCCTGCCACCTCACAATATTTTGGAAATAACCAAAAGCCAAACCCATAATCCTTTAAATTTTTGTCATTCCCTGCAACCTTTATACCTGAAAGTTAATATAATCACAGTCCTGCTGTTTTCAGGTTACTCCTGAAGACCTGGAATGCACTTGTTCTCTGTGCATAGCATGAAGTGGGGAAGCAATAGAAATGAGTTTCTATATGAAGCAAAGTGTCAAAGGAGCATCTGGCAGGGAAGTAGGTAAGACAGTGTCAGAAACCTGTTGGAGGAAGGTGACCAAAGGACCAATGAAGAATAAAAATGTTTTTGTCAGCTGGGAGGAGAAGAGATGTCTGTTTCTCTATGCCAGAGTTCAAGAGAAAATTAACTTAGTCCCTGCTTTCATGAAAAGGAGATAGCAGATCTTTCTCTATGCATTTAAAATACAAATGATACAATTAAAAATAAAGGGTGTTCACCGGCAGACTAAAAGACAATTTAAATACTCCTCTTTTTTTTTCTTTTCTTTTTTTTTCTTTTTCTTTTGTGGCCATGGTTTTGCTTTTCAGAACAGAACATTTTATGTAATCTAGATTCAGCAAAGAAGTTAATTACCATGCTGGAAAATAGTTATACACTTGTGCCAGAACTTCTCCAGGTTGGGGTTGGTAATATCTTCCCTTGTATTTCCTGTATACCTATTAGAAATGCACAGAACTCTGTCTGCACACAGTTCTCTCCTTTTAATTTTTCCTCTTGTTTGTCCAGAGCATGGTGTGGGTCCCTTCCAACTCAGGATATTCTGTTATATTCCATTCCATTCCATTCCATTCCATTCCATTCCATTCCATTCCATTCCATTCCAGTTCATTCCATTCTTGAATATTCTGTTCATTTTAACTGTGACACTTTTCACAGTAAGTTTGTATTATTCTTGATATATAGCAGATCATACTGACTGAAGACATACTGACAGACCCCATCCCTTACTTCTAATTAAGCTTGAAATCTGTGCTGTTGATTACAGATGTATTAGAATTGAACATTCGTTGAAATTTTTATTAAATGTCATGAAAAAGATAGGAGAGTGGTTATTGTCTCAGTTGCTATCTCAGAGTTATCTCTTCCCAACTTTTTGGAGGACTGTATGTCTGAAATAGATACAGATTTCCAAGGGAGGGGAGGAGGAATGAGAGAAGGAGCATCTGCAGATGGTTCTGCCTAAATTAATCATCATCTGGAAAAGACAGAGCTTAACTAGTGTGCAAGGAAAACACAGTGAAATGTCAAATACTGAAATGATGGGCAGGACTGTATTATTTGTCTCATGAGTAAGACCAGGCATTGTAATTCATCAGAAATAGAAATGTCTGTGAAGAATTTGTCTCATAACTACTTAGGAAAAAATTGAGGCTTCCTCAAGAGGCACAAGCCTCAGGAGATGGGGACTGAAGTGTTGTGATATGCTTCTGTCTCTAACATTCCAAACCCTTGGAACACTTGTGAGCAGGCCTGGCTGTGGGAAAGGCAAAGTGGATAGTTGTCTGCTGGAACAAACTTCTGTGGGCAACAAGCTTCTGCTGTTCACTGAAGCAGAGATCAGCTGCTTCTATGTAAGGCAGAAAACCTCTGGCTTTCCCAAACCCTTCCACTAAGCTTGGTCTCACAGGCTTTGCCTGATCTGTTGGTGTTCCCACCGTGCTGACACACCATATGCCTCCTTGATTATGGATTACCCACTTTAATTTTACACCAAATGGGAGGGAAGGAAGGGAAGGAAGGGAAGGAAGGGAAGGAAGGGGTTACTATCAGCTCCTGCATCCAGTACAGAGAAAAGTAAGGCAAGAGCGTTTGTAGCCATATGCTGGATACAGGATAGAGGGTAATATGAAATCTAAAAATGTGGTGTTTTTTCCCCAGGATTGAAGAAACATATGGTTCTGCTGAGTGTGGAATAATGTCCATAGATAAAAGACAGGTTATCCCTGTAATGCAAGGCTCAAGGACACAAGGACTATTCTGTTTCTCTTACAACTCTTGTACACTGAAAAGGAATATGGGAGACAAGAACTGGTAAAATATATTGAGATTACTTATTGACAAAGGTGGTATGGCCATCAAACAGAATACAGAAGTACTGTGCCACAAAAACTGAAATTATGTCAGTTTCTGCTTTCAACTGAAAAAAATATGCAAATAAAGACTTTCATTGCAATGTTTTCTCCAGAGCACAATGAATGTAGCTTTTCTGGGGAAACCCAAAAATGAGAGGTGAGCTCATTACATGTATCCTATAGTGCTGTGATTTTATGAAGCTTGAGAAAATGAAGGCACAAATGAATGGGTTTGGCCCAAGAAAAATAGTCAGGTCCCTAAGTGGATCACAAGCTTGCAGAGAGAGATGCTCAGGAAGCCCTGTATTTGGCCTGGTTGCAAGGACATTATTTCAGCATGGGAGTGACTCAGACTAGTCCCAAAAGTTAATCTGTCCAAATGTACACTGAATTTTTTTGCCTCTGCTTCAGACTGGCTTAGCACATGCCAGCTTGCTTTTGAGATGGGCTCGCTTTGCGTTGAAGAACTTCAGTACCTCCATGAGGTCCAGTGTTCACAAGAATGTTTAGACACGCAATTCCTATTAAAATTAAGGACTTGTGAACACTTATGAGGTGTGAACTGTAGAAAACTAAAACTCTTCAAGTGTTAGGCTTAACCATGCATGGATGCATATGCATGTGGATACACACAAACTATTGAAAATGGAAATCCAGTAAGACCAAGTCAGAAGATGTAAAATTTAAGCATGCTTTTCTTGGATTTCCTTTCCATGAAAAGCATTTGTTTATGTGCTTGCAATGCCACCATAAAAATTGTCCTTTTTCAATCTTTCTGTATATACTGTAAAATGAAATGTAGATATATATTAAGACATAAATACATGTAGGTGTACAACTGTAACTGTACATGGTAGGCAAATATATCTATAAAAATATACAAGGAAAGTATTAACTGAGTAAAAGACTTTTATCCTTTGTTTAGTTTAAAATCTCTGGAGTTAGTATAATTCTTTTAAAATTTCTATACATATATGTAAAGACACACAAATACCACGCATTCAGCAAAAACAGCTTGACAAAACAAAAGCACATTGGTACAATCTTACAGCTCATGTTCTTGCTTTCCAGTCAGGAAAGGTATGCTTCAGAATAATGACATTAAAGGCTAAGCATGGCTGTGACTGGAGACCTGGCTAGCAAACCCTGCTGGGATAATTAGCATGACCTCCCTGGTATTGCCATTAAGAGACATTAAAATGAGGGAATTTACAAGAGGTAAAACACAAGTGGAAAGGACCAAAGATGAAGTTTAGGGACTGGGAAAGTGGAGAAGGTGGTTGCAGGGAGTTCCAGCCAATGGTGGGAACAATCGTTTTATGTTCTGTAATATGATCTAATGATTCCAGCTGGTCTTAAGCCTGATAGAAAGATTTTGTTTAAGAACTATAAAAAACTTCATTTTTCATAAACTCTGAATAATCTGGGAAAAGAAAGACTTTGTCTGATCTGAATTATGTGGTCTTTGTTCACACTGTATTCCTTACTGAATCTAGGGAACAATATGAGATCCCTCCTGTGGACAGCTGAACACCTGTAAATTCCCTTGATTGCAATCAAAGACAAGACAGCCCACTAGATCATTACCTAGTGTCTGATTTCTTGTTCAATGGGAGTAAGTTGTTATCATCACACCATTTATTGTGTAGAGGTGTGCATGGCATTCTCAAGAATAAATCAAAGGTGGCTGTCAAACACTGATATTAGAACATCTAAGTTAAAACATAGACTGAATAAAGTGAAACACAGAGGTAACACTAGTACAGAACATAATGACTTATTATCTACTGCTGTAAGTCAGCACAACTCCACCAACATAGACAAAAGAAGATAAGTGGATTGAACAGATAGCCATATGGAACACTTTAACAAAAGGCAGTGGACTTGAAGTGGAAAGGAAGGCTCTGAGCCCCAGTCTGTGTCTTCATTCACAATGTGCTGGCATTTACACCAAGATGGAAAAGACGTGAAATCCTGTGCTCTGACTGGGTATTTTTAATATATCCCTTTGCAGAATGTAGATACTGCACAAGCTACCCAGCAGCATTCTTGTTAATTCCCACATCTAGACAACTTGGACCCTCCTGGGCTAATCCTCATTCACATCAACTTGGTTTACAGAAGTATCAGACCAAAAGGATTCAATAGCATAAGAAAGGCTGAGATATCACATTTTCAATATCCACAACTTTTCCAGTAAAAAAAATTCCTTTTGCTAAAGGGGCAGAAAAAGATTTTATGCAGCCTCTTGAAAAAAGTGAGTAAAATGAGTAGCTGGTCTAAGTACATACAGATCTTGAAAGGTTAGGAAAATAACAACTTCTATTATAAAGAATATGAATCAAAATAATCCCTTTAAAGCTAAGAAATTTGATAACAATTTATCCCTTTCATAACTACAAAAATGAAATAATCTTTATTTTATACAGTCAAATTCAAGAGGACATACTGAGGAGAGACAGCTTAGCTCCTCTGAACAAATATGCTCGAAGCTTAGGCTGAAGAAACAAGTGTGTGCCCTGTACAATGCAATGCGTTACATTACTGAACTCTTTAAATGGACATAGGCAGCCAAATACCTTGGGAGATCTGTCAAAGACAATTTACACAATACTGGTGATGATTTTCATTAGCTTGAGTAAAGGTGCAGGAAGAAAATGCAGTATTTGATCCTTTCAGTGCAACATTAATCAGTGTTGCCTACCATCAGGTTACCAGTTTTACATGTTTTTGTAAGTCAGAGCAAAACACTATTCAATGAATCCATATCTGCAGTTTTTTCCAGCAGCAGATCAGCATTATCCAAAACCTCTGAATAGCTGCTCCATTAATTTTTTGAGTTTCCCAATCCTTCTAGACTTCTAAATTTAACTGTCTTTGGTCTCCTTGTCAGGCATGTGCAACACGTGACAAACTCGGGTTCAGTACAAAAATTTTAACTTGTGAATTAAAATCTACAAATCCAAATCGGTCCAAGTGGGGGGGCCTTTCTCTCTTGGTAGTACAGCCAATTGATCGGTAGATGGTGGTGGTGCACTGTCACCTGATGAAGTTGGCCGACGATAGTAACCAGCTGTTAAACCATTTTTATTATACAGCAGATAAGTACAAGTCTCATACACGACTGAGTTTTCAATGTATCAGAAAATTAGAACATTAAGAAAAGAGAAATACTAAATATATGTGTCTTATAAACGAGGAAATGTTGTATTTTCTTTTTTGTTTGTTTTCTTTTTCCCCTAGAGTTTCAGCATCCTGTATTTTAATTCAGTGAGAATGGAGTCCTTTAGCTTTTGCTGTTTTCATATATAAATAAAATGATAGAAGTGAGGAGAAATAAAATAAAGATGGTAATATGCCTAATGAAATTGTCAAACTCCAGAAATCCTTTCAACATGGTTATTTGCCATTTTCCCTCCCACATTTACTGTCACAGCAGCAACTCTCTGGAGCTGAAGAAGGGACAGAGAGAGCTGGTTTTAGTCTCCTTTTCCCAAGCTGGTGAGATGGAGAGGACAAGCACTGGGGACATCCTTCACCTGTTCAGGCACAGGATTCTGGCTTGCCTTTATCTCTGAGTCTTGATCTGTTTGCACTGCTGTGGGTATTTTTGAGCCTCTTTCTAGGGATATATATGCCATTATGCACCTGAAGCCAGGGTGCTTCTCCATGGGGATGGACTGTATTGATTTTGGGGCTTCTGCTGAGAAAGGAAGAAATAAAGTCTTGGAGCAGGACCACAAATGAGTGAATTAGAGTTGCCTTTCTGAGCAGTAAAAGTGCTGAAGCTTTACAGCAGGATGTCTGATGGGAGCGCCATGCTGAAGGCAGTTAGGAAATATTGTAGGCTAGGAGCCACATATGAGGGACAGATCAGATTTCCAGTTAAACACATTTCTCACCCGCTGGCCAGATTTGCCTGCTGCTGCAGTGGGAATTAGCAGCTTGTAGTTATAAGTATTTACATATGATGGATGATTAGGATGTAGAAAGCATAGTTTAACAGTAGAATATCTTTGAATATTTATAGGCTTTTTTTACAATTTTAAATGTAATGACTCCAGAACTGGGCAGTGACAGGGCCATATTAACACTTTTAATTTGCAACTCACTTCTGCCATCAAAAGCAATATTTTCTCATTTCCTAGGTCATGCTTTCTAGGCTGACTGACAGATTACGTGCATGAACAATCAGAGCTAAAGGAGCAATTTCATTTGGGCTGTGCATAAAACCTATTATGAAGGTAAAACTAGATGTTAGTTCAAAATTGAACTAGTACTTGAGAAGAGGGTGAGAAAGCTGATCCAAACTGTTCCTTTCCCTCAATGATCTGGTGCCAGGAGAATCTGGTATCAGAAAAGAGAATTGAGGGGGAAGTCTAGAAGACCTGGCTGAAAGTGTCTTTCAGCATGATTGGTTCCTCTTCAATTTTGGTTTTGGTCCTGTCTTCACCCAAAACCAGAACTGTATTGTGGGGTGGACGAGTTTCTACCTCATCTCAAAACCACTAGTATAAGCTGGGCAGAGAAACAAAGAAAAATGTGCCCCAAGGCTAGCAGACCAGAAACAAGAAATGACCTTTTCAGATTTACTTGTCATGAGTCAGATTATTTTTCTCCTTTCCTCCCTCCCTACTTCACTGTAATTTTTCTATCACCTAGAAAGAAAAGCATGTTTAAAGATGTAATATAAAGAGTAATTCCCATGCTGCCCCTTTTGGATTTGAAAGCTGGTAAGAATTCATTGCTCAGTAAGTTAAACCTGATACTGTGACATTTCTAAGGGCAATGGTTATGTAAATACATCCTTATACTATCTCTAGGGTGCCACTGCAAACAAAAAATACAGTCCACACAGGGCAATGATATCACCTTTACATGACTGAATGTAGAAAATGGAAGACTCTAAAAAAAAATCTTTTATGAACAGTTTCTCTTTTATTAGGTCCTGGAAAAATACGTATTGTTTTAAAAAGAAACAAAGTAGTGAAGGAGTGAGAAATTCAAATAATTTTTCATGTTACTTCAAATATTAAAAAGGGAACACAATAAGATACAAAGGAACTCATAAACTCTGATTGCCTTGACATAGTTAATTTTGCACTATGAAGGTGTCAGTGCAGAAACATCCATGTAAAAGAAAATAAATTCTCAGGATAAAATTAATATCTTAAAGAAAAATCAAACCACACCTTGTAATGTAAGGCTTAGTCATTAGTAAAGTTATTTAATATAGCTATTTCATACATTATAATTAAAATGATAAGTTTACCAGAGTCATGACAGTTCTTTCTTGATTAGTGTGTATTATTCTTATATCCATCTTAGAGTTATGAACTTTTGGTAAATTCAGTCTAGAACCTCCATATGGATTAATAAGTTTTTACATGGAAATAGAACTTCTTACCCTACAAAGACTGAAGGAAATTTACCTACATCTAAGTATCTCCAGTAACCAGACGGAGCAAAAAGTGCTTTAAGGCATATGAAAGTCATTGCTCTCTCTCTCTCTCACTCTCTCTCCCCCCCCCATATATATATATATATATATTTGATATAGTGTTAATGTTAGTTATCACACCTACCCATTCAAAGTGAAATATCTGTTTTTTCTTGCCTAGATGAATGGCAAAAAGGGACCAGGTAACACCTAAAGAAAAACATCACAGTCAACACTGCAATAAAAAATACCCAGGTCCCTCTGTTCCTTACCATGTTATAAGGCACAGTACTGTACTCCCTGATTCTGCCTATCTGTAAAGAAAGGCAGACAACAAAAGTCAAAATTTGGTCTTACTTTGACTTGAATGCAGTAATTTATTTTGTGCTGACTATTACCTCATCGTTTCCAAGAAAATAACACTTAGTATTAAAGATCAATTTCATGCTTTCTGAAGCATGCTGTGGGAACTTTCTGTTGCTTGAGGAGATAAAGAATTTTTCAAGATGATCTTAAAAAAATTGCCACTCAGCCCATTACGTCTTTCTACTGCTGTTGATAGACTTATGAGCAGTACTGAGAAGAACTCTGCAGGATTGCTCTTGCCATTTTTCTGCCTTAGGCTACACGCAGTCTCTGCAGTTCAGCCCAGTTTTCCAGACTGTATGTCCCAAGTTACTCCCCAGGGAAGATGATTCGTATGCTTCACTGCTCTGCCTGTTCAGAAACACTTTCTAACATCTAACCTAAACCTCCCTCAGTGACATATAAAGCTTTTAGGTTTTTATCCCATACAACATGAACATGGCAAACAGATTACTTCCTTTTGCAGCAGCACTTTTTTACACATTGGAAGCTTATGTCTGTCTCCCTTCTTATTCCTCCTGTTTTTTGGCTGTCAATCTTTGCAGACAGTTAATCATTCCTACTGTCCTCCTTTGGACCCCTTCCAGATCATTCACATATTTTTAAAAATAACTGGAGTTGCCAAACATCCCTTATAATGTGGGATTTCCCATGTTTAAGCCTCAAACCTCATATGCCATATTAAAAACATGTGAAATATTGCCTGCTTGAATATTTTCTCTTTATTTGAATAGGTGACATGGGTTCTGAGGCTGAAATGTAGAAACTTGTAGCTGCTTTCCTGCCCATTCTTCAGAGCTGCCTTTGGCATCACAGAGCCATGACTTGGATGTGGCTGTGACAGAAGTGAAAATACAGTGTCCCTTATAGGAGCTGGGGAGGTCTGAAGAACAATGCACACCCTGATGCACCAGGAAACCAGTCTCAGTGTTACCAATTCTGAGATGCTGGCTATCATCAGATGTAATCCTTCACCGAAGGACTCACCAACATAAGAAAATAAATACTCCTATGTTTTGTAGAAAATGCTTTTGTTTATACAGCTCAGGAGATGACATTTTAGGTCCCTGACTTCTGTTTTGCTTGGGATTCTCCATGCTCTCTTCTCTGCAAAATGCTATGCAGCAAGTCATGCTCCATCCTGCATTTGCTCAGTTGCTTATGCATGATTGCCTAAAAATCTTGTCTTCACTGTACTTACTCTTTTTCTTATTAAAACACTTCTTTAATTTGCCAAGATCATTCTGAGTTTTGGTCCTGTCCTCCATTAGTCTTGCTGTTTCTCTCTGGTGTCATCTGTGAATTTAATGCCTGCTCTCCTTTCAAATTATTTAAAAAAAAACCCAAACCAAAACTATAACCAGACCTAGACCTTTGAACTTTATGTGCTGTATCTTTAATTTTCTAAGGAAAGACTGGAGAGTCATTCTGAGCATCCTTAGTCTTGTCCACTGTGGGAGAAGCCGTGTTTCAGAGATGTGAGTGCACATTTAGCTGGGGCAGAACATGAGATCAACCCAAAAGAATAAACATCTCCTCTCAGAGCTAAGAATACTCCAGCACTAAGAATGTCTTCTCCAAAATATCTATTTTGGCAAATAGGAATGCTTTTTCTTGGAGTCCCTAGGTAACTGATAATAACAAGAGAGAAGCTACAGCCTTTTTCAGGCTCTAAGATCTGTGACATCCAACTGCAGCAGTGTCCATCACCTCTAAAAATGTAAACTGTAGCTGACCCTAATTGCATGAAAAGAATTTCCTTCAACATCATCAAAAGGTCTGGGATTTCTCACTTTGTGAAGAGTTTTAGAGGAATTTTTTAATAATTTTCAATGAATATGTATGAATCTTTCCAGTCTGGGCCTATCAGAGGAGAGAAGCTTGGCATTTAGGAAATGCTTGAACCTAACTCACTTCATTTTTTTCCCCAGCACTCTGACTGATATTTCAGTGTAAAAGAAGGCTTTGCATCTGACCTTTCTATTCCTGCCAGAGAGACCTTACAGGCAGTGGCAAATTCTGTCATTACCCAAGGTAAAAAAGATACTATTCATCCCTATCCAGTCTGGACATCTTGGCAGAAATTTATTTCTAGTTATTTCGGTCCCAGTGCCAAGCTTTCAGTGACCAAAGTGGGTGAAAAGGAGTGAAGAAAAGCAATTTGAACTATGTTTGAAAGTTAATTTCACACATTTATGCTATTTCCAACTGAATTTCTAACTTTTAAACCAATTGTTATTATTTTCCAGACCATTAAAAAAGAAATTCCTGTTATAAAGTGAGATGGTGGTTAATACCATCCACTTGCCAACAGTGAAAGTAGAGGTGGCTGGAAAGATATGAAATGCATAGCCTGTGCTGATAGAACATGGGCTCACAGGATTTATATGCACTCAGGGACAACTTACAGGACTGTTTTGTGCTTGTGTGGCCACACATGTGAATGTCATGGGCTAGTTTTTCTTTGCAATGATGCAAGGAGGCAATAATTCCCACATTTTTCTCCCAGTGACAGGAGGAAGGTAGCTTTAAGAGGTGGAAGGCTGAGGACTGGGACCTGTAGTTTCTCTAAGGTGATTTAAAAAGATTCTTTCACTCCAGACACTTCATATTACTAAGCTCCTTAAAGATTTATGATGTTTATGACAATCATTTTTCCTTGTGAAATTTTCTTTCTGCTCAAGTATTTACAGGAAGAAAAATTTTTCATTTTTCCCGTCAAGTCAGCAAAGCTTATCCTGTGAGGATTTCTGAATGTAAGGGGGAGATTAGTGTTTCAGGAGCATACCTTAATTTACTTTAGAAGCATTTACTGGACTTCCTGCCATGCCTCCTGTCCAGCTGGCTGCACAGTCACTGCCCTGCCTCCCTCTGGGCTTCAGCTTTATTTTATTGAAAGGAATTGGGAAAAAAAAATTCCACAAACAAGATTTGAAATGCTTTATATCATAAAATCCCACTTGGGATGTGATTGTTTTTGACTAAAGCAGGGAGCTTCACTTAATGGGATTAAGTAAATTTCCAGCTGCTTAGAGATCCTTCATTTCTCTGCCCCTCACTGACAAGGGAAAAAGAAGTTCAATCATAATTGTATTGCAGGATAATACATCCAGTGGCTTTTGACTCAGTGCCCACAGCTATCACTGCCTCAGCTGTACAGAAGGGAGCCAACTCAGGGGTTTTAACAAGACCTATTTCTCACAAAGACAGAGAATATTTATTTTGGTCCTTAGATGCACTTTGACATTTACAGAATCAGAGAATCATAGAATATACAGCATTAGAAGGGACCCATCAGGATCATCAAATCCGACTCCTGGCCCTGCACAGGATCCCCCCAGAGCCACACAATCTGCCTGAAATTAACAGCTCTGGTTTTTATGTTCTGCTCAAGATGTTTGGGAAAAAATGAAAAACATCTTTTTTTTTTTGAACATTAGCTTTTCACAGAAAATCGCTTCAAACTGATTTTCTTTCCTACATATTTCAGTTTTGGAGTATGTTTCACTGTGATAGAGATGGATCTGCATGGTAGGATCACGCAACTGTTTTGTTAGAACGAAGTAAGATCTAGAAAGCAAAATACAGCAATCCACCTTAAAAATAATAACTCCCATACCACTGCACAAATTACTTACATTATGTTTTTGAGATTAGCACAGTGTACTTCAGAAAGTCAGTTACCCTTTCACCCTACTCTACAAGTTTATCTACCTTCACTGAGCTTTGTTTCCCCAAAATATTTAGAGGAGGTATTAAAAAGGGGCTTTTTTGAGGTTGAGAATTACATGATCAATATGCTGTTACTGGGCTTTTTCTTTTACAGCATAAATTATCCTTAGTTGTACTTTTTGCATGTATGTTTTGTTACCATAATTGTATCTGGCAGTAAGTTCATAGTTAAATAACTGGCCTTATCCGTAATGATTTCTAAAATCAAACCAGTCTTAGAGAATGTTGTAATTTTAAAAAGCAAAACAGTACTCAATTATCTGCCCAAACATGTGTTGTTATTTAAGGTTGGTATTTAACACTATCAGTGATTTTTTATAAGGGGAAATGAAAATTCTGTGCCCTAAGGAGCTTGTGAAAGGTTTCATCAAAAGAAAAAGGTTAAAATGTTCGTAAGTATGCCTTGCTTGAGTTTGAGACAGAGAAAATATGTGTGACATTCTACGTACTTAGAAATTTTCTACTTTATCTTCTACTGTCCAAAATCCATTTTACCTTTCCATTTCTCTATAAAAGTCTGTTATGCAGGCCTATGTTGATGACAATATCCCCTCATGAAGGAGTAGAACCAGCAATGCTGATAATCCACCAGGATGCCAAATGCACCTGGTGCAGGGTGTGTGGGCACTGGGGTCCTCATGGAGCAGCCCACTCTGCATCTGAACCATCCCCACCATGGAGTGCTCTGTGCCCTCCCCCTCTCCTTCATCTATGGGCCTCTATACAAATATACATGACTTCTGTCTATGTGTTTAATCTTTGATATTTAATTCAATATATGAAAATAATGAACAGGTACAGTTGTCTTAATGAGTATACCAGCATTTTTTTCCTTGATGGATTTGAACAGAAGTGGATAAATTTTGCTTTTACTTTAAACATTTTCAATGGAAACTTGTATTTTCAAAGGAACTATAAAGCTTGCAGAAACTCTTCAACAAGGTGCGGCATTATCTTCTAAGTAAGTTTTCACTTTTTCCTAAGGAATCCAAAATATTTGGAAAGTTGAAATTAATATTCTTTGATTTTACTGTAAGGCTTTCAGGAAGCCTCAGAGATTTTTATTAGGCCCTCTATCACCTTAACATTTCTTTATGTTAATGAAGCTCTTGTTAAATGCTAAGTAAGGTTAAATCATTCTCTGCAGAGATTGCTAAGAAGTTTGACATAAATTTGTGCCCTTCTCTTGATGACCTGATTTTCTTAGGAATTCATAATTTAACTACTTCTCAAATTGCCATAGAACGTTGACAACTTACTGAAATGAGCCAAAATTTCCAAAAACCCCCAAAAACTGCAGAAAAATAGAACAGTAGCAGGAAGAAAAAAGGTTCTGACAGGTGGGTAGGAAAAAAATTAGTGTATTCTTCAGAGTGTGTCCCACTTGCACATCATTCTTCAAATTAATCAGTACTGTAAGAATACCAAGAAAAAATGGGCAACTTCCATATTTGTTAAAAAATAAATATATAATATTACATTATTTTTCATTAATATGTTACTTTTCAGTGCTGTCTTCTCACCCTTTTTTTCCACCACATTCTCCAGCTTTCACCCACAAGCCAGCTAGAGGAGCCTCAAGACTCCAAAGTTGAGCTTGAATGACACATTAATCACTATTGGAAACTTAAGAGACTTCATGCTCACCTGGTTCCTTTGTGCTTACATAACTTAAGTACATTTTTAATCCAAGCATCTCCCAAATGCAAGCCCTCCACAGATTACATGCTGCCCATAGAAGTTTTGTTATTTAGTTCTTCCTAAGGACTGTTGGCCAACAGGAAAATGTATATCTGAAAAACGTAGGTTATGTCCATATGGACCGGTTGAAAATTTGATTAAATGTTGAACAATAACATATCCGAAGTGTTCAATTTCCATAATGCAGCAGGCTCAAGCCCAGTCTCTCCAAAACACCAGGAGACAAAAGATGCAACAGTAAAAAATACTTCACAAATATACAAGCCTTCTGAAACATCCCCTGAGAGGCTAAACAAATATCTACTTGTAATTCTTTTATAGCTCCTTTAAGATAATATTTACTTCCCTAAATACAATGTTGTAATTCTACTTTTAACATGTTCAAAAAAATGAAAGTTACATTTTCAAAACTGAAAAATAAGTCTCTGTGAATAACTAAATCTCAAGAACTATAGCTACAGAGCTATAGATACAGGCATTACATGAATCAAAATTTTCAAAAAAATACAGTGTTTGAACTTAATAAAGCTAGCATCACCTGCAAGTCAGATTAGTAAAAGGGTATGGTCTCCTGCCAAACTTCAGGGAAAGCTCATATTTTCAAGAGTTCATAACTCAGTTGTAAAATGTTAACAACTGTTTTCCAGACTTCTCTTTGGTACACAAGTTTCAGTCCAGAAGTCCTTCAATTTAATCAAATAGAGTTCACATTAAGGGGCAAAGAAACCAACTTTTAATCTATTTACAATGTTTTGTTTATAACACTGAAGTTTTACCATTGGGAATCAATGTAAAACAGAATACAAACAGTTATGTTTATTTGGACAAATTGCAGAAGCAATGTTAACTATGTAAGTACCTAGTTTTGTATACTACTTTTCACCAGTAGATTTCATGAAGTCAGATCTCATACTCCATGTTAATTAGAGGAACAACTAGTTCTGTGCGGTACTTTATACCAGGAGTTGCCAAGAAGTCAGGTTTGAAGCCTCTGATCTACAGTCAAAGAAAGTTGAGTGACATATAAGCTGATCTACCAGACTGGGAACTAAAGTAGGAAAAACATCTGGGGATCTTTACTCCCAACTGGGCCTGCTCACCACAAAGCAAGTTACATGTGCAGTAAAAGTACAGTGCACTATCTTCACACACAAAAGTGTATTACAGAGTCAGGTCCATAGCAGCCTGTTCACCCTACACAGCTCCAATCATGGGTTTAGCCATGGCTTGCTCTGGGCAAGAGAGATCAGTAGCCCCACATGGCTTCGTTTGCCTCTCAGGGACAACAGGAGTCTGTCATCCATGAGCTTTGGAGCATGCCATGCTGGTATGTTTCTTTAATAGTAACAGGAGATTTTATGATTATACTAACAGTATAATTATTATACTGTTTTAGTATCTTAAGAAACAGGTTTTAGATGGAGATTCTGCAATTGTCCTGAATACCTGGATATCTAGATATTAAACCTATAGGTTTTAGTGGTACAGAAATTCAGTTCTCACTCATCCCCCTGAAAAACAAAGCAGGGAACAAAGTCACCCAGTATTATCCTTCACCTCTAAGAGCAATCATTTTGTAAAGCTTTCTTTTACAGTATCTATTGAATATAAGCATTGTGCACTTCATACGGTAATATGTCATGAGAAATTGTCTTCTGTTGCAATTTGTATTCCTTAGTCTATGAAAACCGTACAAAAATAATAAAATTTCTAAAAAATTAAATTGAAAGTAGTGGTCTGATTCCTTGCTGCAATATAAAGCTTAATCTTCAGTCTTCAGTCACTGAAGGCCAAGCATGCCTCCAACAGTACAGGAAGGAACATCTGTTTATACAGAGAAAACAATTATTACCCATTATGAGGATAGCGCTGGAACAGAGATATAATTAATTACAGTAAATTTAGCACCATGAATTGAAGGACTCCCATTTGAAAACAGGGGAGGGAAGCTCAGCAGGCAGAAAACATCTTTTATAGACAGGGATCATATAAATGCCCATTTCACACTTATTTAATCTTGAAAAAACACTATTAGGGGAAAAAAATTGCTCCTGAAAAGCATATAAGTTATTCTAAGACATTCAGACACCTGCATACAGAGTTTGTGTTCAAGAGAGCCCTGAGCAGTCAGGACAGCCCATGATCCAAGCTGACAGACCTACTGGGACATGAAGGAGCCCTGAGTGTCCCCAAGGACAGATGCAGAGCAATGCTGCCAAGGCACCTGCCTCACCCCTTTGGAGGTGTGCCAAAATAGGGATGAACCAGCATCCATGCTCTGCCCCACAACCCACATGTGGTGCACACAAGAGGCTGCCTGGGGTAAAGGATGCCAGGTGGGGCAAGGAAAAGGGTGCAGGGCCATGCAGGCAACCTGCCCAGGGTTTAAAATTAAATAAGGCTCTGCAGTGAAAAACAGCATGTGATTGTTGGCATCCTGCCATTCTCTGGAGGTAAGAGCAGCTACCAGAGTGGGTATGTTCTTGTGAAGATTCCTGAAAACTACACCACCGTATTTGGGACCAAAGTGTTGTAACACCTTTCTCTTGATTTCCTAAATATGCAGCAAGACAAAGCAGAAAACAAGTTATTAGGAAAACATCAGTGGCTTTGAGATGGGAATATAATAAAAAACCCAGAAAAAACAGCTCAGTCTACCGTATCTAAAAACCCAACCAGCTAAAACTTCACCTGTGAAAAGATCTAAGAATTAATATATGGAGTGACCGTGAACTGAGTCCAGCTACATTAGAGGCTAGATGTTGAAGTTTCTAGAGGACTCTCTCTGAACCACAGGCTGTATCAGAGAAAGTAAAACAGGAAATACTTCCAGAGATGGAAAGTTCTGTTACATTTCTTAAAATATTGGCATTTAGTGCTGGAACCTTTTTCCCCTAATAAGGTACAGGTGATGAGATCAGCACAACAATGAGGAAGGCCCCCTGTGCTCTGTCTGTAACACAGTTGTCAGTGAAGAACTAAGGAATTTTGTCACATGGCCTAAGTGTTCATTAAAAATGACAGAAGGAAAAAAGACATGGGGAAAAAAAAAAGTACATTCAGAAAATTAAAATCTAAACCAAACACCTGGTTGAGACTTGAAAACCATAGTTTCATTTGTAGTTTTCTCAGGATATCAGTTAGAAGTCAGCATGAATGTGTACAAACAAAGCACAGATCTGGAAATATCGCTGTGTCAGATTCTCAGCTTTTACCACAGAGTGCCAGGGTGTGTATATTAAATTGTTGTGGCTTTAGAGATGACATTGTCTTCCTCATCCTTCCTCCCTGACCCCCTTGCACAACTAGAAGGAATGCCAGCAACACCAGTTCCTGGCCTGGCAAGTGCATTGTCCAGACCAAAACACCTAAAAAGTAATGTTAGTGATTAGAGGGAAACAAATGTCCCATGGCAGCACCCACAGAACTGTCTTTCATGTTTTTCTATCATCAAAGGACTAAACAGTGATCAGTGTATGCCTCCATAACTGTTTTCATGAATATTTTTTTAATTCAGACATCATGCCTCCCAAAACTTGTCATTTGTAAATGACAAGATGCATTTAAAAGCCTGTTTCTTTATGAAGCACTTAAAATCATGTCCTGTGCCCTACAGCTGTGCTCAGATACTTCCAGGTCAAGTAAAATGTGTAGCAAAATCAAACAGGGTATACACAATCACCTGTAGTTTCTTTAAGCAAGGCCACCTCAGAGAAGCAAGAATTATAGTCTAGGAAATGTTGGAGAGCCTTTTTTCCCAGCCAACATACACAAATCTACAGCTACTTTGTTCCCAGAGGCCAATTTTCCTGTATCACATCATGAAAATTGCTGCTTCACTTGGCCTGAATTATGGTATATGTTTGACAGTGCTTCCCTAATGTCACTGTTCATCTGCTATTATAAAACAATACTTACAGCTTGTTTACACTTCTAGCTGATTAAATTAATATATTCTTCATAGAACAGTTTTCTACAACAGCTCAGGAGCCACCACCCCAATGATAATCCAATACAATCCTTCCCATCCTAATAGTTGGAATTTATTTCTATGCAATTTCTGGATCAGTTGCAGCCTTTACAAATCTTATCTAACACTGTCTCATCTAGGGAATTTTCTAAAATCAGATTCATGCACATATAATTGAGCTTTTTATTTGGCTTTGCTTCAATTTCTATTCTGTAGCAAAGATAGAATTCATAGTTCTGACAAACTCTCAGAGTTTGTACCTTATTTGAAAGTCATGTATTTGCAGATAGATAAAAGGCATCTCTGTAATTTAGTTACAGTATTTGCAATACTTGTCACTTGTGGTGATGACAACAGTCAATTTCATCGAATGATACTTTCTATAAGGACACTACATTTTTATATCCATAGACCAACCTCTACTTATTTGAGCTAATTTCTGATAGTACCTCTGGCATCCTCTAAATGTGCAGTTTTCAGGCTACTACTGCAGGAGATCTTCATTAATGCACTTTATTGAAGTCTAATTTAGACAATCTGAGTTTGTTCACCCTTACCACTGCTCATGAATCCCAGTAATTTTGTCAAGCACCAATCCCAGATTTTCCAATTACCGTCACCTTGCCACTTCATATCATTATGCTTGTTTTCAGGGACCCACGTTGAGTTTAAATCTTTAATTCATTGGAAAAGTTCTTCCTCCCGTTAGAAACCCTGTATTAGGATCTAAATGGTTCAACTAATCAGGCACCTAACACCAAGCAAGCCTCAAGGTAAGGATGAGTAGATGGGAACCCAAGGGGACAGGAAAGACTACAGCAGAGGCCACAGTGGGCTGGAGAAAGAGCTTCTGGTTGTAGGCAGTCTGCAGCTTTTCATGCATGTGAAGAATTGCAGCTGCTGATGTCAATATGCCAGAAAAAGGAGCAGCTGCAAGAGAGGGAGGAAGGGAGGACTGTGTAGGACCTCCTGACTTGACCCCACACTTCTGTAGTGTAAATTTTTCCTCCCTCTCCCCTGCTATACTCCACCCATAAAAATTTGATTACTATGATTTCATGCAGGTGAAGTGAATTTCACTATTAAGGCTTGAAAGTTGTTTCATTTTCAAACCCTAAAGCTTTACAGTAAGAGAGTGGGAAATGAGCTGTGAGAGATCACGGGTGTGATTTTACATGTGGTGTTTTTGGGCACTCAGTTTCAGGAGCTGGCTTTTTAATACTGCTGAAAGAACTCCACACTGAGGATTGCAAGGTATCAGGTGAATGCTGTAAAATGAAATACCATCTTTGCAGGATGTGGTTTGTCTGTGTTAAATTTCACATCTGCCAGTCATAATAGCATCCTTGTAAACCTAAAGAAATCTCTGTTAATGTTATTCTGTATTTAAATAAAAACATTAATTAAAAACCTGTAATTTCTTGATTCATGTCTTACAGAATAAGCTATGACTTTTCAGCATATAGAGTGACTGTAAATGAGAAACTGTAATTTCTTATATAGTTAAATATTTTCCAGAGTCCTTATTGCTTTTCTAATGTATTTTGGTCATATAATTTTTACATGTCCAAGGGAACATGAGTTGTTTCCACAACAGAGCTCTTTAATATATATATATATATATATAGCATATTATATATATATGGTACTTCTCTTGCAAAACAATTCAGAACTTTCCATTCTATTTTTTCCCTACAATGCACAACTGAAGAGATTGCACGTTTAGTCAGACATATTCATGTTGTAGCAGATTTTGGTTTTTTCTTCAAAAAACAGTGATTTTTTTATTAGTTTAAATATGTTAACATTTTATAGACAACTTTACATCTGATTTAGACAGGTCTGCAAAAAGAACCATAGCCCTTTATGACAGCATTTGGACCTGTGGGAAGCTGGGGAACAAGACCATGGGCTACTGGGAGCACAAGGCCTCTCAGACAGACCTTGCTCCTACCTGGGCTAAAGCACTGCCAAGCTTGTGAAAGGTTCTTTGATATAAGAGACCTATGGGCTGTATGAGAGGAGCTTGGGTTTGGTACCTACTGTTGGATCCACAGATAGACCACGAGAGGTGGATGTGTGTAGGATATTGATCCTGACTGTGGAATTGGCTGGGTGTTCCAATACAACTTCAGTTTTCCTTCCTGTAAAAAACATTCTGTGTGGTAAGAAGAGGGCTGTTAGGACATACATCCACAGCTTACACTGGTAAAAGACTTACCAGTCTGGGCACAGCAACTTTTTCAAATCTGACTGTTCATATGTTACCTATGGACTATAGAACACTGCTCTTTCTTCCAAATTACTAATTTTCCCTTGTAACAACAAATTTTAGTCCTTGAAAATAAATGGTAGAGTCTTTCACCCCAGGACCTCCTCCCTGTAGCTCACAAGGGATGGCCACTGCTCTCTGGCTTACTAATTCCTTATCTAAAGGGAAGCTGTCCTGCAAGAGCTGCTAGATAAAAATACGCCGTATATCACACTTAATAAAAATGAAACACAGGGATGTCAGACAGTGAATATAAACACTCCCACAGACCTCCTGCCACCGTAAAATAATTAATGGGGTTGGAGCTGGAGTGGCATTCTGTCCCTGATAATGTTCCCAGCTGGCTTTCCAGTACCTATAGTTTTCCTGGCTGTTTGCAGAACAGTCCCAGCTCTAGTTTCAGTTCAATAACTTACTTTATTTATGACCTGCTGTTAAGGAAATCTCAGATGTGGTCAGGTCTCACTCACTGAGCAGAGAATTGTGTCAGGTATTTCAGAACAGCTATCATTGAGCTCACTCTAAGTATTATGATTTTTTTATAGAATAGTCCCAAAAGAAAAAGCCTAACTGCCACCAACTCATTTTCCCTTTCTGAAATGTCTCTTACAAATCACTACAAAAGGTCTAGGGAACAGAAACCTTTCTTAGACAAATAAGCCCAAACAGAGTAAATAAAAACAGGCTATGGACAACATTTAACATAAAATCCAATACTCTCCTACCTTCAAAACTGTAATTTTGTCAGATCATGTGGGGAACTAGAAAAATTTGCACCTTTTCTCCTACAGGTGCTATATAATAACACAGTTTTCAGCGGAGACCACATTTTTCTTCAGAGATTTTAACAGTGTTATTATCACTCTTCCATTCACAAGAATCTTTTCTTAAAAATGCTAATAATTGGTCTCTTAGAAAGTCAATTCTATAGGAGAAAACCTGAATGGAAAGAACAAAAAGAGGGTTTTCATTACTGTAAAAGGCTTTTCAAGAAACAGCTCTAAGTCCAAATGGGAAAGACTCAGGCAATAAATAGAGGAGTGAGTTTGCATATACTAAGTCCTTTAAAAGACACAGCTAGATGTGGTACCAAAGAAATGTCTATTATTTTCCACTAGGCATGGAAAAATTGATGATGAAGAATGAAAAAGAGAATGATACAGAAAGAACGTGCCAGTGGCAACCTGGGGCCCCAGCAGAATACTGCTATTGCAGTGAGGGATTTAGAGGCCCACAGCAGCATAACAAGATTAACTGAAATGTTTCTGTCAAATTTCTTCTCTTCTGTTTTTTGACACCATCATTGCAATAGTCCTTTTGCTCCCATATAGACCAAAAATTAATCAAAATGTGAGAGCAACAGGTGAACTGAACACATTTCTACACTTGAGTGATATGTGGCTTACACAAGACCCAACCAAAAAGGTAGTTCTCATATAAAACCTAACACTGGGCTTTTATGAGCATAAATCTATGGATACACAATGCAAAATTCATTGCAAAATTGACATAACATGAAAGAGCTGCTTTTAATTGAATGCTCTTTCCTTTTTCCTGTTACTCCTCTATTAAAGCACGCGGTTGCTCTGAGAATCTGTACCGCTGAAATGAGTTGCAGTGTACATGACACGCACTGTTGTATCACTGCACATTTTTACAGCACTAACAAAAGAACTAGAATAAGAGTCTGAAAAGAATTTTTTTCCATTATAAACTCAGAAACTTGGAAGCTTGATTAGATCTTCATTCATTGAATTCCACTGTAAAAGTAGGGCTGGATCCAGTGTACTTTGGATGGAGGGAAAAGGCATTGGCAACACATCATCGTAGAGAGTGTTTGCTGCACCAGAACAGCCTGAGCTGAGAGGTGAAAGCTACACTAGGAAAAGGATTTTGGGAAAGGGAAGTATTTTATATAAGTCATGGAAGTTACTTTCAGATTGGTTAGCGATCTGGATCCAAATCATAAAGGAATTATCTTCTCTGTAAAACCTCCTGGAATTAAAATTGCCGAAGTTCAAAAGGGAAAACCACCACCTTACTACATTCTTAGCAAAAGCCAGGATATTGGAGTGTCATTACCTGAAAAAAAGTAGCCTGAAATTTTGAAAGTCTCTGATGATAAATATAAAAGCCAGGTTGAAGTGAGCCAAGACCTTTTTATTTCTTGCTGATAATAAAGTTAAACAAAGTAATACTTATTTCATTAAGTGTGCCCTGTATTTTTTTCTTTTTTAATCTCTTGAGTAACATAAAAAATACACTATAAGTTAAAAATCAGAATAATTAAAGTAGTAGCTATATTTATAAATGCTGCTACTTCTTTTGCCAGGTCATTTGGAATGTTCTGCAGCAAAAGAAACAGATGTTGAAAATATTAACACACTAATATGAAAACAGCCTCTTAATATTTAAACAAGGACCATTTAAGAAAAACACACACACACACACAAAAAAAAATGAATCAGGAGGAGGGAGAAGAGTGGATAGAGGCAAAAAATATAAATCATGGATGAAAAGTGACATAACTGAGCCCCTCTGGTGCAGAATGCAAGGACAGCCAGAAATACCCCCTAAGATGCTGTCTTCTGATAATGTGTTAGGAGAGGGGTAAAGCCCTGGTGCCAATACAGACACCCTCCAATGTAAAATTTGTAAGCAGCACAATGGGCATGTCCTAGGGGTGTTTCCACTCTGCCACTGCAAAAAGAAGGAAATGAGAAAAGATGAATCTTTTCTCCCTTGCAAAGTAATCATTGGCACACTGCTCTTCAGGAATTGCTTCCACAGCTCATGGAAAGCAAACTTTGCAGGACAAACCAGTCCCATCCATGCCCTGTCTCCAAAGGGAAGAGACACCTCAAGAGTGGTGTCGTTGCCTGGAGGGGACTGTCTGTGCCTTAGCCCTCTCTGTCCATTTCCCTGCCTTAACCAGTAAGCTGGAAAGCTGGAACAGGGATAGTCTGATCCAGAAAATGTCCATTAAGAATTCAGGACTACAAGGAATTTGGAGCAGGTGGCAACAGATCATAGTATCCTTGGTACATAGGAAATGTCCACAACTCCTGAGGCTGCTGAGGCCCCTATGACCAGGTGAGCTATCAACCTGCATCATAAATAGCTACAGAAAACCTCCTCTGATGGAGACAACTCTCAGCATCATGAGTCCGTGACCAGACATGACAATGCACAGGAGTGACCTCTGAATCACTCCACAAACCACTTGACATTTTCAGCTTCAGATGTTGGACTTAGAAACAGAACCCACCCCCCCCCCCACCCCCAAATCCAAACTAAACATCTACTTTCTCCACTTATAAAAGTCTTTGCTTTTTCCTCCTTAAGGCTTCAAAATTAACCACAGAAATTTCCTGTCCAAGAATAAATAAGCCCTAAGCAATTTCATGATCCTAAACACCCTCAGCATCATCACTCACTTACCTTTCTTTAAAAGGGAAACAACCTTTATATGTCTCTTCAGTAGTTCTGTGAGGCCTGAGACTCCCACCTCACACAATATTTAAGCAATTGCCTAACTTCAAGCACTTAAACTCATGAAGAGCCCAGAGCAGTAATACAAAAATTAGAGTGCAGAGTATAACGTAACACTGTGCAACAGATAAAATCATTTATTGTTTTGGTACAAATTCTGGCAAAGAACAAATTTTCATTTTTAAAGGAAAGACCAATATTTTGAAATTAAATTAAATCCACATCTGAGCTTCATTCTGTGTTCTAATACACACACAAAACTCTTATGAAGTGAATAAATGTCATTAATGTGAGTGTAACACTGACATTAAAAGACTGTGTGGAGATATTTAACTGCCTCAGAAGAGAAATTGAGGAAATGCTTTTTGGTTTTGCTGCTCAGTGTGAGCACTGACTGGCTATAAAGTTATTCTCATCACTGGTAACACCTAAGCACAATAGAGTGTTGAAAAGCATGTCTGAGTTATGGATAGAAAAGCTTGATCAGCGGTATTTTTATAGAAACCATTCAAACTTTCATTAGGAGGAATGCTGGGTACTGAGAGTACTGAGGCCTGTACAAAGTGCAGACTTTCTGGCTTCAGAAATTTAACTCTTCATAAAAAGTTAGTAACACTTTTCATTGGCAAGTACCTGAATGAAACCTTGGGTAGCCTGGGGATATTCAGACTAGCATGCAGTGTCAGAGACATCACCATACTTGTAAAAGGTCTTGCTAGTCTGGGCACACAGATTAGATTTCCTTCCATTTACACAATGCCTGAGAGATAAGCTATTAAAATTTAACACAGTGAATTATCAATAAGGATAATTCTGGGAACATTTGGTGCTCCATATTCTTGACTGCCTTCATGACAGTTCTGCTTTCCAAGTCTTAATCCATCTTCCTGTTTTAGGAAGATCTATTTGATCTCTCTACCCCTAGAACAACTATGGTAACCACATCTGAAGTAGTTGAAGTGAATTGTCACACAATCTGCCTGTGCTTTACCCATGCTTTAGTCCTGGGGGAATACAGTATGGGGCTGCACATCTTCCTCTCAGCTACATGCCTCCTTCTTCTGTCCCTGGCTCATGCTGTACCAGAAAAACCCCTCTTAGTTGTAGAGTTCCTGGTCCAGAGAGGTACCTGACCTTAAGTTGTTTAATTTTAAATAGTCTTTGCTGAAGAAAAGTTAGGGAAGAACTGATAGGGGGACTCCAAGATATTGCCCTTTTTATGGTTTGGCACAGGGATATGGACTGGAGTCTCTGCACACAGAGATACTAAAATCATGGGGCCGAATTTATTCTCAGTGTGGCTGTATTGGGACTAAGGAAGTTACATCTGGGATGAATTTAGCCCTTAGCTTGAGAAAATGGAAACCTTATGAAAATCTATTGCTGAGTTAATGACAATGCTGAGCAGTAAGCAATTTTCC
Source organism: Parus major (assembly GCF_001522545.3). Lineage (NCBI taxonomy): Eukaryota > Metazoa > Chordata > Aves > Passeriformes > Paridae > Parus > Parus major. The sequence goes on along the minus strand of NC_031769.1, from coordinate 20,743,024 downwards.
AGTAAGCTCCAATACACATGATAATGAATTGTTTTCCTTCTTTATTGGCAGCCAGCTCTATTTAATCAGGTTTCTAGAAGGTGGGAAGTATCCAGAAATCCTGTTTGCTCTTTGCTCCTCACACACAGTGTTTTTTAGGCCTTACTGTATATGCACCTGTGATGCACCAGCACAGCAACTTCTCCTGACAGGTCTGCTTTGCCCAGCAGCATCAAGACACGACATCCACTATTTCCAACAGGCTGGGGTTGATGGAGAAAGCCAAACTGTTGTCCTGCCAGAATGGTGGAATGGGACAGCTCCCTAATGCACTGTTAGCTTGAATGAGATATAGCTGGAGATCAACTCTCAGGAGAGATGGAGGAAAGTCTGTAAGAAGAGAGTCCCACTGAAACATGGCCTCTGCCTGAGACAGTAAAGCCTGGAAGAAAACCTCATGTCAGGAAGCAGAACAGGTGAAGAAATGCCTGTTCCCAGTGCAGCTGTTTCACCTTGCACTCTTGAGAGCAATACCAAATGTACAACTGGCTTTGCGGAAGGCCTGAATGGGGCACAGGAGTGTTCACAGTGAATTTATTGCCCCGAATTCTCAGTTCTGTTTGGAAGGGGATGTGTGGCCATCTCAGTAGACTTTGCCACTGAAAGCAATTTTGCTCTGTCTGTGAGATACTAGGATTCATTGTGTTACTGTAAAAAAAATACTGATGAAGAATAAAATACTTATTTAAAAATAATTTAATATAATGCTTCCAAATGTTAACAAAAATGGAATTTTAAAAATATAATTAAAAAAGATCCATAGAAGAAAGCTTTTCTAACTGCTTTTGGTTTTCAGCCTCTTTCCTACCACTGGAAACAGTGGCCTCTGTCTAGCATTTAACTTTTCCTGCAGCTTCACAGAAACTTCAGCTGCAACGTCAAAACCCTATAGTATGTGCTGTCGCTTCACACTAACCATGCTCTCATTAGTATAATACAAATGAATGTATCTTTCACAGCAGTCATTATACCCATAAAGAACTCAATGGCCATAGTAGCTCTAAAGGCCTCAAACATCTTAATGAATTATAAACCATTCTAGCTTTCCTTCATCAGAGTGAACCTTTCCAGGTGTTCTTTAGCCAAATCACTTAAGCAGTGTCCAGGTTTATATACAAACAATGTTCCATTTGCTAGTTTATAGTTTCCTGTCCTTTGCCCTCTTTAAAACGTGAGATTCAAATCTGCTACTTCTTAATCTCCAGGAATCTCTTCTTGACTCTTGTGATCTTCTAGAAAATGTCAGTGAAAGGATTGCAGATGTGCCTTTCCTAAAAACTTACATTATCTGGACTTCAGGCTCTGTTTGATTTTAGTGCATCTAGAGTTTTTAAAGCTGATACTGCTGTTATCTGTAACACACAGGAGACTCTCACCCTCCCTTTCCTTTCTGTAGACAGCTACAAATGAGCTGCTCAACAAATGTTCTGTTTGCTATCATCCAATATCTATTTCTCACTATCATTTTTCATTGACCCTATGATTATCCTTTGTCTGGAGTGTGTATATATAAGATCATATAACATTTATCACACTAACCACATACAAATTCCAGAACTGGACAGTTGGAGGACAGTATTTTATGTGGAACCAAAGTCACTTATCTGAACGATTTGCAGATGTGATCTCAGTGCTGCCTCCAAGTGCAGAGGGAGGAATGGTTAACATGACCAAGAGCCTCCCACTCATGCTGGAGTGGAACCACAGTTAGCAGCCTCGGCCCCAGCTCCTAAGCAGTAAGATAATCAAATCATGCAAAGTGGGCAAAAAACCATTTTTATGACATGAACAGGAACACTTATTTTCAATTCCTCGAGGAAAACCAAATGAATTAATGCTTGTGCTTGGATGACTCTCTGTACATGGTGGATTGGAAGTTGTTCTACTGATGATGACTGTCACTTTACATGGGGTTCTCCACATGATTTCTAGAGCATGTTGGAAGAGCTGACAGTGCCCGATTGTCAGTAGCAATGGGATTATTCTTTATTTGCTTTTAAAATTACCTGTTATATTTATTTTCCTCAGTAGTTTCCCAGAATTCTTCAGCCTGTGTTTCTATACAAAATGTAGTCTATTTTGTATTTACTAGCACCTTTTCTTGCTTATTCTCAACCTTTTCCCTGTTCCATAACTGTAACAACCTGTGATGTACGAGGACTGAGAATTCAAAAAGTGATTTGTAAGCCTACTGCCACTTAAAGTATTATTTATGTTGCTTAATAATTCACTCCTTAAAACTGAATTTATTTTTTAAAGCTATCTTGAGTTATAGCAGATATATTCGGAATGCATTATAGGAACTAATTAAAAAAACATGACCAACAAGAAAAAAACTCTACTCACTGTGACATCCTTCTTTGTAGAAGCCAGCCCGAAAACATCCCCTGCAGTAGAAAAAAAAATTAATTTTAGTTTCTAGGGAGGAATAAACAGCAAAAGCCAACTTCATTTATTTAAATAAATGCAATGTATTTATTGCTGTACCTTCAGTTATGGATGTTTATTTGTGCAGTAATAAAGTAGTGATTGGCAGTTGACCAATCGATGTAGCTCATGTGCAGCACCCAGCAGACACTAAGTAAATCACAGGGGTAATGCAATTCTCCTGAAAAGATTGGCATTTACAAAGAGAATTTAGCCTTTAAATGTTCAGGAGGGGCATGGCGGGATGTCTTCACATCTTTTAATTTTACCCATTTTTTTCTGCATGGTTCTTTGAGCTCCCCTATACTGAGTTTGGGTAATAACTAGAGTTACCATCTGATACGTGATGTGGTTTACAGATTAAGGGAAAGTTTATTTTATAGAGGTTAAAACATAATAAAGTCAGCAGATTTTAAAAGAACTTATCCTGCAGTCTCATTATTTGATTTTCTGCACTACACTAAATTTTATATTCCTGTAGTAAACCATGGCTTTTCATAACAAAAGAGAGAGAAAACTGGTCATAGTTTTATCAGATTAATGTATTTTCCACCATCAACACACACCGCTGACTTTGGTTAAAGGTGTCTGTTTCTCCCCGGCAAGAGTCACGTTTTCAGCCTCTCAGTAAGCCGTTTCTCGATGCACACACACAAACCGTGCATTACAGCTGATATTTACGTTCGGATATTTGACGCGCTGGTTGCGCTGCGGAGGCCGCACGCTGTTGTTTTCACGGCCGGAAGCTCCCCGAGGCCCTCAGGGCGAGCCGGGCGCGGCCGCTGGGGGGCGCTGCGCCACCAGCCACGGGCCGGCTCAGAGCGCTGAGGGCGGGCAGCGGCCGCGGGCCCGGGCGGGGCCGGGCTGGGGCCGGGCTGGGGCCGGGCTGGGGCCGGGGCAGGTGCCCGAGGGCAGCGCGGAGCCCTCCTAGCCCCTTCCTCCCGGCCGAGCTCCCCCCGGTGCGGTGCAAGCTCTCACCTCCCCGAGAGGGCACCTCTGCCCGGTCACTGCCGGGGTGGGCACAGCCCGAGCCCGGTAACAAAATTCTGCCGGCAGAATCCTGCAGAGAACCAAGGACAGCTCTTGGGCTCAGGGCAGGCACCCTTTTTATTAGTTCTGGTTTAAAGATAAATACAAATTCTTTGGTGTCATCGAGCCCATTTAAAAATTATTTTTTTAACTTGTCATATAATGTTCACAGAATCATAAAATTGCCAAGGCTGGGAGAGATGTTTAAGATCAAGTTTAGGTGCCAACCTGGCACTAGCACTAGAACCCTAAACAATTAAATCACAGTACCCAATGCCAGATTCAGCCACTCCTTAAACACTTCCAGGCGTGGTGATTCCACTCCCTTACTAAAAGGGGAGAGGGTGGTCAGCTGTTAAGGCATGTAAATGGACCTTAAAGATCTCTTAGTCCCAATCTCCCTGCTATGGGCAGGGACATCTCTCACCAGACCAGGTTGCTCAAGGCCTTAGCCAACCTCGTTTTGAACTCTACAAGGGATGGAACATTCACAACCTCCCTGGGAAAAGCGTTCCAGTATCTCATCAACCTCATAGTAAGGAATATTTAAAAGAATGCCCTAATATCGAACCTAATTTTTCCTCTTTCAGTTTTCTACCCATTATTCCTTGTCCTATCACTACAGTTCCTGATGAAAAGTTCCTCTCCAGCTTCCCTGCAGGGCTCCTTCATATACTGGAAGGTTGCTGTGGGGTCTCATTCAATCTTCTCCAGACAAAACAGCTCCAACTTTCTCAGCCTGTCTTCTTTTCATCTTCATGGCCCTCATCTGGCCTTGTTCCAACTTGTTTCATGTCCTTCTTACATTGGGGACACACTTTTCTGCCTTTTATTCCATCTTCATTTTTATATCTCACTCCAACCCTTTTGCATTTTTTATTTCTATTCTCAAAACAAACAGAAAAAGTGCTTTCTTCTGGTTTGTTTGCAGCCTCAGGATACCATTCCAAATATTTTCATTTACTTTTTTTTTTTTTAATCTGCATATTTATCTGTGTCTTATTCAGAGTGAAAACAAATACTTGAATATTATGTCAGTTGCTCTCAATTCTGCTGCTTGACTATGATTACACAGCACTATTCGAAACACCCTTGAGACAGTGAAGTGGTTTAGAAGTGCTGTTTACAGCCCCTGACAGAGGCCCTGTTCCTCTTCCAGCTCTGTCTACAGAGCTGATTAAAGCAAGCACAGTAAAAAATGAAGGTTGGGGCCATTTGTGCTGCCATCCTGGTCAAAATATACTTAGTCCAAAATTAGAGAATTTTGACTTTCTGGAGATTATGCTCACCTCTGAGAGTCAGTTGAGAGACCCAGCAGTCCTGGGCAGCTGGCTACAGCTGTCAGCCTGATTTGTGGCCAAAGATGATGTATTTATTTTAAACATAGTATTTAAATTAAAGAATTATTTTTTACCCATGAAACTTCATAAAAATCATAAACAGGTAGAAATTAGACAAAATATTCCTCTATATTTCTAATCTTTAGCCAGTTCTGCAGTCTTTACTTTTACCTGCGCCAAGAAAGCACTGACTGGCACATGCTGCCTAAATCTTTCTGTAACTGAGATTAATTTTGTGTGAAAAAAGTAAGTTGTTCATATTATCTACCTGCTATGAATTATACTGTCAAGTGATGACATACTAAATTAGAGAAAAAATTTAGAAATATCAGGATCTGGTGCTTCAATTCTGATTTTTTTCTCTTTCACAACAGTTATAGTATCAAACAGGGAATCGTAAGAGCCCTTCCTTGAAAGAAATCTGAATTTCTTACAGCCATGGAAAGTTTTCTTTCCTGCTTACATTTTACATTGTAACAGAAATTTATATTTGCTCTCTTTTTGTAGGAATACTGTACAGGTGGCTGAAGAGCAAGTAGGATTAAACCTTGAGAGGCAAGTTGAGAGCAGATGAGTCAAAAGAATTGCCTAGAAGAGAAAAAAAAATAAAAAATTTGTCCTTTGGTTTTCTAATTTAATATTGGGCATATAATAACCCAGCAATGTGTGATGCTCATTTATTTGATGACCTTGCAAAGAAGTTGTATCCATTTGCCATGTATAGATGGAATCAGGGAACCTTACAGTGAACAGAAAGGAACTGTGACACAGAGCAAGTGCTGAGAGGCAGTGTACATTAGGTTTGTCACTCTACTGTGATGACACAGCTTCCACACAGGAGCTGGCTCCTCTCCTGCCAGCTCAGAGCTCAGGCAGAATGAACATGTTTCTGCGTGCATCCATCTGCCCAAAGTCTCTCAGATTTCCATGAAGGTAAGAAAATGCATTATCCTGCAGAACATACAGATTGCTCTATGAGTCCTGGTTCACATTTGTGCAAATGTTACTGACTTCCATATATTCCTGATTCATCTTTAAAACAATAAATCTTTGGAGTTTACTAGCTGAAGCTCTGCTTCTAAAATACTGTCCTCCTGCTGATTTTCTGGAGTTCACCTCTAGTTTCCTTCTCCTGTAGTCTGGGGAACTGATTCATCTTGATTTGAAGAGGCTATTTAGGAACTAAGTAACAATTCTATGATGATGTGAAGCCATTTATGTCTTTCCTCCTGGGTGCTTGCTAGTGAACATATGGGTTATTCCATCTTGTGCAACGCACAACCACGTATTAATATACACAGAAACTGGAAATCCAAAACTGGAATTCCAGTTCCCTGCGCTTCCATCTGAGAAACATAAATGAATCTCACCAGAATAGGATTTTGCCCTCCTTACTATACCAATAACCATCCCACATCCTGCAAAATATTTTTTCATTAGTGTGTTTATGGGATAAAATTTTCCCACTAAAAATCACTGCAGGAACATTCTCTCATCAAAACATGAAACCAAGTGGCTGCTGCTTCTTGAAAAGCATGAAGGCGTTGTTGTGAACATTGCTCTAGTATTTGCAGGGGAAGGGAAAAAATAGCGGCATTTTAGAGAGGTTTAACTCAAATCCCCATGTGCAGCAGTGTTGCCTCCAGCCTGAAGCCAATGTAGCTTTTGATCCTAAGCCTTGCAATCTGAAGTTATCCTGTGGTTCTGCAGTTGTGTTTATTTTGGAAGATACACAACAAATAACAAGAGGAAGGATATATGAGATAACACAGAGAGCTATAGGGAAAGGGGTTGCAGCTCCAAGGAGGGGGGACCTTTTTGCATGTGGCCTCTGAAAACCAAAAAAATGTCTGTAGATAATATTTGCTTTTTCTATTCTCCCTTGGGCAAACAAAAATAAAGGGCAGAGGGAAATGATGTTTTTTTCTAAATTATAGCCCTGGGTTACTAAGGATCAGATAATGTTTTAATCAGTTGATCTACTGAGGAGGGGAGCAGAAAGTTTTAGCCTCAAACTCCTGGAGAAGGCTGTAGAACAGACAGGAAGTCCACACACTGTAAAAAGGAATCTGCTGTGAGCTGAGTGAAATGCTGAAGTTCTGTTCTGGGGGGAAAAAATACCTTCCATGTGAATTTGCTTCCATCTCAGTTGGAATGAAAAGTTAGAATTCATACTCCCCTATATACTAAGCATTCCCCAAAGTTGAGTTTTGGGAATATGAAAGTGGCCTAATTAGAACATTTAATTTGAGTGAAGTCATAGCATTTTGTTTCGATAAAGTCAACAGACTTTGTTTCAGCTTTTGATCTGGAAGCTCTCTGACAGAGAAAATGATGGAAGCCTGTTCTCTGAAAATGTATTGCTTCCTCAAAAATCTCATGGATTGTTTTTTCAAGCAAGCAGGGGCAGAAGAAGTTAATTGGAATTTAACTCTGCAATGATGGCAGCTTCATAGTAATCCAAAAGCCACTAAAGCATTCTAGTAAAGGGCAGCATTAAGAGTGACAGCAGCTTGAAAATCCTTTGTGCTGGCAAGGATACTACATTTCATAGATATATACACATATATATCTTTGTGCTACAATAGAACGAAATCTATTGAAAAAATGCCGTATTTTTCAGTTACATTTTAAATGAGCAAAATTAAGCATATAAGGTAAAAGAAAAGGCTTGTTAGTACCTGAGCAGTTAATTGTGACTGGTCGTTTGTTTTTAGTGGTAACTAGCATTTGTTCTCCTGATATCAGCTCCTCTAGAAGATACCAGGATAGACTTGCTAAGAAGCCAACAACCAGGAGTGGAAAAAAATAAAGATGGAAGTATTGCAAGTAGATTAAATGTTCATCAGTGGGAACAAGGAAAGAAAGAGCAAGAGAAAATGTTACTGTCCTCAAGGGAATTATAAAGGCAGCAAGCTAAGGAACCTGCAAACAAGGAAGAGCAGGATTCTGACTAAGAACAAGTGAAAACACATTATCTTGTCCCAAAAGGTCCACCACTGCTAATTTTCTTGAAAATTATATCAGATGCAGATCCAAATATTCACTAATAATTAAAGAGATTATTAAAAAACAGTTGTGTAACTAAATTCAAGAAGAATGTCACAGGTGAGCAGGTAAAGAAGAAGGGACTATTGGCCACACCTGATAGAAGCAAAGTGAACAGAAAAAGCAAGAAAGAGGAGTGATGGAAACAGTGATTTACTGCAATTGAGCTCTTAATGGAAACAGATTAATTTCAGGTTCTACAGGAGAAAGACATGAAATATTTACTCTGTTATCAGGTCTGATACTGAGGAGGAAGGCAGTTATTTTAAAGGAGATTCATATGGCTGATAGGGAGGAAGGAAGTAAGGACAAGTTTAAATTAAGACATGGGAAACTAGGGAAGAACAAAACAACAAATACTGTCAAGGAGATGGACTAGGTGACCTTGCAGTGCTTCTCTGTCAGATGCTTCCTTGACTCTTTATGAAGAGAGCAGGGTCTTAGTAACTGATATTTAGGGTGTCACTGTCCAACTTCAGCAGACTTGTCCTGCTAGAAAGAAATAGTCTGCTTCTCTGCAATCTCTTTAGAATAAAGAAGATACTGAAATACAGCTCAGAGTTTCATCAAATCAACTCTATAAAATACTGGCAATGAGCAGAGGTACAGCTTTTCTCCTCTTACTCTCCAAGTGTAGTGGTACCTGAGTTGGTTTTGTTTTGGTGTTTTTTCCAGCTGCTTTGTACTCTGCTGAGAATAACCAGGATAATTGTCTGGGCTGATCTGCAGTCACTTCAACAATAGCCACTCTGTCCATCTAGGGGCTTGCATCCAGTTCATATTTGTGGGTCACGCTCCAGTAGTTTCCTACAGCCTTACACTGGGAGATACCACAGCCCATCATTTTACGGAATCCTAGAATAGCTTGGTTGGAAGGAACCTTAAAGATCATCTAGTTCTAACTGCCCTGCCATGGACAGGGACACCTTCTGCTAGATCAGGTTGCTTAAAGCCCCATCCAACATGGCCTTGAACAACTCCAGCTACAGGGCATCAAGAACTTCTCTGGGAAACCAGTTCCAGTGTCCCACCACCCTCACAGTAAAGAATTTCCTCCTAATATATAAACAAAATCTACCCTCTTTCAGTTTAAAATCATTACCCCCTCAACCTATTACTGCACTCCTTGATTCAGAGTCAGTCCCCATCTTTCCTCAGGGCCCCCTTTAAGTACTGGAAGGCCACTATAAGGTCTCCCTGGAGCTTGGCTAAAAGCTAAGTCTCTCAGTCTGTCTTCACAACAGAGGTGTTCCAGCACCCCAATCATCTTTGTGGCCCTTCTCTGGACCCATTCCAGCAAATCCAGGTCTTTCCTATGCTGGGGGATCCACAACAGAGCAGAGGGGAAGAATCAGCTTTCTCAACCTGCTGGGCATGCTTCCATTGATGCAGCTCAGGGCATGATTAGCTTTTTGGTCTGCCTGAGTATATTGCCATCTCATATTCAGTTTTTCAACCAGACATACCCCTAAGGTCTCCTGTTCAGGGCTGTTGTCAATGTAGTCAGTGCCCAGCCTGTGTCTGTGTTTGGGGTTGCCCCGAATTGACCTTGTTGATCTTCAAGAGGCTCACACAGGCCCAAATCTAAACCCTATCAAGGTCTGCCTGGATGTCATCCCTTCCAGTCAGATTATCAACTGCATCAACAGTCAGCTTGTGTCATCACAAATTTGCTGTGGGTGCACTCAATATCACTGTTCATGTCCTCAGTGAAAATGTTAAATAATATTGGTTCCATATGGCCCCCTGAGGGCCACGACTCACCACTGGTCTCCATCCAGACATTAAGCAACTATTTTAGTGCAATTATCTGAGTGTGACCATACAGCCAATTCCTTATCCACTGAGTGGTCCACCCATCAATTCCAGGTCTCTCCATTTTAGAGACAAGGTTGTTGTATGGGACATGCTTTGCAGTAATCCAGGTAGATTTGAACTGGGCTTTTCTGGAAGTCCCAACATTGTGGGGAAAAAGAATGAGAAAATACCAGTCTTTGCACCCAAACGTGTGGAAGTGTTGAAGAGAATTGTTAAGGGAATAGTCAGACCATCAGAAGAATACCATGTGCTGTTGAAGTCAAAGGGTCCTAAGATGGTAAATCATTGGAGCCCCCCTATTGTCTGCATTTAGATGAGTTGGATGGGACTTTTGTACTGGATACCAATATCTTGGATTTGATTCTTGCAAAAGAAGTAACTGTGTCTGGTACTGCACAGATGTATGTCGGAATGCAGCTGAGAGCTAGTAATGCAGCTCTAGGCAGCTTGGTCAGGTGTTCTTCATCCTCAGCCTTTTCTCTCTGAAAACACACATGTTGGATAAAGCACTGTATTGGACTTGAACCACTCATCACCCATTACAGAATTATGTAATTGGTACATAATACAAGTTGTCATGGGGTAGCTTTACCTTTAAAGTAAAGCTGAAGAAAGAAGGGAAGTTAGAAGTGCTGATGGCTGATGGGAGTTCCTCCTGACCAATTATCAGTCATTTCCAAGAATTGACAGCAGTTTAGGCCATTGAAAAGTGGGATCAACTTGTGAACCCTACCTTAAAGTGTAAAACCAGAACTCTCTGAGTTCTCTTTGTTTCTTGGCGGTGAAAGGTAGCAGAGCTCCGGCCTCTC